>NW_005187440.1:3969416-3979418 GCF_000239375.1 Pundamilia nyererei | reverse complement strand
TGCGTGTGTGGCGTTGGGACTCTTAGGGCTGGTTTCTTAAACACTGACATGTTATACCTCTTCAGGTTTGTTCCTCAGATGGCTCGGACTAAACGAGAAACTTCCGCACGCGTCCAGCACGTTTAGCCCAAAGCTGCTTCAGTGAGGCCAGCTGGGCTTTACAGAAGCATTTTGGCGTTGCGGTGTAGTTTATTATTTTTCTTTCACACCCGCAGAGATCATTAAAAACCCAAATCTAAAAGGCTTTTCCCTTTTAATAATGTGGTTTAAAATACTGGAGTCGTGATAGAACTGGATCCTGTAACATGGCTTCATTGTGAGCTCCAAATTAGATTTGCACAGACCCAAACTCTACCACAGTCAGTGGATTTGGATACAGTGTTGCTGTTGTTAACACAAAGTAAAACTGGGGAAAAACTGTGGGAAACTGGAACTTAATAAATGGTAAAAGATTTACCACGACACTTTAAATTTCTTTTTCTTTTTGTAAAGAAAACATCTGCACAGTAGTCAAGCGCTTTAAAGTATGAAAATGGCAAAGATAGAAATTCCACTGCATGACAAAAAAAATGGCCGCTTTGAAGGATCAATGTGAACTTAGCCTGAAAACTTAAGGTATGTTTTGTCAGTGTGCAGGAAACCAGGTGGGTAAAAACTAATACTGATTAGTTAGCTAAGCGTTTAGCCATAGTCTCAGGTGTTCGGAGCAGAGCAAAGTCTTAAATCAACTGTTTTGATGCAAAGGTGTGTGGGCGTTACGTAGGTTAATGGTAGATTTTTAAAGGTGTGTGTTTTAAAAAATTGTCGTTTCAATATTTTAGCTGTAGGTTCAAGTGAGTTCACCGGATGTCTGCAGATGGAAGTTCCTGAAACAACCCGACTGTTCGTGTCGTGTAGGTGGGGAGGAACTTCCAGCAGGTCCCGAACCCCGGACCTCCCAAACTAGTCATTGTTTTCTGGACGCACTCAGTGTGGTTTGTTTGTCGTCCTGGGTGAATCAAAAGACAGCTGGAGCTTTACTTTTTACCAATCTAATCAGTGTAAAGCAGTGACGACTCCAGGAAGGATTCTTGGGAGTTCAGAGCAGGCGCATCCTGTTATTGTTCAGTACATGCACATCGAGTCAGTTCAGAAAGTTGTTTGTGATGTTCATGCCTTAAATCCATACCCAGTCAGGTCAACAGGGTGGTACATCTTATCTTAGGTGCGAGTGATCGATTCTGTGTGTCTTCTGCAGCGGGCACACCGGCTTCACTGCACGTACTACTTTGTTTTATTTTTTCATTTTTTGTTGTGTTGTTAAGGAAACCATATTGATTTTCAGAAGTATGTGGCAATAACAGACATTTTCACATCATGTACTCAAGCGTATGAGATGATCATTGTAGTTAGAAATGTCTGTCGTATTTTCTCGTCCTAAGTTATGTAAGCTAACATTTTTCCCCCCCCTATCATTCTTTAAATATTGGGTTTTGTGTGCAGGTGCATGCGTGTGGAAAATGCACATTTTGTTATTATTTTTTGGAATTTAATATTTATTTAAAAAGGGTACAAAAAATTTTTTGATCTGTTTTCTGTCAGGAAGGGACTTTTATTTTGTAAATCCGCGCAAATCATTAATTTCTAAATGTGCTATTTGTCAATTAGCTTCTTTTTTAGATTTTTGCCGTGTTTTCTACTCGGTGCATTTTCCTGCCTTAAGCTGTTGTCCATGTGCAACCTTTGAATTGCCGTGTGGTGCCAAAATTTGAAAAAGAGAAGTCTTTTTTTGTTTTGTTGTTGATTGATTTATCTGTAACTTATTTACAGTTCAGATTTAAGTTTTTGTCATGTTGCAGGCAACATTGCTGTTCTAAGGTTGTACATGAAGTATTTTGTAGCCTTTGGGTGCCTCAGTCTCATCCAAATGTTTTAAAATGTTGTAACTGCTGTCTTGTTTCCGTATATCTTCAAAATACCATCTGAGAGGTTTTCAACTGTTGTTACAAGCAACTAGACTCCTTTTATAACAGATGATGTAACACGTTTCGTCTCCGTGTTGGACTTCAGCTCCCATCTATTGTGTTCGCCGCCCTGCTTCACAGGACAAATGCAGCAAGTGCCTTGCTGAGGTAAAGCAGTAAGTTCCTAAAAATATTCAGATCAGGAAATCTTAATGTGTGACGTCCTGATTTTCCGCTTGTTGTATGTAGAATCTGTTTGATTTTTGTTTGAAAAACTTTGCACCTTCAGTTTAAACTCCAATCTTTTGCAATTGTAAGATTCAAAGCACGCTTAAGGGCACAAGTGGGATTTTTCTGAAACAATGGGCTATATTGAACTCATCATGAAATGACATTTGATCCTAGATTTATAACACTATAAAATGCACATTTTGAAAGGCAGATTTCTTTCTGTTGAAGTCACCTTAGAGTACAAAATAAAATCCAGATCTACTGACAAATCTTTAAAAAAATGATGTGGCTTAACAGAACAGAAGTGAACGGAGTGCAGCCCTGACTAAGTTGCTGTTCTCAGTGCTGGCTTATCGAGAAACTTAATCTTCTTGTTTTGTTTTTTTTCTTCTTCCTTCATTCTGGTTAAAGTTTGTACTTGTGATTTACTTATGGATCCCAATATGCCCTTTTGTATCGAAATGTCTTTTGACAAAATAAAAATAACTATTTTCATTTGAATCATTTGTGTCGCAAATTGTTTTTGTGTGATGTAAAGAAAATACGAGGTGTAGCTATTACCTAAGACTAATGATGCTTTCTTTTACATTAGGTAAGTCTTGTTATTACGTAGTTAAACCTTCACTAGTATTCTATTGAACCATGTTTGTTTACTTCAGAAGGCTGATTGTAATTTAGTACTATCAAAAACATTTCCCCCACAAAGGTTAGCAGTGGAAGTCGCACAGGAGCCACATAAAGTCTGTGCTATACATTTCTGAGCTAAAAAAAAAAAAAAAATTAGAGGTGGGTGGATCGATACCAACACTAGCATTGGTGTCGGTACTGATATTGGCAATACTGGCCCTGTATTTAGCTGCTATTGGATCGATACCAAACTTTGTAGTGTGGCACAGCACTACTGTGGCCACCAGACTGCTGAACACTGACCACTAACACTTCATAGACACTTCACTGTCACTTATCGAAACTACAACACGTATGCACTCCATATTGTACATAAATCCCATTTTTGCACAATATTCATCTGCTGACTTCTGTATATATATGTATGTACACCCATACATGTATACTATATGTACTGTATGTGTAGATGTATGCATAATTAGTAATGTGCATACATTCTTATATTTGTACATATATTTATTCTTATATTTCTCATATTTCTTATTCTTATATTTTACTTTGTTTCTTGTGTTTCTTGTATTTTGCACACCGCTGTTGCTTGTGAAGCTTGCACACAAGAATTTCACTCACATGTGCTGCACCAGTGTATCAGCAATGATGTGACAATAAAAGTGATTTGATACATGTTAAATGACAAGATATATGTGTTCAAATAGCATCAATTAACACACAACTTCAGTTATTTTTTTTCTATGTAATAATTCTTCATAATTAAACAATAAGAACAAGTAGTCTGATGTCCTGTAATCATTATGATGCTATAACTTGAAATACAATAACACCTTAAGTTTTTGTACAAAGTATCGGTATCAGATCAGTATCGTAGACGCCACCCTGAATTTTATCAGATCGGAAAGGAAATCAGTGGTATCACATGTCATTAGTTAAACAATGTGTATTTGTGACCTGGTAGTGTAACAGGCTACACCCTCAGCATTTTCCAAGTGGCATGTGAGGAATCTGGGTTAGACTGGCTGTAGATCAGTCCTGAAGTTAGTGATAATCATATGTTTATATGCACAAACAGGCATTTCTCTCAACTCCCTGGCATTTTATACTGTAGTCAGAACATTCAAAATAGGCCTACTTCTTTTATGAGCAGTCACTGTTTAGACGGTGACTTTTTCCTCTCCTTTCTTGTAGTTTGAACTCTACAGCCAAAGCAGTCTTTAAATGACACAAGGCAAACTCTGCACTTGCTATAGTCTGAAGGCCTTGTATGACTTCACTTGAATTAAACAGTGAGGAGACAAGCCACAATGAAATTGCTCAAATGTCCAATTAGTTTTTGAGCTTTTGAAAATGACGACACTCTGCAAAAATGGCTGTAATTCCTGAAGGGTTCAGTCCTTTATATTGACTCTAAAGGACTTTAAAAATATATCTTTAGTTCTTTGTGATATAAAAATGATAAATCATAAATGTATTCATCGAATCCTGCAAGTCCATCACCACACATTTGACTGGCTGACTCACAGTGGTGCCGTGCTGCTGCTCAGCATTTGATCACTGACATTATTGTGTTTCACTTATAGTAATGGGTAATGTGGAAGGCGTTTTTCAGACATCAGGAGATTTTTTTCCTGGGTAGACTCTGTGAATCTAACATGCATGTGTGGGGTAGCGAGTTCTCCATGAAAAGGCATCGAGAACTTCACACAGAGATGCCCCAGCTGACCTGCGGGTTCTTGCTTGCACGCTAACCACTGCACAGCTGTTTATCATATTGACGTAAATGCAATGTCGCCCCTATGCCACTAGAGGGAGCGCTACACTCTTGCAGTCCACTTGCAACATCATTCAGGGAAATGTGTGATGTGTTTGTGTTACAGAAACAGGTGGGGCATACGTTGAAAAAAAAGTAAGAGTCTGTGCAACCTTTCTGCTGATGAAAGTCAGTCCTCTGTTTGTGCTTTATTTTCCGGACCCACTAAGTGAAAGGTTTTAAAGTTTGGTTTAAAGCACGCGAACTTCATTTCATACTGTTTCATAAACTCATGGATGAACTTTGAGTGTCACCAAAATACCACAGTCTTTTATCTCAGAAGCTAAAGATGTAGACTATTATATTAGAGTTGTTCTGTTTGATTGTGTTTTGTGAACTTTTAATAGAACATCAAATAACAATGACGATGCGCTCCAAGATGTTCTCGGTCTATGTTTTAAAATACTGAATATTTCATGGAGTACATAGAGTATCATTAATGACTCAGAGGCAAATGCAAATTTCATTAGGGTGATCATTCTGCAGAAGACCATGGCAGGTTTTAGATGTGTCAGCGAGCATCACATGAAACCTGTGTCATTTTCTAGAGAAAGTGAATCATAAACTTAATAATAAACCACACAGTTTCTCTGGAAGTTTGAAGTGACATCACTCGAATGCTTGGCTAGTGAATACTTGAAAAGTTGGAGGGTGTGTCTCCTGCTGGTATGAAGTCTGAAATGTTTTTTTGTGTTAAGGTTGTTGACTTTTCTGTAGGTTTTGCACTTTGAGTTAAGAATAAGGACACTGACACAATTCCCTGCTGTGCTTTTGCAATTTGTGATTTGTGTGCAATTTGTTTGTAATGTATGACGTACACTTTGTCAGACACCTGCATAATTAAAATCAGATAAGAAGAAGAAGAAAAAATGAATGGTGATTGGTTAATCACTGGAGAGGTGTGAGATGTTTAGCTTTGCGAAGGGCTACTTAAAGCATGCTTGTCATTCTTCCAAACACTTGCAATTCTAGCTGTCACACCATGGACAACATGCAGCAGACAATATACGGCATCAATGGTAAGTGCACTCTGCCACTCAGATGTAACTTTAATCTTTTTCTTGTCCATAGGAAGGCGCATGTGTGCGTTTGGGCTGCTTTGAGTTTTGCTTAAATGAATTGATTAAATTTCATATGATTTTGCATAAACAGTTTATTTTCCAGCTGAAAGTAATCCAATTAAGTTTTATTCCAGCAGACATTAAGTGCAAAGAGTAAAGAAAATAACACTAATATTCTACCAAGTAATCTGATACATGGAGTTTATGTAATAAATATAAATATTACAGTTGTGAAGCGGAATAGGATAGTTTTTAACATGAATGAGAGAGGCAGCATCATTTGTTAAGTGATTTCGTTTGTTAGGTAGAAAGAAACAATTTTAAATCATTCATTGCAATATTTTTTCTTGTCCTGTTGTTTATTTTTTGCGTTTTCTAAAGTTCATTTTACCCAGCGGTAATCCAGAAAACCTGTAATTCCTTTAACACTGATTTGTAAATTAAAATTGATGGCTTTGCTGAAATTCATCTCCAAAGCTCCCGTCTTACCTTCTTATCCCCGTCTGTTCTCTAGTTCCTGACAGATCTTTGTCATGTGTACTGTCTTCAGATCAGTATGGGTTCTGCCATCTGTTTTACAGGTACCACTAATGGCCACTGCCGACTAAAGTCCATGAACTTTGAGATTCCCGAAAACAGCATTTCCCATGAAACTCAGGGGCTTAGTAGGAACCGACTTGTGGTTCGACGAGGGAAACCCTTCAAAGTGACGCTAAAGTCTGACAGTTGGCTGTGGAATCCCTGCGCTGAGAGCCTGGTGCTGGAGGTTTGTTTAGGTATCAAAGACTAAGACTGTTCATATTTAAAGCAATACTTCTGATTTATAAATACCACGCTCATACTTCTTCAAATGAAAAATTGCACTCAAAAGCATTCAGGAGCACCTTTGCACCAGGGCAGTGCTGAAATTAGCAATTAGAAACTGTAGCAGCTGCCAGACAGCAACAGGTCAAAAAGGGGAGAACCACACCCTTCTGAGGCATTGGGAAATGTACAGTTCCCAAAGGCAGTGGCGGTCCTAGCCTGTTTGGCGCCCCGGGCGAACACTCCCTCTGTAATTTTAAAAAAAACTAGTTTAGTCATTATATTTTTTTATTACAAATTCAAATTATAAGGTGGAAATGATGCTGCTTTTATCCTTATTTATTTATTTACTTTACCATACAGGTGGCCTGTCAAAGAGGATCCCAGTTCTGTTCTATGAAGAACAGTCCCACCCCCACCTCTATGACTGGAAAGCTACAATCTACCCAGGGAACATGCATCCCCAGTCAGTCATTATCCACATTTGCGCTCCTGTTCAGTCATCAGTGGCTCTGTATGAACTCCTGGCCCACATAGAGACCAGACGGAGCAGAAAAACTTATGTATTGGGAACATTTGTGCTACTGTGCAACCCTTGGCTGAAAGGTCAGTCCATGTAGCTGCTGCCACTTGCTGTTCTTGTCCACAGTCTGCTGTTATCCTTTTGTAGACATAATTCCTCCTATCACTGCTTTTCAGGTGATCCAGTATACATGCCACTGGATGCTCATAAAGAAGAGTACATCAAAAGTGACTATGGGCTAGTGTATATGGGGAGCAGTTTAAATGTTAGCAAGCGTCCATGGTCATTTGGTCTGGTATGTGACCCAGAATCATAGAACAAGTCTGCATAGATCATATATAGTAGCATTATTAGCAGGTAACGTGCTAAATTTCCATCCACATGTATGCAGTATGAGCCTGGAGTCCTGGAAGCATGTCTGAAGCTCCTGGAGTTCAGCCCGCAACACCTCACTGACAAAAACAAAGATTATACATTACGAGCAGACCCTGTCTACCTCAGCCGAGTGGTCTGCGCTATGGTGAGAGACAATATAGTATAATGCTAAGCAATTTTGTCCACAGTAAAAGGAAAAAAGTGAAGTCATTAATGTGATTCTTCCTGCTCTAGATAAACTGTAACGATGACCTGGGTATTCTGGAGGGGAAGTGGCAGGGCAGTTACAAAAATGGTGTGAAGCCTACAGACTGGAGTGGCAGTGCTGACATCCTTCTCCGCTGGGCCTCATCCAAATGCAGACCTGTGCGTTATGGCCAATGCTGGGTCTTTGCATCCGTCCTCTGTACAGGTAGGATGTGTGTTTAGGATGAGATCATTGGTGAAATCTGTGTTTGATTGAGTTATCTCCTGTGCAGAGCTGTTGTTCTATGTCTCATGGAGTTCTAGATTTGTTGACCTAAATCTGTCTTAATTGCTCTACAGTACAGAAGTGATACCAGTATTAGTCTCAAGAATTGTCCAAACAAGTCAGCACAGACCCAAAATCTAAATATATACAGGCGAGTCCACACAGGATGGATTAAAGTTGCTCTTGTGATGCTTAAAATGCTGTAGATTGACAGAATTCCATCATATGCCCCTTGATTGTTAGATCAATTATTGGATCTATTTTCTTTCTTTGAAGGGACATACCATTTACACTGCATTCCCATGGTAACTTGCCATAGGCATTATGTCAGCATTGCTATGTGATTATTGAAAATATGGTTTTTAAATGATATTAAAGCCTTTTTTTTTCTCTCTCCAGTAATGAGAGTTCTAGGGATTCCCTCCAGGGTGGTAACAGTTTTCAACGCAGCTCATGATGGAAATGGCAACATGATAATTGAAGAGTTTTACACGAGAACAGGGGAGAAGTTCGGCGTGTCAAAGGACAGCATTTGGTTGGTGTCACTTGCTCTTAACCATAAATATACAATTTCTTTTTGTAACTTCTTGCAATCTGCACTCGGTGACTTCTTTAATAGCTACAGGTGTTCACTTTCTGTTAACTCAAAGATCTAATCAGCTAGTCACATGACAGGACTTAAATGCACATAGGCATGTGTATAGACATGTTCAACAACCTGTCGAAGTTGAAACCAGGTATCACTCAAACTGTGAAGAAAGGTGATTTACTGTAAGTAGTTCTGAATGTGGTATGGTTGTTGAGGTAATAGGAGAATGCTTCAAGGTGGCAGCAAGGCAACAGTAACTCAATTAACCAAAGTTATAGAAGAACCGAAGAACCGAACAAGAAACTAAGGATACAATTCACACCGGAATAATACACATAAGAAATATTGGAAAAATGTTTTCTAGTCTCAATTTCTTCTACAAGAGTTGGATGGTAGGGTCAGGATTTGTCATAAAACATCATGACTGGAAGGATCCATTCTGCCTCGTATCAATGGTTCAGGTTGCTGCTGGTGGTGTAATGGTGTGGTGGATCCTTTCTTGGAAACTTTGGGCACCTTAGTACAAACTGAGCATCATTTAAACACCACAGCCTGCCTGAGTATTGTTGCTGACCAAGTCATCCACTGAGCACAGTGTCCCTATATTCTGATGGCTGTTTCCCGGAGGATAAAACACCATGTCACAAAACTCAGATCTTCTCAAAATGGTTTTTTGACCATGACAATGAGTTCATTGTACTCAAACGGCCTCCACTATCACCAGATCTCAATCCAACAGATCACCTTTGGGATGTAGTGTAATGACAAATTTACATTATAGATGAAGCGACAAATCTACAGCAATTGAGCGATGCTGGAGTAAAATCTGTGAGGAAGCAGCTTGTTGAATGTGTAACACAAATAAATTAAGGCAGTGCGCAAAGCAAAAGAGGGCCCAACCTGCTACTAGCACAGTGTATCTCATAAAGTGGCTTTCAAAATAATTGTGTAACTTGCTAAAAGGACTTTTTACTACTACAAATATTTTTCTGTTTTGTAAAATTAACCTGACTGTTCTGTATATTAATTGCATAATGCACATCATCTGTAGTTATCTCTACACTGTTAAAAAAACATCTTAAAAAAAAACGGTAATATTCTGGCACCTGGGGCGCCAAAATACTACCGTAACATAACAGAAAATAACTTCCTCATAAAAATACGGTTATTTCCAGTAATGACAATACAGTTTGTTGCGCTAATTTCACATGGGATTCTGCCTTTACCAAGTGCTTTTAGACATTAAATTAGGAACATTTTAACGTGATCAAACAAAGAAATTACCAATAAACAAGGTCAATGAATGTGGCAATATGAATCATAATACGTAAATGTACAGAAATATACAGTTAGCAGTTGGTTTAAATAATAATGAATTGCATGCCCTGGGACAGACTGACAGAGGGGAGGCTGCCATGTCGCACCATCGGCTCCTCTGGCCATCACCAGTAGGCGAAAAGTCTTGACCACAGACACAATACCGAGAGTGTCCGAGTCGGGGCTCGAACTGGCAACTTTCTGATCACAAGGCGAACTGCTAACTCTTGAGCCA
>NW_005187440.1:3957607-3959260 GCF_000239375.1 Pundamilia nyererei | reverse complement strand
CTAGATGTTACAGTGCCTAACCTGGTGCATTCAGTCCTCAGTGCAGGTTCTTCCCAGGTGGGTGCTCCTTCCATGTGGAGCTATTGGGGACAGCTGTCTTCTTAACATGCATGTCTGGCAATCTGGGAGTCAGTATTTTCCCATAGTGAGATTTGAAATGAATGCTATGAAGGAGAACCTATAATATAAAACCTATAATATATATATATGCGCGCGTGTGTGTGTGTGTGTGTGTATGTATAATTTCTACACACCTTTAATCATTTAGGGTTTAATCTAGAACGAGCTAGATTGTTCAAGTGGTGAAAATCAAACCAGCTCTAGTCGCATATCTTTAACCTGAAACAATGTACATGTTATTACCAGGTACAATGTCACCCAATTTGAACGTGACCCTAAAAATAGTTGGGGTGCCAAAACTGGGTGAGCCCATCCACATATGTGTGACCATCACAAACCAGTGCAAGAACCCCAGGGTTCTGGTGGGACACATCAACGCTCAGGTGAAAGAGTACGACAGCAGCCCGTGTGAGGCCTTCTGGGACGCACAAACAGAGGTGCAGATACAGCCATTTTCAGGTGACTGAATACATTCATGATTCCAGTACATTTACTATTGTACTGCTTATATATAGATTAGTGTTTGATAAACAAAGTAACTAACCTTCCCTTTGATTTGCTTCGTTTCTTTCCTTTCCCATGACGTTTTCCTCATCCCCAGTGACAACACTCAATCACACCATCTCTCATTTTAAATATCAGTCATTCCTGGCTGGTGATGATATTGTGAACTTGGCAGTGGTGCTAAAGGACATGAGGACCAAAGAAACATTTCTGGCTGCTGAAGAGTTCAGCATAAGCCCTCCACAAATAACCATACAGGTACAACAACATCCCCCCTCCTGTCTCTGCAACTCACAAAGTATTATATATGAATTACATAGCACTGTCTTCCTTTCTCTTCCTTCCTCATCTTCCTCACTTTTATCTTTTTCATGGCTGTCAGCTGAATATGACAGGATCAGGTTATTATTGTAATGAAGAACAAAGTCAAAATCACATCAAAAGAGCATGCACAACAACAGTCTCTCTAACATAGTTTGGTGACCTAAATCAAATTACCTTTCACATTATGATGTCAGTCAACTGATAATATGTCGGCCTTGCAGGAAAAGATTCAGCAAAGAAATAAATTTCTTTTGCTGTTCCCTGACCAACTATATTCATTCACTTTACACCATATATTAAATTCCAAAGCCTATTTAGTGTAATTAATGAGCTTTATTAGGCTCACCAAAACTGGAAAATAAAGACTTACTTTCTGGTCAAGCATTCAGATGGTAGGGTCAAAATTTAGTGTAAAAAATCTGAAAGCATGGATCCATCCTGCCTTGTATCAATGGTTCAAGCTGATGTTGATGTAATGGTGCAGGGGATATTTTCATGAAAAAATCTGCTAGCCTTAGTATCAACTGAGCATTTTATTTTAGTTTAAACACCACAGCCTACAGTGTTGCTGACCACGACTATCCTTTTGTGTGAGCACAGTCTACACCGTGTCACAAAGCTCAAACAATGTCAAACTGGTTTCTTGAACATAATGATGAGTTCACTGTACTCAAACAGCCTCCACGGTCACCAGATCTCAATCCA
>NW_005187440.1:3927999-3956029 GCF_000239375.1 Pundamilia nyererei | reverse complement strand
AAAAAAAAAATCACATTATGGATGTGTAGCCGACAAATCTACTGCAGCTGTGTGATGCTATCATGTCAACATGGACCAAAACGTCTGAGGAATGTTTCCAGTACCTTGGAAACTAACTAATGAAGTAGTTGACGACTGTCAAGTTGACATGCTTTCAGTATTCAGTAGACTTTAGATGTTTCTCAATAATCTTTTTCTTTCATTTTCCTATTCGCACATTATTTTCATTTTTATCAGCATGTTACGGTATTCAAATTTGGAGTGATACAAGTGTTAGAGTAAAGGTCATGAAGCGTTACGATCACAGGCTCACTAAAAAACCATATTCTTTACTCTCAGTCAGTAAGCTCTCACAGTCTTATCACCGGTCCTCCTGGGCTTAACAAAAAACAACAGCAATAAAAACTAAAATTTACAAGAAGAAGACGGGCATTGTGCAATGTACATATGAATATATAGAATTATACACTGCTTAAAAAAATTAAAGGAACACTTTGAAAACACATCAGATCTCAGTGCTGGATATCTATTGTGACACGGACTGGCCGTGTGTTTGGAAAAGGTGCCACATCATTTCATGGAAAGTGAAAAAAAATGATACGGTAGGGTAGTCATTTTGATGAAATTTCATAGCATGGCAGATGGTGTCCTGGGGGGGATCTCCTCCCACATATGGACATGGGCTTTACTGAGCTCCTGGACACTCTGAGGTGCAACTTGTTACACCCTTTTATGTCTGTCACATGTGCTCAGGGTGAAGTTGTCTTATGTGTATTCTATGGCAAATGCCAATCAGGCTCCATGATGCCAGGCAATGAACACAGGGCCCTTTAGAGGTAGAGGATGTCGGGCCCTCAGGCCACTCTCATCAAGTTTGTTTCTGATTATTTGGTCAGACATTCACAGCAGTGTCCTGCTAGAGGTCATTTTTACAGTCTTGGCAGTGCTCATCCTGTGCCACCTTCCATAAAGGAGCAGACACCGGTCTGGCTGATGGGTTAAGGGCGTTGTACGGCTCTGTCCAGCTCTCCTAGAGTACCTGTCTGTCTCCTGGAATCTCCACCATGATATTGAGCTGGTAGACAAAGCAAGCCGTGTGGCAATGGCATGTATTGATGTGCCATCCTGGAGAAGTTGCACCAGCTGTGCAACCTCTGTGAGTTCCAGGTAGCACCTCATGCTACCATTAGTAACGGCGACTCTGGCCAAATGCAAAACTAGTAAAACAAACAAACAAAACAGAATCAGTGAGGATGGAAAGAATGTCAGTGGCCTCCACTTGTAAAACAGTTCCTGATTGTCTCACTGTTGTCCCTATTTTACAGCTTTTGTTCATTTCATTAGGACCAAAGCAGCTGAAACGGATTAACCACCCTCTCTGCTACTTAACTGACCAAAAAAATATTGGAGACTTGATGTTTTACTCTGATCAAAAAGTATTAATTCCTTGATTTTTTTTCACACAGAGTATAAGTCACTTTGCTAAAGACAGATTAGAGCCCAAAATGCTAATGCTATTAGCATTTTTAGCAGTGTCTGGTGAATCATTTACAAATAGAAATAGACTCCAATTTGTTCATGTAAATGGAGGGTCCTCTTCACACACTGAGGTTAATTATGGAGTTCCACAGGGTTCAGTGCTAGGACCAATTCTGTTTACATTATACATGCTTCCCTTAGGCAGTATCATTAGAAGACATAGCATACATTTTCACTGCTATGCAGATGACACCCAGCTCTATCTGTCCATGAAGCCAGATAACACACACCAATTAGTTAAACTACAGGAATGTCTTAAAGACATAAAGACCTGGATGGCCGCTAACTTTCTGCTTCTTAATTCAGATAAAACTGAGGTTATTGTACTCGGCCCTGAAAAGCCTAGAAATATGGTATCTAAGCAGATTCTTACTCTGGATGGCATTACCTTGGCCTCCAGTAACGCTGTGAGGAACCTTGGAGTCATTTTTGACCAGGACATGTCCTTCAATGCACATATTAAACAAATATGTAAGACTGCGTTCTTCCATTTGCGCAACATCTCTAAAATTAGAAATATCCTGTCTCAGAGTGACGCTGAAAAACTAGTTCATGCATTTATTACTTCCAGGCTGGACTACTGTAATTCATTATTATCAGGATGTCCAAAAAACTCACTGAAAAGCCTTCAGCTAATCCAAAATGCTGCAGCAAGAGTACTGACAGGGACTAGAAAGAGAGAGCATATTTCTCCTGTTTTTGGCTTCCCTTCATTGGCTTCCTGTTAAATCCAGAATTGAATTCAAAATCCTGCTCCTCACATACAAGGTCTTAAAGAATCAGGCCCCATCTTATCTCAATGACCTTGTAGTACCATATCACCTTATTAGAGCACTTCGCTCTCGCTCTGCAGGCCTACTTGTTGTTCCTAGAGTATTTAAAAGTAGAATGGGAGGGAGAGCCTTCAGTTTTCAGGCCCCTCTTCTGTGGAACCAGCTTCCAGTTTGGATTCGGGAGACAGACACTATCTCTACTTTCAAGATTAGGCTTAAAACTTTCCTTTTTGCTAAAGCATATAGTTAGGGCTGGACCAGGTGACCCTGAATCCTCCCTTAGTTATGCTGCAATAGACGTAGGCTGCCGGGGGATTCCCATGATGCATTGAGTTTTTCCTTTCCAGTCACCTTTCTCACTCGCTATGTATTAACAGACCTCTCTGCATTGAATCATATCTGTTATTAACCTCTGTCTCTCTTCCACAGCATGTCTTTTATCCTGTCTTCCTTCTCTCACCCCAACCGGTCGCAGCAGATGGCCGCCCCTCCCTGAGCCTGGTTCTGCCGGAGGTTTCTTCCTGTTAAAAGGGAGTTTTTCCTTCCCACTGTTGCCAAAGTGCTTGCTCATAGGGGGTCATATGATTGTTGGGTTTTTCTCTGTATCTATGAAGCGCCTTGAGGCGACTTATGTTGTGATTTGGCGCTATATAAATAAAATTGAATTGAATTGAATTGAAAAGCCAAAAAAATACTGGAGACTTGATGTTTTACTCTGATCAAAAAGTATTAATTCCTTGATTTCTTTCACACAGAGTATAAGTCACTTTGCTAAAGAGCAGATTAGAGCCCAAAATGCTAATGCTATTAGCATTTTTAGCAGTGTCTAGTGAATCATTTACAGAAGCCAAAAGAAAGGTGGATCCATGTAACTCACTTATAAAACACTGCAAGATAATGTTTGGTGCCAGAGAAGATATTGGTAAAAATGCTGTGTGAAGAAAAACACCACTAGCATTCAAAACTTTATAAAACACAAGCTTCCACCTCGAACTCATATGAAAACTTCCCACGCTTCTTTAAAAATATCCATATTTATTTTCCTTTTTTTATTGGGTTAAAAAAACAGTATCTGCCACAATCAGTTTTACAGATAATTTTTTTTCCCTGTGTGCTCTTGTAATTGTGGCTGCTCTGCAGATCGAAGGAGGCAACTCTATCCAGCTGAAGAAGCAGCGCACAGTCCTTGTGTCCTTCACCAACTGCCTCAGCACAGCTCTATATGAAGCTGTGTTGACTGTGCAGGGAGCCGGCTTGCTGGAGGGCAAACAAGTGGCCAAGTAAGTGTGTCAAAAAACACAAAACTATCTTCCCTTCAAATCTGAACTGGGCAGATGTCTGAGGAATGTGGCCTGAGAATGCGGTCAGGTATGTTACTGCAACAGTAAAAACAAGTTGCTGTCATATCTGTCATATGTTAGAGCACCATTGCCCACAGGCAATTAATTTACTGTTCCATTTATTTGATGATGACCTGTTTACATTATCTCACTTTTATAAACGCAAGATTTCTTCATCGAGAAATTAGGTTGCTGAAGGGTCATGGTTGTTGTTTAAGATTACAAGTACTGTAAATCTGTGGCTGATGGTAAGGTGGAATGTCTTGAGGAATGTCGAGAGGTCGTAAAGTCTTGAAAAGTCTACAGTTGTGCCACACCTCCTTTAAAAATAGTGTTGTTTCAGTCATCCCAACTAAACACCTAGCCGTCTAATGACTAGTCTGTATTTTCAGGTTTGGCAGTGAGTGTATTTAGCTTCAGCTAGCTTTTTTTTACAGTGCCAAATGTAGTTTTTAAAAAACCTAAAAACAACATCCCTCTTCATAAAACCCATTCAACCACCCTTTTCCTGCATCACACAAAATATACAGGACCCTGCTGTTGTTTTTTCTGTTTATTTTTTCCATTATTATTTTTACACACTGAATTTCACTTGGTTAATTCTTCTTCAGTTTCTTTTTTATGGGCTTCAAGGATGTGTAAGGTATTGTAAATCTGTATCCATTGGCTTTTTATTTGCACAGACACCCTTGGGAGGAATGAATTAGCTAACAAGGGAAGAGATTATGCAGAAATAATGTATCTTGTTAAGATGTTATACATCAGCATTACTGAGACTGGTTTGGCATTAGCTTTTTGGCTTGATATATAGTGGAGAAGAAGAGTAAGGTCTGTGAGCCAGAAAAAAAATCTCTACCTGGCAAAGGTTTCCTTGAGAAATTGGTAGCATTACTCAAAATTCATCATCCACAACACATGGAGATATTGGGATCATTTTGTACTGTGGGATAGAAAATCCCTCACCAATTTCTCCTTTATTCAGTTTGTGCTATTACTACCTGCTTTCGCCTGTGCAAAACATTCGATCTCCGAGCTCTGGAGCTGTACTGTCTTTGTGGGAGGTGAGATGTGAAAAGAATACATTTGTCTGTCTCTCAGGATAATTCTCCTGCAGCCAGGCGAGAAGATAGAGAAGAAGGTGTCCATCACGGCTACTTCACCTGGCACCAAGCTGCTGATGGCCACTTTGTCACACAGCAACAACCCCAACATCATTGCCAGGTGGTACCACAAAGTGTCTGTCACAGCATAATGACCACGACTTCATCAGCGTAAAACAAATTAAAAAGTAACATTAAAGTAACACTTTAACCTTTTGTCTATTGAAGAATACAAATGATCTTACATGAAAGAAAAAGTGTGATTTATTGTTATTATTATTCCGTCATGAACACAACTTAGATGAAGATGTCAAGTTTACAGAGTGTGTTGGTTTACTTTGCAGTCACTACTTTAAATATATTCTACTTATTGTCCAAGATATTGTTTCTTTATTTCATTTATTTTTTTCCATCACACCTTCCAATGTTTACATGGCGTGCACACATATGAACACTGCAAGGTCAAAGTTCTGTTTTATGTTACATTAATACATCTTTGTTTGAGTTACCTGGGGGTTGAAGTACTGCTGACAGACTAATTGGACGAAATCACCTTCTTTATTGCCTGGGGGATGTTTCAAATTTGTTCAATTGTTTTGTATTAGTTGGTTATATAGTAGCCATTTTTGAGTTTAGTTTATTGAGTTTGTCTGCCTGTTTAGGTTTTTGGGTTGTCAATAAATTTTTATGTTTTGGGTCAATAAAACCCCTTTTTTGAATTAAACACCTTTATGCCTTACTGCTTGGTCCCTGACACAGCAGCTCATGAATGTAGCATATTTCTTATACAACTGTATGTGGTTATTATACTGTACCTCCTTCTTCTATGACTAAATAAAGACATAGACCAGCTTTCCCCCCCCCAACTGCAACCTATTCTTATTGAAATACCTTCCATAAATATATATAGATTATCGGTGCATGATACTGCTTCAGGGAGACGATGAAATTTAAGGTTAAATTCCAAAAAACTGACGCTGGCACCGACTGCTCTTTCATGAAATAAGGCAAAGCTGCTGTCAGGGGAATCAAAGCGTGTGGTCAAATTGTTATCTTAATCTTGTTTTATCTGGTTGATTGAAGCCAACGCAGCATTTTCAGCGTCCACTAAATCCACGGGTTTAGTGGGATTAATAAAATATGACACCAATTTGACCTTTTTGAACAAGAGCGTTTGAAGCAAGGAGATGATAGCGTTGCAAGTTTATGTAATACACACTGTACATTTTAAAAACTGAAATGATTATAAAACAATTTAAATGGAGAGAGTTTGAACTAAAATAATATTGTAATATGTAGTTTGTGAAGAGATTCATGACCTATAAATGAACATTAAGTTCATGTTACGATTCTACCCATGCGACAGGTAAAATTCTTATATTTGTTTTTCTTTTTGAATCAAAAATGTAAACCAGACAGGCTCGGTTTTATCATTTTTTTGTCCTTGATACAGGCCAAAACCCCTTCAGTATCATGCCTATTTCTCTATAATAAGAAATATGAACATGAGTACAGTCTTCACTCCCCCCTTTTTGTTTTTATCTGAGGCTGGACTGAGCTGCATTGCTGTAACACAAAAAGACCACCAGGCGGCAGCAGCGGCTTTCTCAGTTGTCTCTGTTTTTGCTTTCTCCCTCATGCAGCTGTGTGTTTAATAAGAGGAAATGAAAGTTTGCCCCGTTTTAATGTCTTTAATGTTGCCTCTGAGGTTCTTTTCATCTTTTCCCCACCCTGGCTTTAGTTTAGCTCTTCCTCTCATGCAGATGCAAATAAGAGGCTGAAATTTAGACTGCTAAACTTACTGTTGTCTTTGGCTTTGTGATCCCCCTCCAAAAAAACAAACCCAGTAGATTTGTGGAGGTCAGACGATATCATCAAAGACTCCTGATATAGGTGAATTTTAACATTTGACTTTAGGTTATTTTTCAGCTTCCTGCAAGACCCAGGAAGCTGAAAACTCATGGTAAGAGAGATGTGCATTCCTTATTCTGTTCAAAAACAGGCCCATCAGCCTGTAAAACTATACCTAGCGAGCTTGGATAAGAGCTTCTTTTTTTCCTCTGTTCCCTGTCAGCTTAATGGGCTTCTAAATGGAATAATATAGAAGATCTTGTCTGCGTTTGGGCATTTCATTTCAGGCACTTCTGGGAGATTAGAAGATGCTTTACACAGAGATACATTGTGTCTGCATGGGTGCAGCCTTTAGATGAGTGTTTCAACCTAAAGGATTTCCGGCTGACGTGCGTACTGAACAGCTTGTGATCTCACCTCGGTGTCAGAGATGGAGGCAGAGGCGTTGGCAGACGGAGACGATAATCAGACTCCACACTCGCTGATTTCCAGACAAATTAAACGTCAGGGGAAAGCAGGGAGCGGGACCGCTGGGCTGCTTTGGAAAGTCGAGGCTATCATAAATTATTAATGGCTCCTCGTCACGGCCTCCCTCTCTCTCATCATCCCTCCCTTTTCAGCCACCCCCTTTCTTCATCCATCCCTCACATTTCCCCTCGTTAAAAAAAATCTTCATCTTTTTTTCTGGCTTCTTTTTTGCCTGTCACCTTATTCCATGCCTCCTTCCTTCCACCTTTTGTCAGTTCATATCTGTCTTCCCTTACCCCTCCTCCCTGCCTTCTTCTTGACTTCACTGATTTTCATCCCTCCCATCCATCTGCTCTTCATTTCCATCTCCCCTGTTAATCTTGATCACTTTTTCCTCCTCTGAATATCCTCTTCGCATCCCTCCTTCCTGTTTACAATCTTGCTCTCCATCCTTCCCCTCTTTGTCTCCTCTCCTTCCTTTTGATAACATTTTGTGTTCTGGGAGTTTTTTTTCTCCCTGCCATCCTCTCTTCTCTTTTGCCTTGTTCTGTCTTTTCACCTTTGACACGTGTAAAACAGACCCGCGTGATTTTGCATTGACTTTGTGTTTTCAGTTCTGAAATATTTTGGCACTATAGCTAAAACAGAAAAGCCTCATTATACACAGCGCATACGCCTGGCGGGAGGTTTGCTCCTCTTCTCTCTCTCTCTCTCTTTTTTTCCCAGAATGCTGAAAGATCCTCAAGAAAACGAGTTGACAATTTAGAGCTTGTTTAAATTTGTTATTTTACTACACACCACATATTGCTTATCCTTGATTTATGTTGTAGTCAGTTTATTCTTAATTTTTTGCTACTAAAAAAAAGCGAAAAATTTAAAGAGTGAAAACAGTAGGCGGCATTGCAGAGGACACCACTTCCACTTTTTTAACGATGGCATCTTGAAGAAAATATTATTTGATGGAATACTAAATGCTCAGAAACTCATTTATATGCTTATTTGTGGTATTTAATTAAGAGTTTATTTAATCTGTTCAATCTGAATTCAGGGTTGGGGTTGCTAGGATGCGCCATGTGGATTTTTGATTGACTAATCACCCTCAAACAAAAACTTTCACCCTAATAAACTTTACATAGGCTAGTATTCCAGGAGTATTTATACTGAACACTGCTGCACTTTACAGTTTCCATCCAGTGCAGTTACATTCTGTGCAAAGTAGGTTTAACAAGCTGAAAAGGGTGCAGGGTAACCTAACCTACAGGCTGTGCAGGTTAGGTATATTGTGACACAAGAAATGATGCAAGTGATAACAAAAGAGACCAGGATGTGTTCCTTCTTTGTGTTACCTGCATAGAAGAAATTTCCACGCACAGATATGTAGAAAATATCTGCTGTCAGAGACATTGTAAGTCCTGTGACCATTTTAACCTTGCACATTGTTGGAAGCTATTTGCGTTGAAATGCGCTTAGTAGTGCTGACTGTGTGTTTGTTGCCACTACTAGTATTTGTACCACAAATACTTCTTGTCCACCAGTATAAGCAGTGTGGCTAACTCAGAACCTGTTGCATACATTTCCACACATGCTGCAAAGAGGCAGGAGTCATTTTCAGTCCCATTTTGTTTTGGTTTAGGCAACCAAACCCCAGAATGGGCTTAAAAACATGATGTCATGGAGCATTTACTACATCTTAGAGAGCCTGCTTGACAAAAAGCATCGAAGGTAAATGTGTTGGGGGCAAGAAACCAATAATTTGCTATACTGCCTGCAGATTTTGTCTGCTGTAATTTTGTCCTGATGAAAATTATCCCAACTTTGCTACAGTAGATTGTTAAAGGCACTAAAAAGGCTCTGCACCACACAACACTGATAGCAGCACTGTGAACCTGTAAGATTTACGAAGTGAATTCAAATTAACCCACCATCTTTATGTTGGCCACTTTATGGAAACTGAGACTTTTTTTCTGCTAGAAAAGCAAAATTAATTACTAGTCTCCTAATTGTTCCATATTTATATTCTCAATTAGCAGGGTTGTCTGAAAAACAAATTGATATCATGTTCAAATAATCTGCAGATGAAGTATGTCATCCATCTGCAGGTAACACAGTATTTAAACCAGGACTTCACTACTTCTCCTTGCCTGAATGCTAACTTGCTCATGTGGTAGCACTGTTTTGTTACTCACGATAAATGGGCTGGTACTCATATAGTGCTTTTTTACTCCGATGAAACAATCTGACATCCGTCTCCACAGTGACATCTATTGGCCACTTTTGGTATTGTCACATCTCGACAAGGTTACACATTACACCAGACTATCAGTAACGATGATCAACACTTATTTTGGAGTAACCGTCTTTATTTGTAGTAAGATTTCTATTCAAAAGCTTTTCGGCTTTTTCCTTTATTCGGCTATTAGGTTGAGATGGTTCGAAGGGTAACACTTTGCTTCTGCCAATAAACTAGTGGATCATGTCGCCTTGAAACAAATGCATCATTGAGGTATCGTTTGACCTCTACAGTGCCATTAGCATAGGCACTGTACCTACTGTAGGTTTCACTAACTGTCAAAAAGTTGCCACTGTCTTTTGCTGTGGTTATTCCAGCCGCTCGGCTACTGTTGCTAACTCTTCTGGGAGTTTGTGGTGTCATCAGGTATACTTACATCTGCTTAAGTACCCGTTGATTACTTATCTGCTCTCAATACCTGCAACACACTTGTTCTCTCTTCCTGCAATACACTTACTTACCCACGATCTGTACCTGTTAAATACTTACCTGCTAGAGTATCAGATGCATACCTATCTTTCCCTGTTCTCTCATTGGCTCCATGAGTAATGAGTAAGTTCCCTGCTGTCGTGAAGCCTGAGAAGCGCAAGTTTGTAAACTTCCCTCTGCCGTTTGACAAGAGAGGGAGCAGCAAGAGGGACCATTGATAGATGACCATTTGATAAATTCAAGCGAACAGATGGAACAGCTGCAAAGCATTGAAGTGGCCGTCCATTCTCAAATGTGTGCATCCTTGCACACATTTCTGAGCTCGATGTTTGACTCTGTCATGTCAAAAAGGAAAAAAAAATAATAGAATATTCATTCAGGATTCAGTGGGGCTGTAATGGACTTGTCCAAATGTTATTTGAAAGTACAGGCCTCCTCATTACAGCCTATAAAATATGAGAGAATTCTAGTCAAATTGCTCCAAGCTATTGCACAGCACTGAGATAATTTTTCACAGTATTGTAATGGTCTCTAACTACTTGTAATGCTCTCTGTCTTGTGCTTTCAGTCACACAGATGCAGGTTCGCACACAAGCGTGTATCTCGATCAACAACCCCTGCGAGCTGCAATAAAGGCGGTGCTGATAATTATGATAATGAATCTAGCTTCTGTCTGGCGTCTATTGTCACCTGGTAATGAGTTTGTCCCGGAGGTCACTGCTGTAATAGCTCATTAGCAACGTTGGCTATTGCTGCACGGTAATGTAGCGCACAGTTGCTGGAGGTGCACTGGTCAGTGAGGCTATTTGTTTGCTGTAGTGGTTGAGTTGCTGCTCGCCTGGACTGTCATTCAGTGTTGATCAGTGCAGCTTTGGTTAATCCTGTAGAAGAGTCTGATTGCAGTCTTTTTGCACACACACACAAAATCTAATACAAAAAACACTAACAAAACACAAAATGGAATAAGAATTTGTACTTTTATGAATTAGAATATGTTCCAAAATACCCATTGAAAGCTGTTAAATATATATTAAAGACCAGCCTACATGTTCTCTCACTCTTTATATATATATATATATAAAACATATGCCCCACATGGTAATGCTTACGTCGAAACACATTACAGCTGCTGTTGCCATGCAATGTTTAGCTTTAAGCACATGGTTGGCATCTTTGTAAGTCATAATTAGATTATGTTTCTAAGCAGCCTGGAGCTGGAGGTGGGAGAACTTTAGTTGTAATGTAACCCTCCACTGTATTGATAAAATATGACATGACCCTCTCTATTGTATAAATATTTTCCATTAATGCCTTAATCACTTATGCGGCTTAGGGTTGAGGGAGCCTGTCCCGGTTGTCATAAAAGGAGAGGATGGGCACACCCAGGACAGGTCTGCAGTGTGTCAGCAGAGAGCGAGACATTTATTCAAGCTCACATTCAATTTAGAATCACCAGTTAACTTGACTTGCCTGAGTATCAGGAGAGAACACCCATGGAAAAGCCAGGAAATTAATGTGTTGCAGGAACACAAAGCAAAACAAAACAAAAGAAAAAAAGATAATAAGGATCTTAAAATAAATGCATGTATCGTGGTATGAGATAATAATGTTTTTGTATCTGTTCTTGAGGCAGAGTTGAAACATTTGTTAGAGAAAGTAGCACCACTGAGGGTCGGGATGCATTCATCACCTTTGGGAACGTCCAACCACCTCACATTCCCTATGATGATCATTGGAACAAGTCCAGCACTGAAACCATTCACCACAGTCATTTAAACGAACTTTTTCACAAATGGTAGAGGACTGAAACAGTGATTCAATCTGGATTCACACCGGAGCAACGGTGATAAATTCCTTTAGTGAGTTATATGGATGCATTCCAGTAGTATCAGTTCAGTTTTTCTGTCCACCAGAAAAAAACACAAACCTGAAGCCAAGTTGGGTCACACTTTGGTCTGGGCGATGTGTACGTGGTCCGTCTTGCTACAATGCCCCAATGCTGTTCAAAGCACATCAAACTATGTTCACTGTGTTCCACCTGAGTCTTAATGAACTCACCGAGCCTGTCTATACTACTGTCCGAACACCTCACATTCCCCAAGATGATCGTTTGAAGACTGCCGAAGGCCTTTCTCCACGACTGCCAGCTCCATCATCTGGTGAAGATCTATTACCAGGAGTGTAATGTGAAGAAAGATCATTAGTAGAATGTGAAGAAAGATCATTAGTAGATTTGTGTAAATAATGCAGTTTCTCTGTGCTTGGGGCAGAAGGCCATGTTGGATCACTAGTTCCCAGAAGTATCCGTGAAGGAATGGTGCAGTTGCTCAGAACAATATCTTCTAACTAGCCACAAGAAATAAGGCTCACTTGTTGCACCAGGACTCTATTGAGTAGATGCAGGAGACTGAAATGAAAGGAGGCACAGAAGTCCCTGGGACATTGATGTCTAGCGAGCTGTCTCTCTGGAACCAAAGAAGATAGTAATACATTCCAAGATCTTGCTTTCTTGCTTGAGATTGAGAGTATAAGCGACATGTTATGCCATCCAACCTGCCAGTGGCTGATGATAAATGATCCCTGTCCACAGTTATCAAGTGTGCCTGGGAGGCATCAGATTAGTCTTTTCTTGTCTGAGGGGTAGAGAAGAACATTTCTGCGATCGTGACTTCAGCGTTGGTAAAGATACTGACCAGGCACACTCATTGCTAAGGCCAACACATGTCTGCTTGACTTTAAAATGATGGAAATCAAAGGCTTGAAGAGTCCATGCATATTTGGTTTTTATATAACTAGGGCTGACAGCCAGTGTGCAGCCACCACAGGTGATGCGTCTCAAATAGTAGCCATTTCAAATGGGAATGGTTGGGGTCAGTCCCTGTGCACATGGAATATGCAGGGTGGAAAGCTAGTCTTAATCTTTGGGAGGTTAGTCTAATTGTTTAGCTGACAGCCTTCTCATTATGTCTACAATAAAAATAGCAGTTCATTTTCTTGCTGGATGTTTTCTTCCACATTAAGCATAATTATGGACCCGTGAGCTCAGTCTACAGCTTTTCTTATCAAAGAAAAAAAGAAACAGTGACTCTCAGCCCCATCCAGAAAGTTCCTATAATTTAAGAAAGTATTAGACCCTTGACAGGGTCTTAGGGTAAGACCCTAGTTGTCCATATATTTATAGACCCTAACCCTATTTGTTTTACATGAACTGTCTAACAAAACATATTCAAGTCACAGTTATTTAATGATTAGGGGTTTAACTCTTCTTGTCCATTCCCACTCTATTACAGGCACAGCTGATTTCCTGTCATTGCAATTAAAAAGCTTTTCACCAGCTAAATTGCCTAACCACTGCTATAGCTGTTACACTGCCATCTTAACTTTACCAATCAGTGTTTATAAGTTACAGATACAAAAAGTTTTATATTGACCACATTTCTATACACAGGCTTATTAATTTGAATACTGTGCCTTTTAAGTTTCAGTCTGATTTTTACTCTTGGCAATTTTTACTCATTCTGTAATCTTCCGGCATACAGTGCATCCAAAAAGTATTCACAGCGCTTCACTTGTTCTACATTTTGTAAGGTTATGGCCTTATTCCAAAATGGATGAAATTCTTTTTTAACTTCAGAATTCTACACAGTATTCGAAGCCTTTCCTTTCTATCCTGTTTCCACTGTCACATGTTTGGACAAGAGTCCACCTGTGGTAAATTCAGTTGACTGGATATGATTTGGAAAGGCACACACGTGTCTATATAATGTCCCATAGTTGAGCCATGAAGTCCAAGGAATCGTCTGTAGACCTCAGAGACAGGATTGTATCGAGGCACAGATCTGGTGGAGGGGACAGAATAATTTCTGCAGCATTGAAGATCCCAATGAGAAAAGAGGCCTACATCATCCATAATACAGTATGAATAAGTTTGAAACCACCAGGACTCTTCCTAGAGCTGGCTGCCTGGTCAGTCTGAGTGATCCGGGTTAAATGGCCTTAGTCAGGGAGGTTACCATGAACCCAATGGTCACTCTGACAGAGCTCCAACATTGCTTTGTGGAGAAAGGAGAACTTTCTAGAAGGACAACAATTTCTGCTGCGCTCTACCAATCACGCCTGCATGCTACAGTGGCCAACCTACACGACAGCCCACCTGAAGGACTTTCTAATGATGACAAACTGCCAAAAATCATATCTGAAGAAAACCAGGCAATGCTCATCACCTGGCTGGAACCGGAAGACTAGTCAGGGTCAAGGGAAAGATGAATGCAGTAATGCACAGAGACACCACTGATAACAACCTGCTCTGGACCTCGTGCTGGGGTGAAAGTTCATCTTCCAACAGGACAATGACCCTAAGCACACAGCCAAGACCACAAAAGAGTGGCTTCAGCACCACTTTTTGACTGTGCTTAAGTGGTGCAGCCAGATCCCAGACCTGAACCTTAGTGAACATCTCTGGAGAGATCTGAAAATGGCTGTGTACAGATATCTCACTATCCACCCTAATGGAGCTTGAGAGATTCAAAGAAACAAGACTGGAGAAACTGCAAAGCTTGTATCATCATACTCAAAAACTTGTTGCCAAACGTGCTCCAAAAAGTATTGACCAAAATCTTTGAATACTTACGTGCATGTTATATTTTTTCTCACTTTGTCATCGCAGTGTGTTGTGTGTCCAATTCTGAGGCGAAGAATGAATTTAATCCATTTTGGAATAATGCTGTGACATGACAAAATGTGAGACAAAACAGCTATGAATACTTTCCAGATGTACTGTATGTCTGATCTGCTCATTTTCAACAGTTTCAGACAGTGTTGTCTTTCCACAGCCAAATTGCTCATTATTGCATCTTTAATGAGAATTTGGCAGCTAGGGTTTCAGTTCTCTTTTCTAATGTACCCATATCAACACCTAATTATTTATATGTCAGTGACTTATTGCTCATCAATTACGTGATTGATGTAATATATTCTTGATTATGTAGTCCCCTTAAAAGCCAGCTTAGCCCCAGTTACCAATCCTTTACTCTGGATCAACAATAATATTTGTCATTAGAGAAGCATGTATAGAAAGGCAGAATGGAGATGGTACAACAGAAACCTCCATATATATATACTACCTTCACATGAAGAAATTAGATGCAGATGTAAGGTTTGGTGGTTTGTTTGTAAGCACAATCCAAGGTTTTTGTTGAAGACCAGTAACAGAATCCTTAATCCTGCTCAGTATGCTTTCCCTGCCATGTGCTCTGATGACTTCTACTTTTCTTTGTTGGAAAGATCAGTAGTATGTGACTTGAACAGGTCACAGTCACAGTTCAACACAAGATCCTATCAACCTGCCCAAGTGTATCATCCAGTGCTATTATCTGAGTTTAATCTCATTTCCAGGACACATCTCCTTGATAAAAATTTCTCAGATGTACACATCTTCCTGCCCAACTGACATTATATCCCTCCTAAATTTATTAAACGAGTTCTACCTGTCATCTCTCCCTGGCTTCTCTATTATTAATCAATCCCTTTCATCTGGGTGCATACAAGATGAAAAAAAAAACAGCCATCATTTTTACGTTACTTAAAAAAACCCTTCCTGGATCCAGCGTTGGATGCAACATGTTCCAAAGTTATGTATTACTGTAATCACATTACATTTTTCAGTAATACACGAATGCAATACATTACCGCACTAGATTAAGTAATTAACTACAGTTATAATTAGGCCAGTTTTAACTACAGACCCAGTTAAAAATGCTGTTCATTTCAACAATTCTTGAGCAAATTGTTGCTCATCAGCTCTGTCAGCTAGTTGATGGAAACTATCTTTGATACCGTACATTTTGATAAGTGATATTCTTATGCACTTAGATCAAGATGAATATTGCATTTTAGTCCTGCTGTTTTTATCTGCAGCCTTTGACATCGCTTTTTCTCAGCTTCATCTGCATGACTGCTTCCACACTATTTCTTACCATTGCTATGCTGACAATATACTGCTGTACTTTTCTGTTAAGCCAACCAACCTCAGCAGCCTCTCAGTGAAGGCTTTTACAGACATTAGTGTCTTAGTTTCCTTCATCTCAGTCCTGGCAAAACTAAGACTCTTACTGAGAACCTTAAAATAGATTTGTATAGGTTAGCTTTTCCTTTGTTTCTCCCATTATTTTTGTCCATAGTATAAAATCAAACATGTACCTGGAAATGTGTATGTTGGAATGAATGTAAGACTATATGTTTGACAGCAAGCACACTTGTCTTTAAAACATGGTTTTATTCATGTTTTGTAAGTATGTTTTTTTTATAATGTGATTTTTTTATTCAGAACATTTTCCATTAGCACAACACTGAAGAAAATATATTTCTTAAAGTCCAATAATACCACAGATTCAGAACTGAATCAACATTTCATAGATTATTTTAGAAACTTCTGTCACGGCCCAGCGGCACGAGGGAACAGAGATGGACACAGGTGCAGAAACCAACCCGGAAGCGAGACGATAGGGAATAAATGATTTATTTCCGCCCACAGGCAAACAAAAGCAAAACACAAAGCGACGCCACCACACTAGTGGCGCGTAGGATTATCTAAGATAATGGAGGGCGACCTAGACATCTCTAGGGGACGGCTGAACAGCAGAGGCAGCGGGGAAGTAGAAACAGGACTAGGTAGGGGCCGGGGCATTGGTTCCAGGTGGAGGGGACAGGTGGGGCGGAAGGCCCGGAAGCGGTCGAGACGTGGGGAGGCAGGTAAGTGAGTGGTGGGCCGGCAGGCCACGTGTGTCAGCAGCAGGCGGCCGAGGTCCAGGAAGGCGGGAGTGAGGGAGACAAGATCTCCACTCCAGGTGCTACCTCTGAGAACAAGAAGAACAAGTAAGTCATCACATGGCTTCAGGACAGCGTTATGATGCTCCACTTGACTAACATGGGGATAGCAGATACTCAGGCGATGAATGGTTGAGAGCGCAGGTCTGATATACTGCTGGCATAATTGCTCACAGGTGGACAGCCAGAGAGGAGCAACCGAACTCCGCCTAAAGGAGGAGGGGCCGCTGTCGGAGACCTGCAGGTGCCCACCCAGACCATGACAACTTCAGAAAGAAAAAAAAAAGAAAACCATCTCTTTTCTGAATGCTGCCACGAACACCATAACTTTCTGCCCTGTTTCTATATCCTGTTCACAAATGCATTGCTTGTGAGTAAGAATGTGTGTGACTATGTTTTGCTAGGAGAAGTACTCACTAGCTCTTTGCTGCCTCATTAGCTCAGTGCAGATGGATTTCCCTGGCCGCTATATTTTCCTGCATTTTCCTGTAGACAAACTCTTGCCATGGGGGATGCTAATATAATGAATTGGTCCCAGTGGGTTCTTGCACAGACACTTGGCAGCCTACAGGTAGCACATTTCCTCTCCAATGCAGGCCTTATTTCTTAACCTGGGACCCATATGACAAATTCATCCTCATTCTGGGACCAAGGCTTATGAAAATATATTGCTAATTTTGTTAGCGAAGAAGAGGTCATTTTGAGTTTTCTCATATTTTATTGATGGAGGACAGAAGGCAGGGAGTTCAACAATATCCTGGACAGAGGGATATAATAATGGTGATACACTTACCTACATAATCCTGCCAGGTATAAAAATGATAGCTCTGGCTATGAAATTTATCACATTTCTTTTACAGTTGCTGGATTCCTGCTGAATAAATACAATTTTAACTTTGTGACTTAGTTATAAAGTCAGAACAGGAACATCCTCTTTTTAAAAAATCCTTGAAAATGTTCTTGAGACTTTAGCAAACAGATTAAACTTTTATGAACAGTAAATAATATTCAGACAGCCGTCACTAAGCTCAGCTTATTTAGCTTTAAGTTCAGAAACTGTGACTGCGTGTGAGAGCTCACCTGTCTCAAATGAAAAAAGCACACAGCATCAGTGTAGGTCTCGACTTATCTGTGTCAGGAATGAATAATAGTTCTGAAAAATTAATGAAGTTGTTGCTATGCCACATGCAACTCTCTTCCTTTGGAAACACTCATTGATCGAACGTGTGGTTTCGCAGAAGATGCTGGACTCAACACTAAATCTGAATTAATGGAAAAAAGGACAATTTTTAGTGCCTATAAATGACGGGGAAATTGGATTGCAGTCAGCCATTTTGCAACCAGAATATGTGTCATAGTTTAATGAGTCAGTCAGCCATTTTGGCTTCTGGAGACACGACTTAATCAGTCAATTAGAGCAGCACTTGATTAATATGGCTGGACTGGGAGCAACCTGCAGCCAAGAGAGAAAAGGGCTAGTGAATGAATAATCACCACCTGAGTGCCGGAGCACTGCTGCGTGAGTTATAATCATCAAAGATTAAAGGGGAAATAAACTCAAATTTTAAATATGGTCCTGGCTCTCAGCTTTGCATGATGATGAGCCGTAGCAATTTTTCTGAATGAGTGGCGAAGGGAAAAAAAAGTTCAAAGATGGTTATTTGGCAATTGAGCAATAATGATACCTCTGGGGGCTATAAGGAACAAAGTCATGAATAAAACAGGACTGGCTGTAATTCTTAACACTCTCCATGGCTTCCAAGAGGCCATGATTCAAGAAAATCGGACTATATGTTTCAATAATCAATATTTTATGAGCTACAGAGTCGTTTTCAACTGCCTTCAGCTCCTTTTTGGTCATCTGTGAACCGGAATACATCATCGTTGAGCTGGTGCCGCGGAGGGCGCTATTAGACTATCAAAGCTGACCGATTGCTAAAGTTGCCTCAGAGGCAGCATTGCTGAAAATCCAATATGTAACAGCAGAAGTTTAGTTGGAACTTTTATGCCTTCAAAACAGTAAGTTACAGCTTGTAGAGCTGGACCTGCATTGCTTGAACGCGGGTAATTTAAAGACTAAAAGAATTACAGTCTGCTGTTTCATCTCTATTAACATCCTCTAGAAGAACCATAATGTTATTATTCTGCAGTCATACTGGTGCTATTTGTTCATACTTGCAGCAAGTAATACTCCGTGTTTTACTTGAAGAAAAAAGTGTATTCTGGGAATTCTTGTTAGAAAAAAAAAAAACTTAAGCCCCATATCACATAATATGTTTATGCTGGGTGGTGAAACTTTAGATTTCCAGTTTTATTGACTTCTGGAAAGCTTTTGAATATGCACAAGTACACAGATCCATAGGTAATCGTAGCTGGTTAATTGGTTTCTTTGTTTAGTTTAAATGCAAATTAGTGTCAATTAGACACCATAAACATGACTGTGCATTAACTACTATGTTACTAACAGCTGAGAGGCAGATGCTGTTTGACTAAGTATAAAGAGAGCGTGCATAATTAGCCCAGTGCACAAAGGAGTTACATCACTTCCTGCGTTCACCATGTGGAATCAGAGAGCACTCACTAATCACATGTATAAGATGTAAATTGGATAATGTTATCTGTTGCAACGACATGTGTTCACACCTAGATGTTTATCATGTATGAACAGACTGATGACACACATTTTGGAGAAGATTCGATCATTTACATTTGACTCACAGTATTTTTTCTGAGTATCCATCCATCGGTTCGCTTCCGCTTATCCTTCTTCAGGGTTGCGGGGAGCGCTGGAGCCTATCCCAGCTGTCTTAGGGTGAGAAGCAGGGTACATCCTGGACAGGTCGCCAGTCTGTCCAGTCAACCTATTTCCAATCAACCTATCCCCACTTATTTTCCCCACTAATTTAATGCTGCATTCAAAGAGAAATAAAAAGTCAAAATTCTGTACATTTTGTGCATTTTCAGAAGCAGTCTTCATATCAGTAGGTTTGAAGAACCAAATATTGTAATTTTGCCTTGTTACACCACTGTCAGGGTTCCTGGGTGGTTTTCAGTTTTGTCATGTTCAGTTTATTTTTCACATCCATGTTTTTCACTTCCTGTTTTTTGTGCCAGCCTGTCTACCTGTGTATTGTGTTCCAGTTTATTCCATGCATCATTAGTCAGTCAAGTTCAGCCGCGTACTCACCTGTCTCCAATCGTCGTCATCGTTAGTCTTGTATTTAAGCCCTCAGTTCCCGCCAGTCCTTCGTCTTGTCATTGATGTTGTCATTCCCGTGAGTGCCGTATGCGCAGTCAGCCATTCGTAGGCGGCATCCTTTGGAGGACCCGGCCTTCGTGGTCTACGTGCGCTTGGTCCTTCGAAGGATGCAGCCTACGTTTTGGGACACAACTTTTCAGTTTTCCAGTCAGTCAGCCGTCTTATGTTCTGTTCATTTCTCCATTATCTACAATAAATCACCAATTCTCACCTAGCTGCGAGTTCTGCGTTTGGGTCCTCTCTTCCTCTCATCTACACACACCCATGACAACCACCACACAGGATTTTAATGAAAAATTCTACCCTTTATTTTAAGATGTTTGACCAAAGTATTCCATTAACTGCTCCATTTTCACAGGATCATTTGTAACTTGACAAACTAAATATTTTTAAACAAGATGTTTTTTTCTGTTACATTTTCCTTTTATCAATAATTTATCACTGGCCCGATGATGCCCATACAAAGAACATGGTCAGGCCTTGAAGCCATATGCTCAAATCATAGCTTGTACTGGTCAGATCTAACACTTTACCTAAGAAAAACACAGATTATTTAAGGCACTTGAGGACATGAAGAGAATTCATAAATGGCCATGAAAAACAGCACACCCTGTTAAACACGGCAGCCACATTCCCAGAGGAAAGAGTCATGTATGCTGAACTATAATAGGCAGTGGATAATTCTACCATGAAGGAAAATAAGTGTAAAAGTGTTTTCATCACTGAGCCTTGGACCAAGTCCAACCTCATCAGGAGGGTGAATTTATTTCAGAGTCAGAAATGCATTGGCTTTAATTTCACGCTGCACGCATTTTGATACCAGCAAAAGGAGAGGGCAGAAAAGAGGGACAGAGAGAGAGAGAGAGAGAGAGACAAAGAAGTACAGAGAGAAAATATGAAGTTTAATTTTCTGCCAAAAAGAATTAAAGTTGATACACTTACAAACAAAAGAGGGAAAATAAGATAAGGGAACAGGGGGAATGGAATAAACACTTTATATAAATTCGGAGGAGGTAATTGGAATTTTGTTTTGGAAATAATTTAATTCATTCAGAATTTAATGTTCGGCTTTGTATAACCCGTCTTCATGAATGCTGCAGTGCTTTTAAAATGTCTCCATTTTATTTCTGGATGTAGACTCAAAGGAAGACTATTAACAGAAGGAACTGGTACTTTAAGAAAAAAGAAATACTTTGTTGTGAGCCTGTATGTGTGTGTGTTTTTTTTAGCTCTTATATTGGAGAGAAATGCTCCGTTTTAATCTCTTAGGATGTGCCATGCCTCTTGGTGTCTTACATTTGGCCACTTTTAGCATGGTGATACTTGCCAGGTAAGACTCTGCCTGCGCACTGAGCTGCTGGGTGTTTTACTTGTGGCCTTTGGTCTTTTTGCATCGTGTCCAAAGCTTTTCTCCATTGTTTGCACGAGTATGACATGCAAAAGGAATTAGTGTAAAGGTGTATTGTGACTTTAATAAAAGGACTCTATCATGATTTTGTGTAGCCTGATAATATATACCAATCACTGACAGGTGAAGTGAATGACACTGACCATCTCTTCCTCATGCACCTGTTAGGTGGTGGGGTATTTTAGGGAACAAGTGAATTAGAAGCAGGAAAAATAAAACTGAATAACCGAGATGGTGTATTAGCAAAGTCACTGTTTAACTGGTTTCTTATGTACTAATCTGCAAAGGCAGACTGTAACAAAGCAAAAATAGTTTGTTACTAGAATTTTCAGCTATCTGCACTTTATTTGAATATTTATTTTTCTCGCAACTTTAGCTATTATACATTCTAAAACAGATGTCTGTCATTTCCATCCCTTGCATTTTCAAAAAAGGTTCGTTAGTTTAGGTTTAAGCCATTTCAGGGGAGTTATTTCCTCTCCCTGCACACCTTCAAACATCAAACCAATTTAAATTAAAATTGACAGAACAATAACACATAAACAACAGTGCTATTGGTGTATCCATAACCACTGCTTATCACACAAAAGATGCAAGACACAAAAGCATATCATTTCTGTATCATTTATTGTACGAAGGTGTTAAAGTGGGTTGGAATGATCCAGAATTATGTTTCTTTGTACAGATGTGAATGAAGTTGCAGTCACAGTACAGCTCCAGCATTTAGCTGGAGCAACAGAAGAGGAGCAATGTTTTTTTAAGGTAAGGTAATTTCAAATGCAACATTTCTAACAGCTCAACAAATACCAGCAAACACACAAAGTGTTTCTGTGCAAACTGTGACACAGTGTGTCTGCTAGCTAAAGGTAATGCTGTATTACTCAGGGAGAGAAAATAATGTGAGATGAGGAAGAAGAGAGATTACATTAGAAGGTAAGGAACGTGCAGTGATATTTGATAAACTGGAACTGTAAAGCTTACATCTAATGTCCTCATTTAGTTTAGTTTAGTTTTCTGTTTTTCCTGTCAGATATGTGCCATGTGCCATAATGTCTTTGACGAGAACTTCCTGCTCTAAGCCAGAATGCGTAATTCATAAAATTTAACACTCAATAAGGAGCAGTGATCCTGCCCAGGTTCTGGCAAGTTATAGGAAGTTTGAGATCATTGACTGGGATCTGATAGGTGGGGAAGCAGTGGTTTTGGATGTGTGCTGGTGGGTAGAGGAGGGTACAGCCTCAGTCCTGATAATTGGAGGACAGTGATGGAGGAGAAATGACAATGGCTGATGGTTGCTGGGTGATTGAGCATTTACAGTCATGATAGCAGGCTTGTTAGCATGTTGGGAGCTGTTCATATACTTGTTTGGGGGTTGCTTGAGCCTTCAATTGTCCAGTATGGTTCCTTTCCATTTTTTCGACTTGGTGCCAGAATGGCCATCTTTTAAATGTTTGCAGCAGTTTGCTCTAGCAGCACTGCCATATTGTGCTGTTTTGCATTTTTCACACATGCTGACAAACTTGATGATTTTTTGTAATATGCAGCCTGCAAGATAAAAGTGAACACACTTCACAGATTTTGTGCTTGACTCACGACCATCAGCTGTTCCAGTCTCATTGACGGGGTGGTATTTTTCTCTGCTGTGTCCAAGATGTTTGCCAGAAGGCTACTGTCATCTTCCTGGTAGCTCCCAGACCTGATGGTGGTAAAGAGCTGCCCAAGAGATATCATTCTTAGTTCATATTGTAATTTCATTGGAGTTGGGACAGGATTTTAAAATGGTAAACAGAATAGTACGTATATGGCACTTTTCTACACTCAAAGGGTTTTCCACTACAAGCCTCATTCACCCAATGAACACATTTGTGTGTTGGGGGCAACTTGTGGTTCAGTATTGTACCCGTGGACACTTTGATATGGAGACTTGAAGAGCCAGTCAGACTACAACCTTCTGATTAGAAGATGTCTCACTTTACCTCCTGAGCCACAACAACCCAGAAAACCTTTTTAGATCTTTAGACCCCCCCACAGCTGAAAGTATTTACAAGGCAGTGATATGTTAAACATGGAGTTAACATAAGCGTAAGTACAGCACATGTATAAATACTTGTGTAACTGCAGCTGTGTGACCAGGTTCCCAGTGTGCATGTGCAATGCCACATTTGGTGTGATTACCATTTCATCTCTTTAGCAACTAAACTATGTTAACACAGTGGGTAACAGTAACTGTAAAGACAAATCCCATATTTTACAGTCAGAATATATTCTAATATCACAAAAATTAGAAAATTGCTTAATAAATCCAAAGATGCCACAAATGCTGTCGCTCTTATAAAGCAACTGCAGCCTTTCACCTCGAGATGATGTCTTCACTGGGTGTTTTGACCCTTAACTGGCTTGCTTGCAGTGACCTATTGACCTATTGTATTAAATTCTCTGCTATCTTTCCATTATTGGTGTCTTTTATCATGGTGGTACAGTCTTACCTTGCTATAACCTATGTGCTGCAGTTTACTCTTATTGGTGGCTTTTATCTGTGAACATAATTCGTTACCTTTATGTATTTGATGTTAATGTGTGAACTGTTTTATTTTTTATTGTTTTATGTAAAGCACTTTGGTATGCCCAAGGCTTTTAAATGTGCTCTATAAATAAAGATTGTTGTTGTTGTTGTTGTTGTTGTTAACTGTGATACCCACCATGTCACCAGTACATATCATTTGTTATGTGTGTGTGTGCTTTTAGAAGCTGATAGTAGCTCTTAAAAATGCACACAGCTCTTGGTATTGTTCACGTAAAGAACAAACAACAAAACGAACACCAATAAACTAACATTTAACAAAGTATTTTGAAAATAATTTCCCAGAGGACCTACTGAGTTGAGCATCCATTCAGCTATCCTTTTTTTTTTGAAAACTTACCTAACATCCTAGTTAGTCACTGGGAAACTTGGTGTGGACCAATAGAGAAGATGCTAACAATCCCCATCCCTTCGGCTCTCCAGTCTCCAGCTGAATTGAAACTGGCCACTTGACAAACCAAAAATCCCTCAGAAAAAAGTACTTTAGGCTCTGTTAGAATTTTCTCTTTCTTAGCTTGCAGCAGTCTGCTGTCTGCTTTACAGTACCTGCCAAAAGCAGAGAAACTGCTGCATATAAGCATATCAATACAATACAGGCACAGAGCGTCACTTCATTCATGTGATTATTGCACAGATGATAAAAAAGAAGTCTTAGACATTACATAAAAAAATTCAGCTTGGTTTTTAAAAGATCCTCAAATCAGCCATTGACTCAATTTTCCATTTTTTTTTCTAGACAGAGGCCTAGGGATGCTCTAAAAATGACAACTGCACGGGAAGCTTGTTGCACAGCTGAGTCACCGCTCTGCTGCTTGTGTGTGGGAGATGTATATGCAGGGCAAAGGTAAGCAGACTGCAGAGCAGGTACCTTCCATAAACACACACGACCTGGCAATGTGTCACAAAAAGTATGGCATATTTAGCAGTAGCTGATTGTCTGTACCCTGTGATAGACTGGAGACATGTCCAGGGTGTGCACTGTCTCTTGACCCATGTCAGCTGGGATAGACTTCAGTGCCCCCGCAGCCCTGGGGATAGTTGGATACGTGGTTAAGAAACTGAATGGATTCTTTCCTGATTTTCTAGGATGTAAGGATATTTATGCATTTATGCATGGTTAAATATTTCTTTGTTGTACTGATGCTTCATGGGGATGTTGGAAAGCCCGTTTATTCCCCCCTAATGGTGCCACATTTGTAAGGAAGATGCATTTGTGGGTTGAGCAGCAACGTTGAGTATGTGGGTTGCGACAAAAAAACCACTTGCCAGATCTTCTCTGCTGGTGCCAAACAGCTTATTCTGCTATTGACTCTTTTTTTGGAGCTTCTAGTTCCCCGTGTGCTGACACATATCACCTATAAATAATCACTGAAACACTAAGTGCTATATCATATAACCTTTTTGATATTTTTTGCCTGGAGCATTGCATTTGGACCCAAAATCATTTTAGCTATAACAGCATTTGAAAATGATGAGAACAGTTGGGAAGTAATAGAACATTTGCTAAAATTTCCCTTTGGAGAGATTTGTGTCCTGTGAGGCACCAGAATTTTTTTAGACATCCTAAACCAAATAATTAGGAAATAAATGTGTTTTTAATTAAATTTGTTGGGTGTTAAAAAGGTTTTCCACACCTCATAGAAGAAAAACCCCACTTTCTTAGAGTGGACAGGTTAATCTAGTACACACATTGGTGCGATAGTGGACTGGACGACACTAGCATAGATTTTACCAGCTCTTATTCTGGAGAGGTTGCTTATGTAATCTGGGCCATTTCTGCTTTATCAGTGATCAGAATGGATGATGCAGACATTCTGGCCTATTAGTATGGTACTACAGGCACTTAGGTAAAGTACCTGTAGTACAATTAAGGGATTGATATCAGGGATAAGAGTCATTTATTGATCTGATAACCTTTGAAGCAGCTGTACACAGTTAACATATTAACACTATAGGTGTATGAGGTGAAATCATTGTCCCTTAAAACACAATGTGCTGCGAACATTGATTTTGACTATTGTCTGTGTCCAGCAAATCTGATAAACCTCTTCAGCAGTTAAATGTGCCACTGTGTTCAGAAATGAGCCATTATCCTTATCTGTATGAGGGCTGATCATCTTCACTAAGTTTAAGCAGATAATAAGAGTTAAATGAAAATGCCATAAAACCAAAATAGTGAAATAGACGGTGCTTTAGGTTTGCCACTATGCATGCATTCACATCCAAACCATGTGCAGGTATTGGATACATTGTTAAAAAGAGAATGTTGACTAAAGTAACCTTTAATCACTAATTTAAATATGATTTAATTAGACACAATCAAGATATGATCTTCTGCAAGGCTCTACTCTTCTTTACCAGTGCCCTGGTAACCCACTGCTCATCGAGCATGTGACTCTGTTACAGAAAAGGCCTAAGTAAATGTCATGTCTACATGTCGCTCTTTATTTGCAACTCAACATGCTGGATTCTTGAGATAAACTTAAAAACGTTTTGTATCAAGTTCTGTAATTTTAGGTAATTTGTAAGAAAATAGCAGAGCAAACGATTAGCCTGTTAACTTTGCAGCGAAACAGAGAGGCCATCAAAGGGTGCCTGCAGCCTGTAGAGCAAGCAGCCCTTTGCTGACTGAGCACTCAGCAGTCACAAGCATGCATCCTGACACATAAAGGCAGACACTGAAACCATCGCATCGTAATGTGCCTCTATCTTTACGACATGTTCATATTGAATTTGTGCTACAAACTATGTGGTGGCATGAGGACGATGATGGATGACTTACAAAACCGAGTCCGTCATGGAGATGCATGTTACATGCACAACTGAGAAAGCAATTACGGCAGATATAATTCTCACATATACACAAATGTCAACCCGCTAGTGTCGTTCCTCTTCATCCGACTTCCCCTGCTGGTCTGTGTCTCCTTCACTGCCACTTCCTTTTTCAAATATTTGAACAACTCAAGCAACACCGTGGGTATTTGATGTGATTCATTCATTCAGCAGACTCAGAAAGACATGCAGCAGTGTATGAGAAGGATACATGGAGAGTGATTACACTTAAAGAAAGCCGTGCCCTTTATATTTGTAATGTAAGTTTCTTTGAAGGTCGACTAAATGGTTTAAAGAAATGTTTGTACACTGCGTTTAAAGCACTTTGTTCATTTGCCTTTGCATACGTGAACTTGGGTGACGTCCCATTCTTAATCCATAGGGATGAGATGTGAGACAATCCTTTGCAGCTATAACAGCTTCAGCTCTTCTGAGAAGGCTTTCCACAAAGTTTAGGAGTATGTTTGACCATTCTTCCAGAAGCCAAACCCTGATGTTGGATGAAACGCCCTGAAATGCAGTCTCTGCCCTAATTCATCCCAAAGATGTTCCATCAGGTCACAACTCTGACCTTCCTTATCGAGCTTGTTCAACCGCGTTTTTATGGACCTAACTTAGTGCGCTGGTAGACAGTCATGGTGGAACAGGAAGGGGCCATCCCCAAACTGTTCCCACAAAGAAGAATGAAATTTTCCGAATTGTCTTGGTATGCTGAAGGAGTTCCTTTCACTGTAACTTAGGGACCAAACCCAACTCCTGAAAAACCTCCCCACACCACAATCACCCCCAGCTGTTTGTAGAAGCAGTCTGCATGCCTACGTGCTTGATTTTATACAACTGAGGCCATGGAAGTGATTGGAACACCTGATTTGGATGTGGTGAGTGAATACTTTTGGCAATATAGTGAGGTTAGTGAGCACTTAAATTGCTTCACACCAGGAAAGGAATGTAAGAAGAAGTTGATTACACGAAAGGTGGCAGGCTCCATCAATTACTCAAACAATAATAATGATAATAATAAAGTTGCAGCTTGCTCGTCTTCTAACAGAGAGAAGGAAAAAATCCCCCACTGCTGTGCCCCACCTTGCTACTTTTGACCAACTCCCTTCTTTTATTTTCTCAGTGCAGTATTCCTGAGCTCTAATACAGAATTAGGACACCCTCTCCCCAAAAACGATGTCTTGCATACACAAATCATCTACTGACTGGTTCTATTTCCAATGAATAAAACACTAACTTGTCTTTACTGTGACATCTGTGAGATGTTAATTCATAAAGCAACTCAATAAAAGGTCCAGGATTCAGGGAGCCTATAAACACACCAAAAAACAACCC
>NW_005187440.1:3925426-3927979 GCF_000239375.1 Pundamilia nyererei | reverse complement strand
ACACACACACACACACACACACACACACACACACACACACACACAATTTGCTAAGGCAGACAGTTGTTGTTTTAACCCATGTAGGCATACACACACACAGGCTTATAGGATACTTACGCTCACACTCCTTATGAGACTTGAGATGACTGTGTTGCTATAGTAACATGAGTAGTGAGATACATGGAGCATCTTGTTTGGTCACTGCCCTTTTCAAAGAATCGTCCCCCGAGGCACTGGAATGAGAATGTAGCCTAAAGATGTGGACTATATAGGACTGCAGCAGCTATAGAAAAGATCTGAACATGTTGAACTCTGTGTGTGTTTGTGTGTTCAACTCTCTGGCCTCAGTGCATTAAATAAGTACTTGTTCAATGCGGCTTGGACACAGTGTAACTCGTGGATTTGTAGACACAATTTACTGATTTTACTGTCCCCTAAAACATCACATGCAGGAAATCATTAAGTACCTGTTTTAAAAAGGGTACAGAGGACTGAAAAGTTGCTCTATGGATACAGTGTGTGTGTAATTGTGCCCGCTCAAGACGAGACTATGGGGAAGAGACATATTGTGGCAGATTACAGGTTGCAGCTTTTGTCCCAAAAAAAATATGAGCAAGTAACTGAAGTTATTTGATACAGGAGCCACTGACAAAAAAAATAAATAAATGAACAATAACCCGTCAAACTATCAGAACCTTTGCAGCTCATTTTTCCTCACACTTTCAAAGGCCTGTTTGAGTGGAAAGACTTTGTTTTAGGATTTAGGTTAGACCTAGGTTCATGTTAGGGTTAGGATAAGTCTACTCTACTGAGCAATTATTCAACATGCGTATTTCACCCATTTATACTTTTTTCTGCATCTAATTGTTTTCTATCTAACGTTCTGAAAACATTAATATGGTGACGAATGCATTAGAGAGCAACTTGGGGTTCAGTATCAAGGATACATAGGTTTGCGTACTGGTGCAGCCAGGGATTGAACCACCAACCTTCCAAATATTCAATGACCTACTCTGCTTTATAAGCTGCAGCCACCCAGGCCTAAGGTTATGAGGCATGGAGATGCTTGACTCTCAGTTTGTCATAGCAGAGGCTATGCCAGTGAATTTTCTCAAAAAGGCTAAACAAGCATATATGTATGAGCAGGCCCCTCAAGATAGGTAGAAAATGTACAGACGGACATCCAGAAATTACTCAAATAATTAGGTGTGTTCTTTAGACTGTAATTAGATGCAATTGTCATGCAATTCCTTCTTAGTCGAATCTATCTTGCAGTATCAGTTGGTTAGCCTTGGTAAAAGTGCCTTTTTGCATGCTGTTTTTGAGCATTTGAAAATATTTTGAAGAGATTGAGCATCATATGAAACATCACATTTGATTGTTTGTGTAGCGTTTCTGTCTCTAAAGATTCCTTGTGTTCCATTTGTAATGTGGAGCTACCTCAGTGTTAAGTGGAAGCTGTTGCAGCAGCTTGTTTACACAGCACAAGTGGTGTGTCAAATAAAATAGGTACATCATTTTGGGGAAATTCATCATTTGCATCGGAGTCATGTTGCAGTGTACAATTAGTCCCCAATTCAAAAGACACATAGCATTATGTGACATACTCCGGTGATCTGTGAGCCACAATCAGTCACCTGTTCCAGATTAACTATCACTGTCTGAATCAGGGTGTGAATGCTTTCATTTTGCAACAACTTTCAAGCAAATGACATTAAATTACTTCTTTTCACTGAAAATCCACTAACACAATTAATGTGATACATTTACTGTGTATTTGCTGTACTTCACTATGCCCTTATAACACAGCAGTGGCATTTCAGTTCTGTCAACATGACTATCATTAATGGTGTGCGAGAATTGAATTTTGGAATCTGTAGACTGATTCATGATTGAGTGGTTCTGAGGCTGTAAATCAAGTCTGGCAGGATAACAAATAAATTGCATCAATATTCAATTGTTCACCTTGCAATTTAAGTCCTGTCTGAACTGTGGGATTATGTAAAGAGACAGATCGTTAGGATGTGAAGGTCGTGGCAGTGCATTGTTGTAGTGAGTCATACTGTCATGCAGAAGCCGACATCCTGCAAATTAATGTTTGTATTCATCATAACCACCATCTTTCTCCTGCCTTAACAAATCTGGGCGTGTTTACCATGAGCACAGCAAGCTTTAGATATTTTAGCCTAAATTCTGTAGTTCTCGTGTGATTTGTAGTACATGCATCAGCTTTTTGCTTTATTGTCCAGTACTAATTAACATTGTTTTGCAATAGCGATAACAGAAGCCCTTTCTTTATATCATATTCAACTTCTCTCATGTCCTGGGTCCAGAGGGGATTACTTCTAAAGAAGACTGAGGTATGCTGACAAGTCTTGGTCTTCAATCTTAGAAATATGGCTCTCTATACTATCTATACTATATTTATATCTGTCTAGGTCCTCAGTCATCTTGGTCATGATAGTCTTAAGAGCCTGAACAGATGACGAGTGGACTTCTTTAGGTTTTTTGGAAGACGTTTCACCTCTCACCCAAAAAGTTTTGAATCAGAAA
>NW_005187440.1:3922544-3924472 GCF_000239375.1 Pundamilia nyererei | reverse complement strand
GTGTATCCATATAAATGGCCCACCCTGTAGTTTGTCTTTGACTGTATATATTTTCTCTTTTGTTTTTCCTGGGTTCTTTATTTATAGCAAACTCTTTTTCTTTGTTAAATAATTGTACCAGTCGTGAGTCGTTCTGGTGACAGACCTCATTGTTGTAGCCTTTCTAGCAGTCGTAATAGCTCTGAATAGATTTTCTGTGATTACAACTGATAAAATGGCGTACACCACACGGCCAGTGGTCATGCCTGGCAGAAACACAATGGATTCAAAATTCACTGCAGTCAAACTAGAGACAAAAGGTTGCCCTGCAGAATCTTTATAACTTGTCAAATAAACACAAAGGTAACAATCTTAATAATGTTTAGCTTGGTCCTAAACTTCATTAAGCATTTTCCAGGGTGTAAATGTGTAGACAGTTCTTTTAAACAGACCGTCAGTCTGACAGGCAGAAATACAATTCAAGAGAAAATGCAAAGAAGGGTAGCAGTGAAATCATGAATTCTTCATAAGGTGTTACAGCTCAATATTAAGAAGGTGTTGTGGTGACACTGTGCACCCAGTGCATAGCTAGCAGGTTTATATGAATGCAGGCTGTGTGGGTGGTGATGCACTGTGGTCGATAGGATTCACACCGGGCCTTCAATATCACAGCATCACACAGTCTCTTCAGCTCAAAGCTCCATCTTAACAGAGGTAATCATTTATCCTCTGTGGATCCACTGAAATGACTGTCTGTCTCCCACACACACACACACACACACACACACACATTAGTCAGTGCTCCCTCTCCCCTGTGACACCATCTCAGATAGAGTGATGAAATGATTTTCTCCTCCAGTGCTTTTCAATTCACATTAGGGGGAATATTGTGCACCCCCCTTTTTAAATGGCTACAGGTAAATCAAACTATATTGGGTGCACTGAAAGCTAACCCTTGTTACTTTATCCGTACGATCTACAAAGAGGCAGATATGTGATTGCATGTAAGTGCAATGGGAATGCAAAGCCTATATTTGATTTATTTTCTCTTGAATCTTAGAGGATGAAATATTTTAGAATATTGCTAAAACAGTGAAAGTGCATTTGCCGCATACATTTACATCGTCTTAATGGATGCTGCATTTGAAGACAGCAATCAAGTCTGCCAGCAGCTATACCAATGTTCTTTTCTCGTTTCAAAGTTTGCTCGGATGGGGAGCTAGCACGGCTTCATTAGCAACAATTTATAGCGGCAACAACAAACCCACACGTACACACAAACTCAAAGAAGTCAGAGTTTCTTGTTAAAAATGCCTGCAGTGAAACCCTTGAACAAATAGCTCTCCAAACAAGAACAAAGCACTACAAAGCAAATCAACGGTTGATGCCAGCTTAATGACATCTGGGAATTAAATCACTTTCGAGAGCTGCAGTCAGGTAACTCAAAAAAGAAAAAAAGAAAAAAAAGAAATACAAACAAACTCTGCATTTCAAACTGACGGCACATACCGAACACATTTCTTCTCCTTCAGCTTCCACCTGCCACTGGATTGATGTCCTGACAGCTGTTTTTGTAGTCCTAAAAATAGTTGAGAATAGCTTTGTTTTGGCCCGAAGATCAGCACAGAACTTTAAAAACTGCAGTCTGCAATTGACACAACATTTAATGCAGCTTTCTTGATTTCACTCACACATTTTTTTTCTAGCGATTGATCCTGAAGTAGAAGTAGTGGTTGCATGAAGCAGTGTCTTGGAATAAGTTGGGTTTTTGAATTTTGTTTTCAGCTTCACATAATAAAAGTTTGCCTTTAGTCCAGCAAGATGTCTGTGAAGGTTCTCAGTCATCCAGGTCATTGTAGTCAAAGGAGCTTGCAAAGAAAAGCGTCTGGACTTCTTTAAGTTGCTTGAAGACGTTTCACCTCTCATCCGAGAAGCTTCTTCAGTTCTAA
>NW_005187440.1:3909881-3922196 GCF_000239375.1 Pundamilia nyererei | reverse complement strand
CACTCCTCTTTCAAACCATCTGTCCTCTCTGTCCAAAATGTGAACATTGGCATCCTCGAAAGAGTGTCCTTTATCCTTAAGATGCAGATGGACTGCTGAGTCTTGTCCTGTGGAGGTGGCTCTTCTGTGTTGTGCCATGCGTTTGTGAAGTGGCTGTTTAGTCCAGCAACTAAGTCTTCAACTCTGCAACTCTGGGTCCACATTATCCACACACTATGATATAGCCAAGATGGGAATTATAGTCTTACTAGAACCCTGCACAGGCTTCTATAAGATTTATATTTATATAATTGAACAGATTTGCTAAGAAGTCAAGCACAGCTGCAGTGCACATTTCCTGTACGCCTGCAAGTCGCTTTGCAGCCCACCTCCACAACAGCTGCTCCTTTTATTTTGGATCTGACTTCCAGCAGATCTCTTCCATGGATGCACTTGGAAAGGCAGGCAGGAATGATTATTCTGTCTTATGCAGTCATGCACGTAGAATGGAATGGCAGAACGAAGCCACACTGCCAAAATAAAAGTTACTGCAGCTGGAACTAACAATAGTCCCTCAACTACAGTGGTGCTGACTGAACTGAATTCTCTAAGGCAAGTATAATGATCTCCAGGGTAATAGTGCCAACTAGTAATTGATCATCTCAGTACAATTTTCAAATATAGCTGACTCAGAATTAAAGATATGCCAATGACAAAAAGAATGAAGGCTTGTCAGTCCAACAAACTTCCTCCCCCATTGTTTCCCTAATGAGTTTTCCCTAAGCTACATAACAAGGATTTTGTTGTTGCTCAAGTCAGCCTTACAAATTACGGCATTGTCCTTGTAGACATCCATGTGAGCATATATGCACTTGACTGTGGAGCATTCTGATTCTTAGTTTAGTGGATGTAACTTTTCTCACAACTGGTTTGTTGTGAATAGTGTTCATATTAAACTGATGTGTGTGTATACATTTACACACATTTTATCTTTAAACATGCAGGTATTATTCATTTATGTTTGGATGTATCTCCAGTTCACCTGAAGGACCTCCAAAGGTTACAGCTTTCACTACCCTACACGCTTTAACTACTCTGGAACAGCTCTATGTGGGTGTCACGGTGTAGGAGGATGGAAGTGATATTATTTGTCTGACCACAGAACAGTTTTCCACTTTGTCTCAGTCCACTTTAAATGAGCTTTAGCCCAGAGACAACAGCAGTATTATTAGATCGTTTACACATATGGTTTCTTGTTTGCATGACAGAACTTTAATCTTCAATTGTAGATGTGACTGAAATAGATGCCAGAAATCACTGTCTGTGAACACGGATCACAGACAGTGATTTCTGGATGCGTTCCTGAGTCCATGCAGTGATTTCCAACACAGAATCATTCCTGTTTTTAATGCAGCGCCTCCCGAGGGCACAAAGATCACATGGATCCAGCACCCATTTCTCCAGTTCTCAGAATCGGCAACATTTTTGGAAATGGCTTTCTACGTTAAACGTTGCTAATAATGCAACAAATAATTTTATTTGAATGAATTTTCGGAAGCACTTGAAACTATGCATTTAACTATATTCAGCAGTTCATTTTGGAATTAAGGCACGGCAGGACCACAGATCTGTTTTGAGCCATCTTTATTCAACATATGTCACACCACCACAACACCCATCAACCCCTGAGTCCCCGTGGGCGTGATTGCGGATGCCACGCAGGTGCATCCTCACGGCACCGCAGACCACACCCCACCACACAAGCTTACATGTGTTGTTACAGTGGGGCAAAAAAGTATTTAGTCAGCGACCGATTGTGCAAGTTCCCCCACCTAAAATGATGACAGAGGTCAGTAATTTGCACCAGATGTACACTTCAACTGTGAGAGACAGAATGTGAAAAAAAAATCCATGAATCCACATGGTAGGATTTGTAAAGAATTTATTCGTAAATCAGGGTGGAAAATAAGTATTTGGTCAATAACAAAAATACAACTCAATACTTTGTAACATAACCTTTGTTGGCAATAACAGAGGTCAAACGTTTACTATAGGTCTTTACCAGGTTTGCACACACAGTAGCTGGTATTTTGGCCCATTCCTCCATGCAGATCTTCTCGAGAGCAGTGATGTTTTGGGGCTGTCGCCGAGCAACACGGACTTTCAACTCCCGCCACAGATTTTCTATGGGGTTGAGGTCTGGAGACTGGCTAGGCCACTCCAGGACTTTCAAATGCTTCTTACGGAGCCACTCCTTTGTTGCCCGGGCGGTGTGATCATTGTCATGTTGGAAGACCCAGCCTCGTTTCATCTTCAAAGTTCTCACTGATGGAAGGAGGTTTTGGCTCAAAATCTCACGATACATGGCCCCATTCATTCTGTCCTTAACACGGATCAGTCGTCCTGTCCCCTTGGCAGAAAAACAGCCCCATAGCATGATGTTTCCACCCCCATGCTTCACAGTAGGTATGGTGTTCTTGGGATGCAACTCAGTATTCTTCTTCCTCCAAACACGACGAGTTGAGTTTATACTAAAAAGTTCTACTTTGGGTTCATCTGACCACATGACATTCTCCCAATCCTCTGCTGTATCATCCATGTGCTCTCTGGCAAACTTCAGACGGGCCTGGACATGCACTGGCTTCAGCAGCGGAACACGTCTGGCACTGCGGGATTTGATTCCCTGCCGTTGTAGTGTGTTACTGATGGTGACCTTTGTTACTTTGGTCCCAGCTCTCTGCAGGTCATTCACCAGGTCCCCCCGTGTGGTTCTGGGATCTTTGCTCACCGTTCTCATGATCATTTTGACCCCACGGGATGAGATCTTGCGTGGAGCCCCAGATCGAGGGAGGTTATCAGTGGTCTTGTATGTCTTCCATTTTCTGATGATCGCTCCCACAGTTGATTTTTTCACACCAAGCTGCTTGCCTATTGTAGATTCACTCTTCCCAGTCTGGTCTACAATACTTTTCCTGGTGTCCTTCGAAAGCTCTTTGGTCTTGGCCATGGCGGAGTTTGGAGTCTGACTGTTTGAGGCTGTGGACAGGTGTCTTTTATACAGATGATGAGTTCAAACAGGTGCCATTCATACAGGTAACGAGTGGGGGACAGAAAAGCTTCTTACAGAAGACGTTACAGGTCTGTGAGAGCCAGAGATGTTCCTTGTTTGAGGTGACCAAATACTTATTTTCCACCCTGATTTACGAATAAATTCTTTACAAATCCTACCATGTGGATTCATGGATTTTTTTTTCACATTCTGTCTCTCACAGTTGAAGTGTACCTCTGGTGCAAATTACTGACCTCTGTCATCATTTTAAGTGGGGGAACTTGCACAATCGGTGGCTGACTAAATACTTTTTTGCCCCACTGTATATACAAGGTCCCTGGTTTTTCAAATACAACAAACACAAACCCATCCTCAGGGAGGGTAGCAATATGTGGCACTGAAGATAGAATTTAATTGTTAACCTCACAGGAGTATTGTAATTAGGTGAACATGAAAATTCAGGTAGCCAAAAATCTTGTCTAAACATGTAACTCTTAGGAAAGTCAACAGCAGTCAAACTTTGAGAAATATTGAAAATGGATTCAATCATGTTGCCTTGATATTTTGAGTTTTCCCAGCTTTGTCTTTTTAACAGTGCAGAACATGAGGCATTAACTCCAGTAGCAATGATACACATCAAATACAAACCTTATTTAAAAATACTGTGAATATTGTCACATCTTAATTATGAACTTTACCCCAAATACTATAGCCGGTTTACATCTCACACAGAAAGCAGAAGATTGTCATTTAACGCGATCAAATCACAGCAAAGTAATTATTTAGGTTGACATACCTCATAAAAGAAGACAACCAGCTGCCCCTGGGCCTCTCTCTTTTCTCTGACCCACACTCACACAAACTCAATCACATGGGGGGATAGGGATGATGGGAATTGTGAGTCCAGTGTAATTACCCATAGTTCTCTGTGTGACATCTGTTCATCTGATAAGCCTCGGGTTCATCGATCTCTCTTAAAAAATCAGTCAGCTCTGAGAAATTGGCGTGGATCTCTGGCATGAAATGACCGGGCTTGGCCCGTTGGCTGAGGCTTGTAAAAGTCTGTCTGTGTGTGCACAGGCTAAAGAGCTGAAGTGCAATTTAAACAGTGTTAGCTGCTACAAACTGTCACTGTGGGGTTCAGAGTTTGCTTTCTATTACAAAAAAGAGAGAGAGCAGCTTAAATATGAGCGATGCCACATTGTACCGCATCTTCAATATGATTTGAGGGTAGGAGCTAGTGCAACAGGACTGAATGAATGTCTGATTCTCTGTTTGTTTTAAATATAGGCACCCAGACAGTCCTCGTCACAGGTCTTGTTCAAGGCACATCTGGCACTGCGGTTGCCTGCCTGAACATTTGCTGTGTGTACTCATCCACAAAATTTGGATTTTCTGGAAGTTATGCAAACAATTCACGTCCCTGTGAAAACACAAACAGCAAAGAGAGCATTCAGAGGTGGAATCACAATTTTAGCTGATCATAACATGACTGATCTAGAAAAGTGAGAACACATTTTTATATGTGTAAGAATTAGTTTTCACTCAAATCTAAAATACTATTTAGTCTAGTATAAACATAGCATGAAAGAGCAATAATGTATTGTATGGATATTGTGTAGCAGGAGTTTTCCCAGTATTCACGCAGGACTTGCGTATTTAGATAAATCCTTCTGCATTTTGTTAAGCATTTCAAACCCTTTCACAATAATACATCTGATATACATCCAGAGCAGAGCTGTGAGGCATTAAAGTAGGGAGGAAGAAAAAACACTGCACAGGAAAGACAGGCAAGTTAAGAGAAAGAGAGATTGCCACCTTCAATTCTCTGCTGAGGGATAAAGAGATCGCTACCCTCCATTTCACAAGTCTGTCCCTGATGAGCTGGTTTAGTCGGTTCTGTTTAGTGATGGGCCAGCCACAATTACGGGCAATCCACTTAACTGGTGACAGCTTCCCTAAACGTGATAAATTACACTGGCGGGCAGAAATAACATTCTAAACTTTGGTTTGATGAATTTGGTCTCTGTTTGGTTCCAAAACTTTGCAAGTTAATGAGTGAAGTCCCACAGCTCCCGAGCTTTTAATTGGTGTATTTTGTTGGCTATTCTGAGGTGTGTTAAAGACACATCTATCTATCTATCTATCTGTCTGTCTGTCTGTCTGTCTGTTAAATTAATTAAAAGATAATTGCACAAAAATAAAAAATCAAAGATTAACACATTTAAATGCAAATTGATTAAATTATCCAAATAAAATTGAGTGAATTACAAAGTAAAAGATTATTAACCTCTTTAATATTTCAAAAAAAAAAAATGGATTTACTGAAATAAAAGAAAACAGTCAAAAGTGAGCCAAAGTACACCAATTAATAATAAATAATGGATTTTTTTTTCTTCAATGAATCTGAAAATGCACTTTGAAAAGAGGCACGGATGTCTGAAACCACCAGAATTAAGAATACAGCGTTTGATCAGACATTTTAAAGGTCAGTCCAATTTCATCATTTGCTTTTTCTCATCCTTTAAGCTGTTTGATTTTCTTAGCCATTTAGCTGCCCCTTCCAGTCCCTCCATTTTCCTCTCCGTGACACACGAATCAGAGAGGGCCACTCGCTAATTTACATTACTTTTTTCCCCCTTTACGTCATTTTACCAAGGGCTTAAGTGTCAAAGGAAGGGACGATAACTACCAAACCTAACAATCATAGTGTGACAAAAAAAACCCCAAAAGGTGGGGTCCTATTATTTACCACAGATGCTATGTGATTATTCTTGGTAGAATTTAAACAAGAGGTAAATAGCTTAGTTATACTATTTTACTTTACTGCTTTGGACTAACCTGTTCTTCTACATTTATCTTCAGCTATGACCACACACCATATTTCATGTTAAGACATGACACTGCTGTCAGCATCTGTTTTCCAAAATGCTGATCTAATTCCTTACATGAGTGTGCTAAATGCCCAGCAAGAGACTTTCAGATCCTGGCATCTGCCCTATGATAGGTCTGGCTGGCTGGCAGAATGGATGGATATATAAAAGCATATTAAATAAAACAATATACTTCATAAAGACTGATCTATATTATTTATGTGGTAAAATATCTCTGTTTCTTTTTTTATTTCTTTCTAAATGTATTTCTGTCTCTTGTGACTCACTCATTCAAACACACAGACACTTTCATTCTTCACTGTTATTCTTTCCCTCTCTTCCACCCTCCACTCTCGTGTCTCTCGTGTATATCTCCATTGTGACACACACACACAGAATCGCTGACATTTCTACCCTTCTTTCTCTCTCTCTCACTCTACTCTTTACCTCTACCTCTACCTAGCCTCTCTCTACTTCCATTCCCCCCCTTTCTCATTCTAATGCATGGCTGTATATTTGGCCTTTGTCGAGACACCCTCACTCCTGGAGGATGCTCCTGGAATCAATTTGGGTGGCCTGTGCCAAGCCACTGATCAACAATTTACAGGCCATCAACTGCTGAGGCTGCTGGGAGGCTGTTTAACTGGTATATTATGTGTCTGACATGACAGAGCATTTACAGCAGGTTTAGTCCCAGCTTTAAACACAAAGAGGACTACCTCTGACATTAGCTTACATTGCTGTTTGTGCAATTCCATACTATTCACAACAGTTTTATTTAACCTGCAGTTGCTTTCCTGTTTGCTGGCACACTACCTTTTGGGACCTGAGCAGATTTAATCTATGATTAAGTTTGTAACACAGCTGTACTGGAGCAAAACTCTAAACCTGGACCCTGTGGCCAATCAGGTGAGGAGTTTGGATTTAACTTTTTTAAGAAAACATTAGAGAGACAAAAAATAATAATCAATGCACCTACAGAGCAATGAACAAAGCACCAGCACACTTCATTGCAGTGAATTTCATGCAACACATTTGACAGAGGTGAGATTGAAACCTGCATGAATAAATTTAGACCTGCAAATCCATTAGACAATCCTTGCATGCCTTTGTGATTTCTTTTTATTGTTCTTGTGAACTCCTAAATTGGGAGTGCACAACTTAAGAATTCTGTAGTGCTGTATCCATAGAGAATAATTAAATTCATCGGGGCTCTCGCATTCTCTCTTGACACTATTTGCGCGTGCAGAGAAAGGGAAAGTGAATGAGAGCAGAAAGAGAGAGAGCAAGCTTGAGAGACAATTGGGCAGTTCAAACGACAAACAGGCAGAAAGGAATGTAGTGGTTGCCATGCGACGGCCATATATAGTGGTGATGGCCTCGGTAATGCTACCTGGCGTTCTGTTCAGTGATTTAATCAGCTCTCCCAGCCAGCCATAAATCATCATCAGGGCGAGTTACAAAAGCTTAAAGGAGAAACACTGACAAACACCAGAATTCACAACACTGTTGCTGAAAAAATAAGCTTGTTTCTCTGACTTCTGTCCTCTTCTACTCTTTTGTCCAGAACAATTACATGGTTCAGTGTATGGTCGGTGATTGTTTTAAAGATTAATGAGCAGAGCCAGGTTTGTAGCCCAGCGGGGAGGGCACTAAAAATGGTTGCAACATCAGTGTTACCAAGTGAACAAAAAAAGACTTCATGATGCATTTATATTAAAATGTACCCATCAGTAAGTCTGACAGCCATGTGTGATCATTTTTACATGTCATGTTTTTTCAATAGGAGGATTTGCAATCAACAGCTAGAGCAACCTTCAGTTAACCAAGCTCATCTCTGCTGACATCTTGTGACATTCCTTTAAGGCATCTCTGGGCACTGATGGTGTATACTTCAAACTACAAAGGCTATGAAAAAGTATTTCACTGTAGCACAAAGTTTCAGCAAATACGGGCAGTGCATTATCATCAATATAAAGTTATTTTTTTATTGATATAACAATTATTTCATGTTAGGCAGATAAAAAAAACTTGAATGCACAAAATGCCAGCAGCCATACATGCCCATAAGATAACATTGACTTTACCACCTTGACAGATGATGTAGTATGCTTCAGCTGTTGCTCTCCTTATCAGTATTTTTCCTCTTTCTATCAATCGTGTATAAGTTAATCTTTATAAACTCTCTGTACTTTCATTTATGAAGACATCTCTTGATTGTAGACTGAAACGCCTACCTCCTCAAGAATTTTCTTGGCTTAGTTAGATGTTGTGAAGTTTCTGTTCTGAACCATTCATCACTTTGAATCAACTTTGGCTATTAGGTCTGTTCATTTGACATACAATAACAAGGGAATGGGCCTCACCTTGCCATGAAACTACTTGTCAGTTAATTATTAATTAAATTTGAGGGACTATGTATAAAAATGGCTCAAATCCCTAAAAACTTAATTTAATCTCTTTGTCAAACCCCCTTGAATTAAAGCTGAAGATCTGCAAAACTACAAAAACGGTTACTTTATCCAGCAAATTATGGACCTAAGTACATTTGACACTACTACTTGTACTACTCCTTGATGTTTCCATATTTAATATAATCTACAAGATGAACTGGCAAATTTAAATCTCATTAAATAACCTATGACCTATACCACGCATTGGGGAAATCCCAACATCAGCAAAACTTTTATTGTGTTTTATATCACCAATTAGTTGTTTCTGTGGTATTCCACTGAGTAATATTTGTAGATTTAGCACATAGGGCAGAGAGATCCTCATCTGTGTCATCTAAAGTTGCGCCCTCCAACTCCCCTTTAAATACAGGACAGATGGCTCCTGTGCAAAGAAAGCTGTCTGAAGTAAGAAGGAAGCACACACAAACACGTGCACCCACACAGACACAGCAGCAGGTAGACTTAACCATAGGTCTTATCAGGTTGCCCCAGCTGTGTTGCCAGACGCTAGCCTCTGCTCACCGTCTGTCTGCCATAGTTAAACTGGGGGTGTTTAAAATTAGATTTAACATCGATCATTTCCACGGCCTGAATAGGGCCTGGTGTCAGAGGGTGGCAGGGGCAATCCCTCACCCACCGTCTGTCTGTCTTGCCTTAACACAACATCAGTCAGTCTTGGGAGAGATGGAGAAAGGAAAACAAGTAAAGGAAGATAAAGCAAAGTTGTCCAACTGAAAAAGGGGAAAAGCAAAAAAGGAGGGAAGAATCGGTGGAACAGGTGACGAAAATAAAGATGAAAGGAAGAAGACAAGACTGTAGAATAGATTGTAGCACCTTATTTCTTTTTTATCCTTTAAAAACAGATAAGGTACATGAAGAGCAAATAGAGATTTGTTAAGTTAAGTTTGAAACAATTCTGTTAATTTATTGCATTGTTACTGCTCTTCAAAGAATAAGACTGCAGTGGTGGAGGCTGCAGGTTCCTGACAGTTGTGTCATTTACATGACTTATTTGCATGGTAATTGTATTTCATGCTACGTTTCCCTTTATGCAGAGTTACCACCAAGGTAGAGGAGGAAGCTGATCTGCATATTAACAAGCTACATGGTAAGTAATAGCGACACAATTTTGGATTATAGACTGAGTATATATTCTGTCCCTGGATGTTTTTACCATATTTTATCTGAATTACTTACATTCTTACACTATGTGACACAATTTTTTAAAATTATTTTTATTATTATTAGGACAAGATATTGAGATTAATTGTGCTTGGAATCTGCTGGAGCCATTCTTCCAGTTTTGGGGTAATAGCTTCTCATGTTCCTGTTACTCTGGACTTTACCTTCCTTATCTGCTCCAGTTATTCCTTCAGCCCCTGGTACTTCTCTGTTTTCCTATACTCTTGTTGCTGTGTGCTGGAATTCACACATCTGTCACAATTATGGTCTTCTGCTCCTTTTTAGCCACCACTATGTCTGGTTGGTTGGCTACCAGGTGCTTGTCGGTCCAAACTCAAAGTCCCACAGGCCCCGTTGTTCTCAGCCACCCTTTGTTGTGTCTCCCATCAGGACTTGGGAACTTCTAGACCATATGCACAGATGTTCCTTCACACTATCCCAGGCATTTGGTTATGCCTCTTAGTGTATGTGGTCCCAGCATTCATCTTACATCATGTGTTGGATAGTCTCCAGGGGACCTTTGCACAGTCTGCAATGTGGGTCTTATCTCCTGAGCTAGACTGTTGCCTCTATGGACCTGGTGCTTAGGGCTGTTCTTATCCTGCCATGATTAGAACCTCTGTACTTTAGGACGGACTTTTGGCAGGATTTTTTTTAAGTCTGCCACTTCCTTTTTCTGTGGATGGTACATCCCATGCAGGGGCTCGGTCATCCATGATGGTTTCTCTTTCTGTTCTGCATCACCATCTGTCTTCAGCTGCCTGAGGCATTCTTGGAGCAGCTCATCTCAGGAGGCCATCTTCCTGATGTGTTTGCAGATGGTGCCTGTTTCATTTTGGATTGTGCAACTGATGGTCACTAATTCTCACCCTCCCTCTTTCTTTTGATAAAAGAGCCTGGACTTCGGGTGACCTCTGTGCATTGCAAGACATTTTTGTGCCATCAATGGAATCTGTGTCCTCCTATCAGTCCATCATCTCAGTATATTCTACATTTAACTGTGACTTGTGGAATTGCCTTCGAGTTTCCACAGTCAGTCCGAATGAGTTCCTAATGAATGTTATCAGTCTACACTTAGCCTTGTACAGTGCCAAGCACTCCACTATCCATTTGGAGAGCACTGAGTCGCAGGTGTTCTTGAAGTCAATCCAAGTGGTGCTCAGGTTTGTTTGCCTCATCTTAAAGTCATAAAATACTGCTCGGTCAACCAGGATCTGGTGCTTTGGCTCTTTGGTATTATTTCCAATGCCTTTCTGAGCTTTCCTCATATGCTTACTCAGCTTGGTTATTAAGATGCTGTTCTAAAAGTCTGAAAGGACCTTCCATGTTGTGGAGGAGCAGATCATTTTAATAGTTACTACCAACAATAGTTTGATGGTGTTGTACCCTTGTGGGAATCCATTGTGACTGGGATTGTTCTGCCTTGTGTTAGCCAGTTTGGATGACTGCCTGTTGGCAGCAGACCCCTTATTTGTGCTGCCAGACAATCATGCCTTAGCTTCTTCTGCCATGGATCATGTCATAGCCTGGTGCTGTGCAGCTCATTTATTCTAGAGATTTTATTGTTGGATGTGTGTCTTTGTAAGATCGACTGGTTCTTGCTTGTTGTTGTCTGCTCTAATGTCCACCAGTCGCTTGGCATTGGTCTTGGACTTCTTTACCCCAGATGTTCCCCCAGTATTGCTCAGTCTCAGCTGTGCGTGGTCTGTCCGTGTGCTACTATTACCTTGTAGGTGAGAGCACACCCTGGATGGATATGTGGAGAACAGGCCATTTATTCTCTTGACCTTTGCTTCTCTGGTATCTCTTCAGCATTGTAGCTAGAGTTGTGGCCTTTGTTTGGCACTTTGTAGAGCCTCAGTATTGAAAAGCTTGTTGTATCTTATACGCAAGTGTTTCTAGGTGCTTCCATTATTTCTATATTGCTCACCACCATTACCACTGTGTTATAGCCTCTTTGATCCAACTTTGATAGTACCAGACTCCTGTTGACATTATTGCACTGAACAATTAGGTGCTTTTTGGTTAGTGGGGATTCTGGTTTTCTATTCATAGATAGTTCCCAGATGTTTTGCATATAACCTCTGTTACTAGGTCAGCTGGCACAGTCGCATGTTCCACTAACCTGCTCCTCATCAGCATGTCCTGGTTCTTCAACAGCTGATGTGGGTCTTGTTAAGCTGGACGACCTTTGAGCTGGCAAGCCTTCAGTTATGCATCTTGCATTCATGTTTCTAGTAGTCAACTTCCAGATAGCCTTATTTTACCCGCCCTTGGCTGATCACTAATCATCACCTTTTACCTTCTGGTGATTTTAATGTTTTTACAGTTTTATTGCCAATATTTTGGGTAACCTTCGATACATGTATTTTCTGTGAGCAATTATATCAATTATGATATTTTATTCACCCATTGGTTACCATACTTTTAAATGCTTTCCATCCGATATGAAAAGGAACAAATACCTTTTTCTTTCTTAAACAATTTTTTAAATGCTTATGATTCTTTTTTATTTACCGTTTTATACACAGTAAATTTATTTAAACTCTTTCTAAAAATTTCACATCACTAATAGATGATTTTCCTCTCAATGGAATTTTTAATTCCACATACTTAATGCTTGCAGTGCTTGTTCTTGGAATAGAAGCAAATGTGGAAATATTTTATAAAATTCTACTTAGGTCAGATAGATAGATAGATAGATAGATAGATAGATAGATAGATAGATAGATAGATAGATAGATAGATAGATAGATAGATAGATAGATAGATAGATAGA
>NW_005187440.1:3895135-3909836 GCF_000239375.1 Pundamilia nyererei | reverse complement strand
AGATAGATAGATAGATAGATAGATAGATAGATAGATAGATAGATAGATAGATAGTGTCAAAGAAAGCTCAGTTTGGATTAGTCACTTCTATGCTGTGCCATACCCTTTGCCAGTCAAGCAGCACATCCTTTAATGAAATACACAATGAAGCTTTTCCAAGCATGACATTCTCTCAGTAATGCCATCCATCCACCACATCCTAGTTATGGCCTTGCAGCAGTAATGCCCACTCATTGGACTGTGCTAATACCATCAGCATCCTTGTTATGTTTGTGAGGCATGGCCTTGCCGAATGTGAGGAACATTGATTTTTATATCCCTGCTTCCAGCAAGGTTTGTAGTATCTCTAGTCGTGCACCTGGCCTTGCATCTTTATTGCATTTTTGAGTAAATGCAGTAATTAAACAGTCACTGTTTTTCTGATTGATTTGATCAACAGTGTGATAAATTCTGTCCTTTTCATAGAATAGATGCATAACTCAGTCGCAGTTCAGTTAATTCCTTAAGAGGCTTCCTCATTACTGTCTTAATGGCTGTTCAATTAGAGTTTCCATCACTATGAACTGAAAGTGAATTAGTCCAACACTGTAGACTATGAACTGCAGTTAACTATTTGTACAAAAGGGTCATTCGAGGCGTGGAAATGGGTTTTATTTCGGGGATGAACTCATACGGCTGTTACAGTAATGAGAGACTAGGTGTTTTGTCTGCATATGGACTTACAATAATACAATAATGTATATACAGTATGGAGTCCAAGGTGAGCTGAGGCTTTACATTGTCTAACATACAGGGATCTGTGTTTTATGACTAACTACATTATATGCTAATAAGATTTCCATGATATTGCAAATATTACTATATTGTTAGCATACCACATAGTGAACATTAAGCTTTCTATTTGACAGCACTGTCAGCATGAGCGACATGCAGAGCTGCTAGCAAGGCTTTGTTCTCTTACATAAACACTTCCAGTTCAGGTTTAAGATAATATATAATGTATATAATCCCCAGAAGTGTGTGTGTCAGAGTATACCTGTCTTGATGAGCTGACATGAGCTGTCTTTTGCCATATATGCCCTTTACTGCCAAACAAACATAGTTAATTTTTCCTTTTTTCCCCAATAATGTCTTCTTCCCTCTTGAACCCTTTGTGATATCCATCAATCCTTAACTGTTGAGGGACACACTCATTTCACAGGTCAATTAATTTTAATCAGACTGTGTCAATTTAATCTGGGTTCAAACCGCTAGACGGACACTTTGTGAAAATCTCATTAACCTTCCCATTTCCAATCTGCTCACTTCATCAGTGGGGCACAGCAATGACTCAGACATTTTCAAACCCACGCATTTTCTGTCAGTAAACAAACTCGTGAATTTGGATAATGTCACAAGAAAAAAGATGCCTAAGAGAGGAAACATGTGACCCCCCCGCACACTGACAATGACACTGACATTGACTTAGTGTCCTCCGGTAGGTGTTTTAATAGCAATAACGCTGGCGAGAAAATCAATGTGAACTCAAGATAAGGTTATGGTTAAATGATTGCTTTGAGGGTAAGGGGCGACTGCGGCAGCAAAAGAATGGTGATGCTTAATGCAGGATACGTGTGACGGCACTGAAACGCTTGTTAAACAAACGTTGTCCCGATCAGGCCAAAAAAGTAAATCTGTCACACTGCGTTCACGCTGCTCAGACAAATGCTGCTACTGGGATATCTTTTCTTTCACCTGATTTTTTACTTTTATTACTTTTATTTTATTTTTGCTGAATTTGAATGGAAATCTAAGAGATTAATGGGTGGCTATTAACACAAAAATAAGTTGGTTTGCATGGCTATGTTGTGCAACTTTCTGAAGCCAGTTAATTAATTCACATCGACATCATGATGATTGTTTTCCTCTCTCTCTGTCTTGCCAGTTCTCATTCTGGCCACAACTATTTTTGGCTCTTTTCATGTTTACAAGTTAATGCAACACTCTCTATACTCCCCCAGCAACAGCTATAAATACATTGATTGCCAATATAGTCAGACAGCACATCTTAAGAATTATTTCAAGAGAGCATGAAACAGTATTTTAAGTTGTTTTTTGTGCTCAAGCAGACGAGACAGTCTAGTCAAGTATATTACATGGTGTTGTTTATTTCTTTTGGCCATTTCATCCAATTAAAATAGCATTGCACGTGGATCATCACTGATTAGTAGATACCATGAGGATGTCGGATCTTTGTGCTAAAATGCCCTCTAATTATTTTACCCCTGTCCCACCACGTGCTTTGATTTTAGTCAATGTGACAGATTTTTACCAACAGCTCATTTTTAGTGCAGCGTAGGTTCTCTGAGATTAATGTCTCCATTAACCAGCTGTCTGTATGCTTTCTGTTGCAAAACCTCCATTTTTACAATCTGCAAAATCGTGGAGAGAAAGTGTAAATGAGCTTTTGATTGTACAACACTCTCTTTAAGTAAATGAAACAATACATAATTACATTTTAAACACGTGCACGCAGTATTTTGAAATGTTGTTATCCCTATTTTTGATATTGTAAATAAACAATTGTTCTCTATTTTATATAAAATGGTAACATTGCAATCATGACTAAGCAGCTGTATGCATTATGTGCAACTAATTTGATTTTACAGATGGAAAACCAACATATTTACACTGGCTACACTGTTGTTAGTTATTAACATGGTTATATTACAGCTTTTATTTAGTGCTCCATTAAAATTTACCAGACTTCAAAGCAAAACCCTGCGACACTACAGAAACATGCTGTTGTTATATGGTGAATCTTTAGGCACGACAATTATATCTTGTCAGCTGAGGTTACACACCCTTCATTAAGCTTTACTCTCATTCCAACTAATGCTTAGTGGTTTTTATTTTAAAGGTTTCAGTGTGCTTGGCAGACCAAATCGAGTGCACCCAACCACTACGGCCAAGTACTCATTATTTGGACTTCAGTGTCGTGGAGAGCTGATAAGATGCAAACTCATTTGCATGAGAGGCCAAGACACCCTTCAGAAACCATAGAGCCGTGCAGGAAAGCCACTATACTCAACACTGGCCTTTCATCTCTATCTCTATCTCCTTTACTCTTCTATTCTCTTTCTTCCTTCTAACACACACTCACAATGCCAGGCACAAAGAATAACGTTCATGCACTGCAAAAAAAGAAAAAGAAAAAAGACAAGGTTGGCAAGAGATTTTATTTGGAATGAAAGCTTATCAGGTTAATTTTACAATAGCTACCATAGCTTGCAGACTTGTAGCAGTATGTTAACTCTTTCAGGACATTTGTTTTGTAAAAAAGAGAAACTGTCTCACTGAGGGTTTTGTTGTGTTTTTTTTTTTCTTTGGGGGGTTCATGATTATTCTCTGAAAAAGGTCATTTTGAAAAATTAAAGAGCAGCTGCACAAAAATGCCCTGAAGTAAGGGTGATCATTCTTGGTACAAAATACAAGACATTACCTGGCTTGTCATTTTTATAGTGTAGGAATATGAAGACACACTCACATACACACAAACACACACTTGTATGGGTGCTCCTACTCCTGCTCTCACTTTCTCATAAAAGCACTCACTGGCCTTTTTAGTATTCTGATGGGGTTCGTGATTCTCTGTCAACATTTGACTTCACAGGCTGTGGGGATCAGACTCATACAGAGAGAGGCCAACCGCCTGTGGCTCACCACGGCAAAGGACTATTGATAGGGATTACACAGACAAAGGGACAGACTGACAAAATGCCATATAGACGGACACCTGGTCTCCTTACACTTGAAGTGAAAAGACATTTGACGTTAAATAACCTGCATTGGCAGGTACAAAATCAGAAACTGTAAGAATCAACTCCTCTTATTCTGTCATCATTTGAGCTACAGTGGCCCTTTATGGTCAAAAACCACAAGAAAGACGGATGATCAGAAAACAGACAAATAATCTTGCTAATTACAGCAAAGACCTTTTTTATGCCTTGAAGATATATATATGACAAGCAGTTTTTGCTGTGAGGGGCTTAACAGTAATTTATATATATATATAGACCCTTTAACATTCATATCACATCCAGTTTGCTTCTGGATAGGATTCAGCTGGAGTACATTTATGGCTGACATTAAAATGCGACGGCAGTATACACAGTGAAATTGGATTTCTCTTCCCCTCGCCTAAATGCAGATTGTGTCCTTTACGTCCTTTGAAACTGACAGTAAACATCTCATCTTACTTGTTCACCCACAAGTACCCAATTTTTGACATATATTTTACAATTCAAGCCATGTGTTGGCAGTTTGATGTGTTTTTATCTCTGTGTGTATTTTCTTTATGCGCATTGCTGTTGCTTTGCATTGCCTTTCCAGGTGCATCCTGGGGCATCTGGGAAACAGAGATGGCATCCTGCACATGCGCTCTGCTTTGCTTAGAGAAATATGTAGTGGATTATGTACTGAACACGCTGGTGCAGTAATATCCTGATAGTAGTAAAGCTGCAGAGCTTGTGACCAAATACTGAATATTTAATCTTTACTGATTTAAACTTCTAGTGCATCGTCCTTCCTCTGCATCTGCCACTGACGTGTCCTGGAGCAAGGCACATCTTATCTCTGTTGCAGTTGTGCCTTCCAGGTGGACTTGAAATGATGAAACATTGTGCTTCTCTCCCTCCAGAGCAAGCTCATTTCTTACTGTCATGATCACAGCTGCTAACTCAGTGCTCACACTGACCTCTCACATCTGTTTTCATTACCCCAAACCCAGCCTCTGTTTACCTATAATAAGTAGAGAGTAATGGGTAAAAACAATAATGTTACCAGTGCTGGGTCAAATTCCCCATTTGCAAAAAAAAAAAGAGGTCCCTGAAAGATTGGGGGAGTGGGTAAGTCATATAAATCCTAACTTGCTTCTACTTTCATTTTCATCATCCTGTAGAAGGAATTTGGATAAGGGGTTTTCTTATTCTTACGTATACTAAACCCATGTATCTACTGTATGTTCAGAGTTTGGGTTTAAAATCAACTGGAAGTTCCATGTTTTTACAGATTCTTTTATTTAAAGCATGTTTTAAATGTAATAATTCACCTGGTGGGGACGTGATGTGCATCTTAAGCCATACCAATACTAATCTATTGCCCTCATCATCTGAATACAGTTCTCTCTGAAGAGCGAAGATTATTGCAGCTTTTGCTCTTCACTGAGATCAATTTAACACTTAACACGCCTTCAAAGAGTACTCCAAGTAGAGAACTGTTCAAAACGTGTGCTGCTAAGCTTGTTGTGTGCCAGACTGGTGACACAAGTTGTGATCTCTGACTGTAATTCTTGATCTAAATTAGGTTCAGCGAGGCAGAAAATCTCCTGGTAACATTGTTTCTGTGCTACATCCACTAGAAATGCAGATCCTGTTAGCCAGAAGAAAATGTTAGCTGGTCACCTGGTTGCACGATCAGCTGGGTAGTTGTTGGTAGACACATTTCCACTGGTTTGCTCTTGTGGGCTGTTTGATCTGTTGCACACAATTGTGAACATAAACATAAAAGCGTCTTGACTCATTTAAGTTTTAGCCAAGCACTACTCTGCTATGTGTCATGGTCTCCGTGCCTGCCCGGCCGGCCCCACAAGGCTACATGTGTTGTTTGGTTTTCTCTCTCTCTCTCTCCCTCTCTGCCTGGGTGGAGCTCACTGTGGGCTCCCGCCCTTGGCCCACACACCTGACAACAATCAGCTGTCATCACCTGGAGCACTATTTGAGGCTGGAAAACAGATCCTCTCGTCGCTAGATGATTGTACTACAGACGTTAGTGTTTCTCCCAGCTCCTGTGCTTTAGTATTCTTGTTTGTGAGTGACTTCCCTTTCCTCTGCTACAGGCTTTCCTCCCCGGACCTGTGACCTCCCTGCCGTATGAGCGTGTGTGAGTTTGGGCAAGAAGACGTGAGCGAGTGTGAGAGAGCTTCCCCGTGATTTATTTATTTATTTATTTTTTTGTTCCTTTCATTATTATTTTGTAGCTGTTCCCAGTTTAGGTTTTTGTTAGAGTAGTTCTCTGCGATGCTTTGGTTTGCATTTTGCCTTTCATTATTAATAAACTTTCTCACAGCTACGGTGTCGCCCCTGCTTGCGTTTGGGTCCAAATCCTCTTTCTCCTGACGATTTGCCTCCCAGATCGTGACAGTACGAGCCAGCCCATAGCTCAGTCTCCTGCTCAGTCGCCTGCAGTTCAGCCTCCTGCTCCCCAACCACAAGCTCCTCTTCCACCACAACTGTCACGACAGTCAGCTGCTCAGGCTCCAGTTCAATCACTCAGTCTGTAGCCCAGTCTCCAGTGTCCCTGCCAATCCAGTCAGCTGCCCAGCAGCCTTCAGCTCAGTCTCTAGCCCAGTTAGCTGTTCAGCCTCCTGTTAAGTTGCCCTTGGTTTAATCATTACTGTAACCACCAACTCAACTTCCATTACAACCATTACTGCCTTCAGCTAAGGTTGTAGCCCAGTTAGTCGCCCGGCCTGCAGTCCAGTCAGCCACTCCACCACCTCTGACACGTCACCACAATCATCTCCACTCCCCATAGATCAGCCCTTAGCTTCGCTCTCTGTAGCTCAGTCTTCAGTTCTGTCAGCCACTCAGCCACCTGGTCAGCTACACACTCAGCCAGGGGTCTCAACGCCTTCTGGCCCTGCATCAGCTCCTGCTGGAGTCTCGACTGAGCCTATCCAACACTCTGCAGCTCCCAAGCCGTCATCTGCAGACGTGGTGAATGCGCAAAACACCAATACCGAATTAACTTCTTTTTCTGTCACCCATCTGGAATACTTCTTAAGCTTATGGTTAGGGGTAGGGTTAGGTTTAGTCGCAAGTCACCGTCAAATTATGATACGGGTAGGATGTTTTGTCAGAGTAGGATGGTTTCTCAGAACACCGGCCTCCCGACCTGCTCAGTCGCCGCCGCTACCTTCCACGCGGTTGGCCTGCTTAACTGACTTCTGGAGTTTTGGAGCTGTCGACTTCCGGGTCATTTTCACTTTGAGCTCCTGTGCTGCTGTCCTCCGGCACTCTGGCTTATGTGTGGACTGTTGCTGGAGCATCAGTGCCATTGTAGACGCCCTTTTTGGACTCTTGTTCCCTGTTGTTGAACTTTTGCTCCTTGTTTTTCATTTGTTTCAGGTACGGGAAATTCTTCTCTATTATTGGGAGTTAAGTTTCACTCAATAAGTGTCAGTAGTGCTAGGAGTACATCACCATCTAGAGCTATCACAAAGTCCATGGCCCTTCTTCCACTGTGTGTATTACGCTGGGACGTGTTTTCAAGGTGTAAGAAGAGCCGGCTCCCTGAATGCTGAATATGTCAAAGAAAGCAGACCTGACTAGTAACTTGTCACTAACCATATGTGAGGGTATGACAAGTTACACATACAGCTTCTTCCTTTTTTTCAGGACATCCTTTAGGATATACATTGATTAAACACATCTTTGAACATGTTCAGAGTTGGACTCTGAATAGTGAATAACAGCCTTGCAATCTCTAGCTTTATGGTTTGTAGACATGTAGCATTTTTGTAGCATGAAATGCTCTTTGAGAAAACTCTTCCTCTCATCCATAGTTTTCATTCTGAAATCCCTACATTTTTCCAGAGTAATTGTTTTCTTGTAAATCATACGATGCTTGTCTGGATCGATGCCAGGCATTTTGCCATCTGGAGATCTGAAGGCTTCAACCTCTGTCTTATTAGCAGAGATGGGAAACATGGTCTTCCACTGATTATCTAAAATTCTCTCAGATTTCAGGGGGGCTGCACTGGAGCTCTGGAGGGAAAAGCTTTGGTCTGTTCTCATTACTGCATGATAGTTAACAAATTTAACAAAGAATGAGACTGGTGGGTAATGAACAAAACTATTTTGTTTGTATTTGGTGCCTTCAGTAACCCGTGACTCTTGAAGGTTTTGTGGGAGCTTTTCCAGAATTGAGTTGATTCCTCTTGCTGAATTGAGGATGCTCAAACCAGATAGGTAGCCCTAATTTTTTGCTGCATCTACCTCAAGGAAAAGATCAGCAAGCTCTTGAAGATGTCAGTTATATACGGAGCCCCGCAGGGGACATGGGAGAAAAAAAGATTAAGACTGACTTTTGCTCGCAAAACTTAATTTTTTTTTCTCCCATGTCCCCTGCAGGGCTCCGTAGTTATCTTTATTAGAGATCTTTGGGAAGTTCTCAAGACATTTGAAAAGCAAAGCTTCGATGACCTCTGGAGAACTTCCCGAAGTTCTTATCTAACCGTTGCCACAATCTGTCAAGATCAGCCGCTGGATTATTGACGTAGACTGCTCTCGTTCTTAAAGCATGCTGAAGTTATTCCCCCCTCCAATCCATTTGGTAAGTAAGTCTAGTTCCTCGCTAGGTCTAAGATTTAAGCTTTTTCTTTGGAGTTGCGAAAGGTTGACTTCCAACAGTCAAATACTCTGCCGTAAGAAGATCATGATGAGCAAGGAAGTCAGCAAGGTCCGAGACCTCTGTAAAAAATCTGTTTAGGTCTGCCACTGATTTCATGAGGACCCCACTGTGAAATAAGAATGGGCAATAGGCTTTAAGGTTGGCGTGAATGATGGTTGCAGTGTCTTGAAATTGTTGGGGTGTGTGAGGAGAGAAAGAAAGGCTGCAACATAGGTTGGCTGGCATATGTAACACTTTTATACCAAGACTCTGAAGTATTCTTCTTTTCATCTGATTATGAAAGAAGTGTGCATTGATGTATTCACCAGTGTGTTGTTGTGACACAGCTGGAGATAAAGGAGGGCCAGTGATGATAACATGACTTTTACCATCTTCATTGTCTGCAGCAGTTAATTCTTTATGTGCATTAAGTATTGCAGCAATGTAATTTATCTCAATTTCCATGTCTATTTGATGTCTGGCAAATTCTGTTCTGCTTCTGCTTTAGCCTGCATTTCTGCTGTATTTCGGCTTGCATGTGATTTGCAAGAATGACGTGAAGACACTGACTTTGCTGATTAATCTTTACACTCTAACCTGACCTCCAGGTTTGAAGCTTCATTTGGATCTGGAGGATCTGACACGTCAGTACTTCATGAAGATGTAGTGTGCATCAAATCCACCATGACGTTCTTGATGTATGGTAAATCTTTTCACTCTACAGAACACCTAACACCACTGAACAAAGTCCAACTTTTAAGTTACAGCAGCGCAAACTGTGAATCACACTGTTATTATTCCATTGGTGATGGAGAAAATATAGAAATGTACTACTATTTGGTCCTCATGTTGCTTTCTCGATTTTACTCGATACGACACGAATTAAGGAATTGACTGGTTAGATTTGTATGTTATTTATCACCAACAATATGTATTAAATCAATAAAATTAGTTTCACTTTGATCGCCCCACAAACTAAAGTGTTTTCCACATCTATGTTATTAGGCTGTTAGTCAGTAACCTGTGTTTAAAAATAAATAAATAAATAAAAAAAAGAAACCCCACAAAGGGTAACAGGTATTTAAACCCTTACAGGGGTTGTTGACCCATTATCATTTGGCTCATCACATTATGCCACACAGGCCAGTCAAGCGATACTGACCCATGTGAAAAAAGACATGGGTCAGTATAGCTAGAGGTTTTAGGTGAAACCACTGTGAGACCTTGCCTCATCCTATCATGTTGAGAAAACATGATATTGAGGTCAGCTGATGCAAGATGTGTGTGGGTGTTAAGGCACCTGGGAAGGGATCTCAAAACTGCATTCTAGGTGGCTGATAGTTAGTGTTGCCTTTTCAGTCTGCTGTTTTCCTGCCTCATTTAATGTCTTTTGTGCCAAATGTTCTTTTCCAAATATAAAATCTACTGAAATCAAGTTGTGAGATTTTACACACTGCAAGTTCATTAACTAAAAAGTTAATTGTTACGTTGCGCTTAACACATGTAAGAGAATACACTAAAAGTAAAGTAATAAATGTTTATGTTAATTCCATGTTCTTCCAAAGAATAAAAGCTGTGTTCACTTTAGGATTTCAGTATATTTGTTTTTTACTCACTTCTTTTTTCTGTGTAGAGCTGGGAAGTTTTCAGCTCATGCTAGTGCTGACAAGTTCGCTTGGTAGGTTCATATGTGATATTAAGTGGGTGTTTTTGGTCATTTGTGTGTTAGAATGTTTCTTGTTTCTTGCTTCTCAATTCAAAGCTTTCAGTATTGTTTTGATTAGCTAGGATTCAGGCATAAGAAGATCTCTGACACACTTAATAATTATGCTGAGCAATAAAAACTTTGCTGCTTTTAGAAACACTGGGATTTGACTAATCTTTGCATAGTATGAACACAGTGTGTGCACAGAATTGAGGTTTTTCACAACAGTTTAGATGTTTGCTAAAATATTTGACAGAAAGTCTGCTTTCTCTCCACCCACTAATTGGCAGAAATTAATCTTTGAACCCAAAGCTTAGATGATGATGCACTGGTGTGCATTGTGAAATTTTCTGAACAGCTAATCCCACTATCAGATGTCTGCATTGTGGAAATGCGATTATACATGTGGAAACATTTGTGGGGAAACGATAAAGAAATTCTCAGTGGGCGCCACTACAACTTTCTGTGTCCACTCGTGTAATCGTGTATGCATGTGAATTTATGTGCATGCAAAATGTCATTCAAGACAAGCGAGGCTTCGGGGGACTTGGTGCCGTGTGTGCGTGCTGAGAAGGCGTGATGCAGGGATTAATCCGTAGGGATTTCTGTAGTGCTGTGAATAATTCATTAAAAATCTGAGTTAATGACACATTTGATTTTCAAGCAGCACTTCTGACTTGAGCTCGAGAGCGGGGTTATGAGTGAATACGGGGATTTGAAAAAGATGTCCGTGTGTGACAAAGACCCAATTGGGTGTGTTGGAGTAATATTGGGATTTTTTTTCTGTATGTCCATTATGAATTAATCCCCACTGCTTTGTATGTAGAGCGAGTGTATATGGAGATTGGACATACATATTCAGAATGTATATACACTTGTAATTTTTGCAATCCACAAGGTAGTGGGGGGCAGGAGTGCAGGCATGGATAGACCTCAAATATGGCACCAGGCTATCAGAGCACATTGCTATAGAAGGACTATAACCATTCTGAAACAGAAGCCCCCTGTATTTTGTTGCTCTGTGACTTTAAATCAGGTCTTCCGTTGGTATACACAAGGGTGCGCAGATTGATTAATTAAATTTTCATGCCTTTAAGGAGCTGCTAATCAATCTAAAACACTTTCATCAGTATCTGTTTCATTGGAGTTTTTGTATCACATCTTGTTCACAGGCTTTTCCATCCAGCCAAGAACAGTGTGTGTGTGCATGTGTGTGTGCGTGTGCATGCACACAAGCCCCTCCGATTAAATACCGCTGGTTTGCTATCACCCAAAGGCGTGGGCCACCACCACAGCACACCACAGCCATCATATTCATAATGGAGATAAAATTAATTTGCTTTCCCCTCCTCTATCGCTTCCTGCCACTCTCCACCTCCTCTATCGCTTGTTCTCTCTCCCTGCTCTCTCTCCTCCTACACCATTCCCTACATACATTTATCTCTATAGTGTGTGTCCTGCCATCTTCTGTGTCTCTTTGTTTCACTGCCATGTTACAGCAGGCCAGGCAGCAGCCTCCAGCCTCTATCGGTGTCAGGTTTGTGAACCGCACAATGGAGAGAGAGGCTATTAGGTGCTTTCTGGCTCCTCTGAAAACGTTTGTAGCAAATAGGCTTGAGCTTGTTCTTGGGTTTCTTATCAGGAAAACACCATGCTTCAGTGTGCACATCCATCCATTAGTTGTTCTTCTTTGTTGGTTAAAATGTATTAGCATAATTTAAAAAAAAGAAATTTTACTTATGCAACCCATGCAAATGAGCACCTGCTAATGAACTGCTGTTTAACAGTCAAGGAAAAGCTGTATAAGACAAAAAAGGAAAATTTATCATGAACTTCTTTTTTCCAAGCATGGGAATACAAGCCATATAGATCCTCTCAAATAGCTGTGAGAGGGACAGAATTCTGAGATTAAAATCAGAAATGTCAAGTTTTAATCTGATGTTTTTCTCAGAATTAAGTGAAAAATAAGAAATCCCCACTGTTTTTTTTTATAGTGTACCTAATCCTCTTCCATAGACATGCACCTTGACTCCCACATTTAACTCTGAATTTACTGGGGTAGTCCGTTGTGAAATAATTCTCCCCGTATAGATGATTTCCCTTACGATGCAGGGATTTTATTTTAAATAATTTAGATATGTGTGTTTTTTCTTTATAAAGCCCTTTCAAGATGCACTGGCATTCACAGTACCTTTCTGAATACCTTGTCATGTGGAGTTGAGGAACGACTCAGCCCTCACTAGGGGCAAGATCACTGAGGCAGTTGGCTGGGTCTCTAGGCTGGATGAGGTTCCAGATGTAGTGCATGCTTTTACAATGTCATGTGGAGATCTGGGACGATGTCTGTGGACTGGTAGACTGGGGTGGTGGTCTCCATCTTAGAGAAGGGGGACCAGAGGATATGCGAGGATGTGTGGGAGTTTGCTCAACCTATCTAAATGGTCTTGGAGAAGACCTAGGCATAGCCAGGTTGGGGGAAGGCTTTCACTTTGGTTGCCTTAGATCCTATCCTACCTCTGGTTTTTGCAGATGATGTGGTTCTACTGGCTTCATCAGGTGGTTAAATGAGAATGAGCAGCTTCAAATCTGAGGCCATGGCTCTCAGCCACAAAAAGATTAAAGTGACCACTCAGGGTCAGAGACAAGTTGCTGCCCCAAGTGGACAGTTTAGGTGTATCGGGGTCTTCTTCACAAGGGATGAGACAGGGGAGCGTGAAATTGACAGATGGATGAGGTCGCGGCTGCAGTGATGTGGACTCTGCACTGGTTCATCGTGTTGAAGAGAGAACTGAACATAAAAGCAAGGCTATGAATTTACTGGTTGATCTACGACCCTACCCTCACATATGGTCACAAGCTCTAGGTAGTGACTGAAAAGAATGAGATTGCAGATGCAAGTGGCGGAAATGTGTTTCAAGGAGTGCCTGGGCTTTCCCTTAGAAATTGAGTGAGGATCTCAGCCATTGAAGGGAGGCCAGAGTAGAGCTGCTACCCCTGCAACCTGGCCCCCAGATACGCAGAAGAATATGGATGGAAGAAAGAATGACTTGTTGATAGTATACTGTGAAGTACAACATACAAAGCTTTACCCAAAATAGAAGCAAAATTGATTTTAAAATAGATCAAAAAATACTTGCCGTGTTAAATCTGACAGCAGAAAATGCAGACACCACCAGAAAAATGAAAAGAAAAAAGCCCAAACATTATCTAATGCAACGATATGCAGAAATCTCTCTGGTTAGGGTTAGATAAAAGTATAATAGCAGCTTTATGAAAAGGCACATAACCCAAATAATAATAAAGCACCTTTTTACTTGTACAACAAGCAATTCTTGACATATTCTGCAGACTATAACACAATATACAAAATTGTATTTTTACGATTTCCTAACAATCAAAGGAATACGGTGCAATTTCTATTTAGTGAGAGTTTTTGCTATGTTGAATTTAAATTAATTTATTATCAAATGTTCCTCCATCCAAGGAGGATAGCAAAGCTTATTTCTTGTTCATCCACAGAGAACTACTGTACATCATGACCAAACAACTTGTTAATTCTTTAGTTTTCTGGAAATCTAAGTAAGGTAAGTGCTTAATGTGCGTTGTTGGAGAATGGGGCTTTTAAGTACTCTGCTGATGTGATGCATAATTCAAATCATGTTTAAGAGGAGAGAAAATCATTTGATTGCACCACTTGACTTAGTGAGGGGGAAATGATAAGGCCAATCGGCTGTCATCATCATCTCTCGCTCTCTCCCCCTTTCTCTGTGTCTCTCTCGCTCCTTCTCTGAATGTTTTTTTTTAATAGCATTGCCACTCTGAATTTTGAACACACTTATGCGTGTCTCCACAGCATGATACAATCACACTGACCTCATGTGATTTAATGTAATCAGCCTTCTCAGCTTGTGTGAAATTGTATTGTTCTGTTTCAAGGAAAATGCTGTGCGATTCTGTGTAAAGGGATCGCACAGCGTCGAACCAGAATAATTCTGTGGGGGAAACGATGAGGCAGTGTCATTAGGCAGACGGCTGTGTGTGAAAAGCTTTTGGCTCCTTCAGGGATAGCAAAACGTGTTAATTATTGCGTGGAACAGAAAGTGTTTGTAATCATGCAAGCTTCAAGGAAGGCTTCATTCAGAGTAAATACTCTAGTTGACATGTTTACATAAAAATATTACACTAGATACACAATATACACCTTTCTGACGATCCCCTTAAAGAGTTAATTAGTGCTTCAACTGAACTCATTAGTAGATTTGCTGAAAAACAATAAATTAATTTTATTTGATGTTAGCATACAGTTTATTTTGTAACACAGTAAGAATGTTTGACAAAGAAATATTTAAAAAAATACAACTTAATACAATAAGGTCTAACATCTAAGATTAAAAAGACATGAACTTGTCTGTAGAGTTGTATCTTCTCTGTTGTTTAAATGTAAATTTGTTCCATCCATCAGAAGCTTATTCAAGTAAGTCAAGTGGCAGCCATAATTTAAAACTTAAAAGCATATCTGTGTCTGAAGTTTCCAGGAGACCACGAGCTGCTGAGGAGCATTTTGAA
>NW_005187440.1:3887933-3893746 GCF_000239375.1 Pundamilia nyererei | reverse complement strand
ATCTGAAACTGCCTCTCACCAGCCCCGGGATTTCCATATAAAGTCCTCTTTTCATCCTCATGCTCCCTTTTATTCTCTTTTCTCTCTTTTGCCTTTGATCAAGTGCATTTTCCCTCGTGTTTGGTGGGACGTCAAGCTTGACTGCCTGGCAGTGGCCTTCCTTTTAAATGTTGTTTTTATTGCTCTACTGTCACAGATCACTGGCCAGAGACTGGAGTGGCAAAGGAGGCTTCTACACCATGCGGCACTCATACATTTCTCAATGACGCTCACTGAAAAGGTGATTTTCTGCTTGTCTGGAACAGTGGGACAGTTTGGCATATGAAGCATCTTCTGTTATGAATGCACCAAAATTGAGCCTATAAGACCAGGATTCAATGTTGTGAGGTCTGATGAGGTAACAGTCATGTGTAATTTAGTTGTATTATTAAGTGGGCTTATTTCAGCATTGGCAACAGAGCCCAAAGGATTTTGTTGGGAGGGGAAACATATTTTTGTCAAGATGTATTATCAGTGGTGGATGAAGTAGCTTATTAATAATGCATCCATATGTACACATATTCTGCTAAACCAGAACAATGACATAACCACAAAAATGAAAAAAATGTAGGTTTAATGTTTTAAATGCATATTCTAGAATGTTGTATCCAACTTCAAATTAATTTTATTCATATTGCACTAAATCACCCACCTCGGGATTCTTTATTATGCAAACCCTACAATCATTGAGAGAAACCCCCAACAATCAAATGACCACCTATGAGCAAACACTTGGCGACAGTAGGAGGGAAAAACTCCCTTTTAACAGGAAAAAACCTCTGGGAGAAACAGGCTCAGGGGGGAGGTAGCCATCTGCTGCAACCACCTGGACGTGAGGAGAGGGAGACAGGACAAAAGACACACTGTGTAGAAACAGCCAGAGATGATCAATAACTACGTAACTGAAATAAATATATAAACACATGGAGAGTAAAAAGAGATGAGTGAAGAAGTAACACTCAGCACATCATAAGAAGCCTCCAGCTCCAGAAATGTTCTATTGGTGTGAAATGGTATTATGAGGCCTTTAAGATAAGGTAGGGCCTGATGACGCAAGACTCTTTAATCTTGCTTTAGGATCAACTGAAGCTTTGTAGTCACTTTTTAGGACACCCTGATAATAATGAATTCATTTATTGTATTGTGTTATAACATACAATTATAATTGTATGATAACATACAATCAATGTGTTCCCGTTACTGCTTGTTTAGAGGATCTAACTTTCAAGCACTGCCATTGATTTGCAGAATTCTTTTTGGGCAGGGGGAGGGGCCCTAAAAGTAACCATACTTTTAACTTCTCCAACTCTGATGGTATCAGCCCCAATTTTCTTCAGACCCATGTCTGTTAACCTGAGTCAAATTTACAGCTCACGTATAAGGCAGCATATGATACTGGCGTTGAAGTAGAAGCCGACATTATCAGAGCTTGAGAACTGTTGACCACCACATGTGACTGGAGTGATTGGATGTATTAGTCATGGGCAGAAGGAGGAGGAGTATAGAGCACTAGTGAATGATTTTGTGGCATGGTCTTGGAGAAATAATCTGCTTCTGAACATGAGTAAGAAAGAGTGAGAGGGAGTGGATATTGTGGATGAATATAAGTACTTGGATGTCCAGATTAACCACAGTCCTCAAAAACCCACACAGAGGCTGTATACAAGACAACAATGTCCTATGGACGCTGAGACCTTCCTGATAGAAAATGATGGAGATTTTTAATCAGCCAGTTGTGGTGGTTGTGGTGTGCGCTGTTGGCTCTGTGACTGGCTGCAAACTGGACACATTTAAAAAGTGATCACTGAAAAAACTATTTTCAGTCATTCATAACCCTGATCAACTTCATCACCGCTTATAATTTCCGCCAACAGACTGATTCAGCTCTGCTGCCACAAGAACAGATACAGGAAATCTTTCATACAAGATGCAACAACCTTTTATAATGCAATTCAGATATCTGACATACAGTGATCTGCTTTTTCATTTGAACATTTTATTGATATTTAAGGTGGTTTTTCTCTTTTATTATTGATTTAGAAATATTATGTATTTCTTTACCGTTGCTTGGAATTTCAAAAATATGGGGAAAATAAAGTATTTCTTAATATTATTGTTGTCTATAATAGTGTTTGTCCGCTGTACTGTTAAGCAAATTAAGTTATATTTGCAAGTTTGGTTAAATCACTTATGAGAAAATGAATAACACAGATACAACGGAATACAAATAATCCTAGTACAATTGTTCACTACAGGCACGGAGAGACATGGAAGTCCAGTCAACGGGAGAATTCAGCAACAGCATGGATGATGATGTAACGATGACAGTAACTTTGGAAATAATCAAAATCCCTGTCCAAATAATCGCTCCGACACTTTACGAAGATGGTTGAAAACTCTGCTCGTGCAACGTCAACGTTTACGACAATTCGTTGCTACGGCAATGAGTGAAGACTGTTTTACGGCAGGCATGTGTATGCAGGGAGCTTGTAGTTAGCGGAATAGCTGTCTACTTAAACTGTGAGAGCGCTTTTTCAACTTTGAAATAAAATTATAAGAAAGCTGAGACTTGTATCCTGGACAAATGGACGTCGGAGAGCTCCTGAACTATCAGGTAGACGTTTCACTCCTGATAATGTGTGTGAGAGCTAACTAAGCTAACAGTAACTTATCTCATTCATTGGGTTGTAAATAAACGCTAACAGTTTAATGTGTGTGAGCATGTAGACTTTTATTTAGCCTCCTTTGTTTGCGTCCTTGTTTAATGATCACTCAATTAGAGCTGAGTGACGCTTGCGCGAAAAGAAAACAACTTTGGATCTCAAGTCCGTGTTTACTAACGCTAGCAGTTAGCCCGTTTGCTAAGTCTGTTAGCTATCTCGCAGCAGCACATCAAGAGCGGGGAAACTTTGCGGACTTCCCTGAGATACATCTGTTTAAAACTAGTTATGCCTAGCAAAGCATTTTGAATCTTTGGCATTCTTTCGTCAGTTCGATTCGGTCTTCTATATGTTAATGTCGAAACAAATGTGTACCTGAACAGTTTCGTTTATCATACAAGGCATACGTACGAGAAATCGACTTCACCCTGTATTTGCATCAAATATGCAAATCGCCATTATATGTCCCATTTCATAAATCTGTATTTCAGTAAAATCTCGTCTTTTACTTAGGCTCACTGTTTAGTTGCAACTTTTTTTTAAATACCATCAGTTTTCTTAGATTAGTTGTTTGACAGCTGCTTCGATTAACTTGATAAAATTATATGTGCTTCTTTTTTTAAAATTCATTTGAAAAGTCATGATTGAGTATTTCTAGATTGACTTTTCTATAGTTGCCAGATATGACCTAGTCAGGTGCTATAATGGTGTATTTCATTGATTGTTTTTAATCTCATTAAATGCCACCTTGCTGAAAACAAGCAACCACATAATTTTGGGCTCTGCCAACACTTTTTCATATATTCATCTTATAGAGTAAATCCCTGTACACACATTTAATGATCCCTTTTCTTGTTGCAGCCTGATAGGGGAGCAAAGCGTCCCAGGGGCGAAGAGGATGGAGGAGCAGGAGGAGATGAAGACTCCAGAGGAGGGAAGCAGCTGAAAGGGATGAGTGCTAGAGAGCTGGCCAGATACAGGGAGGTGGCAGGAGCAGAAGGAGGTGCTGAGATGAGGGAGACTGAGGAGCTCATAGGGGACAAGAAGATAATCCTGGAAAAGCTGATGGACCAGGATGCAGAAGAACCCGAGGTGGGTTATTGTAATTGTTATGTTATTATTATAGAGTTGTTACTCTGGTTTCTTTGGGTGATGAAAAATGAAGAAATGTGACAAAGATCATGAAAATTAAATATGTTCCTTTATTCTCATATGTTTTGAGTTCATAGTTTGCATGGCAATCTTTAAACAGCTTTCACCATACTAGCATGCTTCATCAGGACATAAGCCATATTAGCAAATTCAGATAGATTTACACAAACGCTACTAAAACAACCACAAACATGCTATGATTAAAAATGTTTCAGCCAGATTTATACCGAATCAGACTTATTAGATGTTATTTGTTGGTCTACTCTGCATGCATTGTGTCTAAATGTAACTACCTGTGACATCTGTGTTGGTGGAGTAATTAGAACAGATTAAGATTGACAACATTAAACAGACAAAAGTTCAGTTTCTTTAACACGTGGGAGCACATCTATTAAGTCAGACTTACTCAAGAGCGTGTTTGTTTCCTGTAAACAACACAAACAACAGACTTAAATGCATTGGCATTCTTTGTGAATGGTGCATTGATAATATAAAAGAGCAATTTAATTCAAATGGAATACAGTGTTAAATGACAAAGCTGACTAATTTCTTTTAGGCAATCTCTGCTTTAGTCAGGAGGAAATAATTCACACTCCTTTGTTGAAGACAAATGTGAGATTTGATGGTGCTGCCACTAACTCAAATTCTCCTCTTCACTACTGCTGCATCCTGCCTTTGGGTCTGATTAAGAGATCCCTCTTTTTACATCATTTAAAGTCACGTCATTAAACGAGACTTGGCCACTGCGGTCATGTCTGTTTATTGTTCTGTGACCTGTTAAAGTCGGTTAATTAAAAAAAAAAAAGTAAACGTCCATTTATAAAGTGTCTTTGTATTTTTTATTTTTGTTCCAAGCTGCTTAGTCTGCAGTACCAGCTTAGAATAATAAGCAATAAATGATATAAACTGTCAGATGATTATTGTAGTGGGCACACAAAGGTTTTTATAGCCACTTTTCACTTTCCTTTTTCATAGTTTTCTGTGATTCCCCACTGGTTTCCCTGCCCAAATTTCCCTTTCAGTTTTGTATTGTTCATTAATCTTTCTGGTTGATTTCTATCCGGGTTTCTGCTTTAAAAAAAGGAATTGCAAAATGGTTTATTCCTCAAAACTCTTTGAGAGGTCCTCTTGCTCCACTGGGTTTCAAACTTCCCATACATCAATCCTCCAATCACAAAGTTGCCAGTCTTGCCAGTATTGCTGGTCCCATATTCAGTGACCACAGGGGGTGTGCAGTCAGTCTGCAGGGTCTAATGCTCTTATGGCTTTGAGAAACCAAACAAAACTAGATTACTATAACCAGGATCTGCTGTCCTGAATCACCCAGTTAATCTCGGATCTTTCAAGAAACTTGGAGAGAGTGAGACTTGAATTACTGAAACACCTAACATGGTGAAACAGCATAAAAATAAGTTCCAGGAAAGGTTGTTTTATTCTACATTGTTATCTGTCCAGCACTGCGGAGGTTTATAATCCATCAGGAGGTCAAACACATTCTCTTTTCACTCAGATGCATTCCTTCTGATTGAACAAAATGTCTGCACAATTTGCTTCAATCACATGATTAAGGTGACCCTACAGTCTCTTTGTTGTTATTGCAGCAGTTGCTTTAATAATTTTATTTTTCCCTTTTTCTCCCCGTCTTCCCTTCTCCATCTTTTTGCTCCCTTTCCCCTGTCTCCTGTGCTAATCAAACAGGCAGAACTGGTCGATGAGAGCTCAGTGAAGAAAATGATCCTGACCTTTGAGAAGAGGTCATACAAAAACCAGGAACTAAGGATTAAGTTTCCAGACAATCCAGAAAAGTAAGCCTATTACAGACAGAGTAATAAAGTCTTGTTTGACTTTATTCCAACAAACAAAACTATATGTGGACTTCATTGGATCTAAAGAAAAAAGAGGGTCTCAGCATTTCTAAGAAACACTGTCATTATTAGGGATGGGTATCGTTTAGGTTTTATC
>NW_005187440.1:3869638-3887302 GCF_000239375.1 Pundamilia nyererei | reverse complement strand
ATGGCACCGGACACCGGTACCCATCCCTAGTCATTATGATCAAACTTATAATGCAAAACTTCTGATTTGTGTTATTAAACTAGGTTCATGGAGTCGGAGCTTGATCTGAATGACATTATCCAGGAAATGCATGTGATTGCTACGATGCCAGATCTCTACCACCTGCTGGTGGAGCTGAACGCCGTCCACTCACTACTGGGCCTCCTCAGTCATGAAAATACTGATATCCTTTCACGTTGAGATTGATTCAGATCACCTCTCTCTATTGAATGTTTTGTTACATAACATTGGTCTTTAAACTTGTTCCCTGTATCATAGAAGTTTACTGTTGTAAACGTAGCTAGTACAAAGAACCAAGGACAGGATAAGAACAATGAATGTGAGCTAAGAGAGTAAAGATGTGTCAACTTTTTATTGAATTTGTTGCACACAAAGCTTGTTGTTGTTTTTTTTACTATAAACTTTAAACTGTAACAAAATACAATTTACTAAGTGAGTCATATTTCAGATTCAAAACCATATTGGAGTAAATGCATAAACCCTTAAAAATACACAAAATAAACATTACTGTAGCCATTAAAATACCTTCAGTGAAGGCACTGGTACTCAAGATGCATCTCCCAGCAACAAACCAAAAATATAGACCAAACTGGGCGATGAATTTGCATTGTGGGTAAAGTAGTCGCCTGGCTTTTAGAGGAAAAGAGAAAGCATTGATTTTACTTCTACAGTATTATAGGATTGCAGAGTTAAATCGAGTATGGAGTATTGTTATTGGCCTGAGCCTGAGCCACATGTCGCCATAGCCGTGGTGGACCTGCTGCAGGAGCTGACAGATATTGACACACTTCATGAGAGCGAGGATGGTGCTGAGGTACTCATAGATGCTCTGGTGAGTACAAAAGTTTCATGAGTCTCTGATGATATTGATGAAGCAGCACTGTTTGGAGTTAGTATTTAAGCTTCTTGGCTCTGGCGGAGAGAAATTGATTGCTTAGTCTTTGTTAATGAATCAAAAGCAAGGTTTCAGTTTAGTCTCACTTAGAAGCATTCATGGTTTTTGGTTTTGTCTTCTTTGTGTGTGGTTTGAAACACAAATTACATTAAATTAAAATAATTCTAATAAAAAGCGTTGTATTAAAATAACTTAAAATAGGAAACAAATCCACAAACGTTAGTTCTTAGTAAAGCTGCCAGTGTTATTTACAGGGGCACAAATGTCTGAAGTTACCTGTTGATTTATTTATTTAAAGTCTTTTTAATTATCTCTCAGCGGTGAGCTGTGACAGTTAAAAAAACATGATGGGATTAGCAACATGACAAGAACTCAGTCAAGAGGAAAAAATGGATTTCAGTATGTAGTTTGATCAGCATAATTATAGCATCGACTCTCCCACTCTTTCTTTTTCGTTCTGTTTTCTTTGTCACCCTCCGGCTGTGTGTGTTGGCATCACTTCACCGTTGATGATCTCTCCCTGTCTCTCCATTTCTGTATATTTAGCCCCTTCGTTCCTTTTTTTTCCTTTTCTAGTTCAGCCTGTCGTGCTGCCGGGCTTTCATAAATATTAGAGTGTCGTGATTCTTGATAGCCCATTATGTTTTTTGACATTTAGATCGACACAGACAAAGGTCAAATTACAATAATATGCGGGTAAAGCCATGATGGAGAAAAGAAATGCATGCCTGTGTTTCTTCACACCTGTCACTGTGACACTTCATAAGAGAATCAGTTGACTTTTTTCTCTGCTATACTTGACAACTTTGGTTGGGAGTCTTGGGAGTTTTTGAGTAGTTTGATCCCAATATTTTATACGTCCGCGTGGCATTTTGTACATACTGATAAATTCAGTGCAACTTCACGAGGATAGCACTGTTTCTGATGTGAACAAGATGCTAACACCAGACCTGTGTTGTTATTGTTGTTGTTTTTTTTTAAGTATCTATGTTAGCTAATTCAAGTTTATTCATTTACCTGGTATGGACTTAAAAAGTGACAGGAGAAGGGAGCAGGAGATTAACAGACGCTGTGCCAGTCTGTTGTGGTGAAGAGAGAGCTGAGTGTGAAAGCAAAGCTCTCAATTTACTTGTTGATCTACGTCCCTACCCTCACCTATGGTCACGAGCTGTGGGTAGTGACCGAAAGAACAACATCGCGGATACAAGTGGCGGAAATGGGCTTCCTCTGAAGGGTGGCTGGCCTCTCCCCTAGAGATAGGGTGAGAAGTTCGGCCATCCGGAAGGGGTTCAGAGTAGAGCCACTGCTCCTTCACATCGAAAGGAGCCAGTTGAGGTGGTTCAGGCATCTGACAAGGATGCCTCCTGGGCGCCTCCTGGGTGAGGTGTTCCCGGCATGTCCCACCGGGAGGAGGCCCCGGGGCAGACTGAGGACACGCTGGAGAGATTATATCTCTCGGCTGGCCTGGGAACGCCTTGGTGTCCCCCCGGCCAAGCCGAAGGAGGTGGCTGGAGTGAGGGAAGTTTGGACTTCTCTGCTTGGGCTGCTGCCCCCACGACCTGGCCCCGGATAAGCCGAAAAGGATAGTTGGATGGAGGGATGACCTCTGTGGATTTTTAGCACTTTCTATAGATGGTAGATTGGATTTTATAGGTGAAACCAGCACCATGGATCTTTGGTTGTGCTCTTTGAACAATTTCTGCAGTATAGTTGGTAGCATCATCCTGTTCTATTCAATGAGATCACTGCAGAACATTACTCATAATATTAAAGTACCTTCATTGGCTCAGCTTCTTCCTTTAATGCATGTTGCAAGCCCAGTAAACACAGTACCAGCAGCAGAATGTGGGGATATCACATAAGCCGGACCAGTGAAAATCCTCTTTCTATCTGTGTTTAACTGCACATTTAATCCCTGTGATATCTAATTATATGAATGGAAGTGTATTTGTAACAGTAGGTCTCTGTTTTTTAATATGATAAACAAATGTTGCTGTAGTAAATGAAGAAATCTGTCAGAAGAACTCTTTGGGCTCAAAATGTAAAAAATTGTGTAATTTCAGAAAAATGACAGATTAGGTTCTGGTAGCTCAGCTCAAATTGTCCTGTGATTATAAAACAGATGGTTTCTGTTAATTCACACAAAATTTTCTTTCACTGTGATATATTTAAACAAAACAATTATACAGTAGATAGTGGAAAAAAAACCAGGAACTTTTGCCATTTATTTTTGTTTATCTTTTACTTAATTACTTTGGCATAGTATTAGTGGCCATGGTGGAGGTCTTTATCTGCACAAAAAACTTTAAAGCTAAAATTTTCCAAAGTTGTCTGAGTGGGTTGGATGGGAGTCTTTCCTGGACCGATTCTGGGACCCAGACCTCCTGATTGACATCCCTGAAAGAACCTGTTTCATTGGACCACACCAACCTGCTCTGTTTTCTGGTTCTCATGCTAACCTTCCTCTTTGCAGGCACATTAAGAGGTAGACACGAATTTTTAGTGTGCAATGTCACCAGCAGGCACAGCTCTTTATGTAGTAAGCAGCAATGAATGGTTTGCACATTTGTCAGTTGTGGCCCTCATTAAGGTTTTCAGCAGTTGTGTTATTGTGCTGTTGGTCTGTATAGTAAGCCTTGGGCTTGTTGTCCTTCCTGTAGACATAATGGCGACTGCTACCACAATACCTCACAAGAACTGCCTTCCTTTGGCCTAACGCTGTCGTGTAGTTGTCAAATTCCTCAGCTCATCTCCCTACCTCTCCTTAATAGCATGTGCCACTGTAAATAATTAATGAAATGTATTCATTTTATTGAATGGTTGGATGTATAGATGGTTTCTGTGGTGTTGCCCATGGGGTCTTTCTCTGAAATGGTCTTACAAACACAGAACAGAATATTAATGTTACTTTCTGTGTAAGTATAATATGTTGAAATACTGTTTGTGTTCTAAATAACTGACACAGTCAAGTTAAGAACACATATCCGAGGCCTCTATCTTAGTTATATTGGTGTGTGATAGGAAGAACTGTAGATGAAGCAGGATAAACATCAGAAATTGCTGACAAAAGCTGGCTTTTGTGTGTGTTTGTGAGCTGGCTTCTTATATGATAGTGACTCGGGTAGCTGTGCAGGGCTCGCAGAATGAAGGAATTTTATAAATGCAGTCCATTTACCATGCAATGGAGCGCCCATAAACCTCACTCTTCTTTACAGCTACTTCCAAGGGAAACCGTTTCAGGGCAGCAAAGGTTGGTTGAATCCATTTGTCTGTCCTCTTTGCTGTAATGCCCTTGGCTCCTCTGTCCTTGCTGCCTGAAGGCCAGGTGGCATCCTTGGTAAGATAAATCAAAATGATCCACGGTGGTCTCCAGTGGCTCATAAATCTGTGTTGACTGTCTTCTTTCATCTATAAGAGTACATTTATCCAGCCCGCTGGCACCTTGCAAGCTTTGTGTGGTTATGAGTCTCCAATCTTGACTTGACTGATAACATTCGGACATCGTCAGGGAGGCTCCAACAGGAAGCAAGCGTCTTCTGCAAAGACAAGTCTTAAAAGTGAACCATCTCTCTGTTATCCCTGGATAGTCTATATACATCTTTTCTCTTCTTTTTTTTTGAGATGGAGACTGTAATTTTGTTTTCAGACAGGGTAGACACAATCATCTGACAGACCTCCAACAAAGTGCAAGGGTGGGAGTGTTTCTAGAACATGAAAAAATATTGTCTCTGCTATGTTACCTTTCACCAAAACCTTTAAAAGATGAAAAATTGTTTCTCCAAAAGTCTGATAAAGTTGTATATGACCTTTGGCAAAATTGTTTTAGAACCGTGACTTGAATTTCATCTTTGTGTGCCTGTAGTTGGAGGGTCAGGTGGTTGCCCTGCTGGTGCAGAATATGGAGCGTCTGGACGAGCAGGTGAAGGAGGAGGCTGATGGAATCTATAACACCCTCGGTAAGGAGACATAATCCAAAATCTTAGCAATGAAACTCCAATTTCTAGTTGTCCTCAAGTAAACTGTCATCACACTCAGGAAGAAAAAACATAAACAAAACATGGATTTACAGTTAAACAAGGCTACATGTAATAATGTGTTTGTCAGCTAATTCCATACTTTATGCTTGAAAAAAGGTTTTGTCCACTTTGGCTAAAATGACATTGAGTAATGGTTTAAAGGACTATACACGGTGCTTTTTCAGCTGTGGAAATAACATGAATGTAACTTTGATTTCCTCAGTCAGGTAATGTCTGAAACTACAGCGCTACCACCTGAAATAGGACTGAAATACAGCTAAAGTCATGTTGTTCTCATCTGTCCAACATATATATGTAAAATAAATCAAGCAGTCAGTTGATGTTTTGGCATGAAGCAGTCAAACGTTCATCATGGATTGAGTGGAATAGTAGACAAGTGAAACTGCCCAAACAAACCAGGTGGCAGGAATAAAAATTGGAATTGTTTATTTTTTTAAACAGTCTGTTTCTGTCCTGTTGTTCAGTGGAGTGAATTCAAGTAATTCAAGTACTCCTCAGTAGTCTCATATGAGCTTTTTTTTTTTTATTTCTGTGTTGCTTGAATGCTTGAAGTTATCAGATTTTGGCACTTTGGTATTAACAACTACGAGGGCAATCCCAAAAGTAAGGTCTCCCGTTTTTTTAGAAATACAAACAACTGTTTATTTTCTATAATATTTACATCATTTTAAAGGTTAAAATTTTTTTTTCACCTTTTTGGTGGATGCATTTTTGTAGACGCTGCGGCAGTTTTAGAAGGCCCGTGTCATACCAGCTCGCCGCCATGTCCTTCAGGAAGCGTTGAATCTGTCACTTCTTCATCGGAGCAGAATCGTCTACGGGACAAATGTTCTTTCAACTTAGGGAACAGGTGGTAGTCACTAGACCACTTGTGAACGTTTTTGACATCCATGCACGGCTGTCCGTACACTTTCGTCAGTTAGCGTTGAATTTCAACCGGTTTAATGCCTTTTGCGTTCAAAAGTGGAATAACGCCGCGAACCTCACACTTGGCGGTAGCGTTCAATGGGAGCTCCATTTTCAAGGGCTGCCAAGCCAAGATTGAGAATCCCAGCGAAGTCGTGCATGCTTGTTTCGGAGTGGAGAAAGCACCAACCACAACAGTGTGGCAAACAGCCGTACAAACAGTTTCCCCACTGCTTTGGAGATGTTACTTTTGGGATTGCCCTTGTACATATTTCGATGAGTCAGCAGGTTCTTATTTGTTATATTTATTATTTTTTTATAGATACATTTTTTCCACCCACCACATGTTTTATTCATTCTAATTCTGTGGCTGCACGAATTATGTGACCCTTTGCAGAGTTGATGCTGCAGCATTCTTCTACTTTCTGATTTTATCAGAATAAAATAGAAACAAAAATGTTCTGGTTATTTTCTAAAATACTAGTATTATACGGCAAACAACTCTTACATTTATAGATATTTATACTCATGTTGCACAGTAACTGTGTGCTTTAACACTCAGAGATCCTGCCTAATAACTTTATTTGGTCTGCTCTTTAGTTGCAGTAACAACACTTACAGCTGCTTGTTGAATATCTAGGAGGGAAGAAATTTCACAAACTGACGTATTGTAGCGGTGGCATGCTATCACAGACCCATGACCTGTGAGCTCTTTAGAATGACCCAATCTTTCACAAATGCTGTAAAGCCAGACTGAACAGCTAGGTGCTTGAGTTTTTGTATATATTTATTTTCTTATTATATAATCCTGAGGCAATGGGACTGAAAACACCTGAATTGTGGCCCAACACCTTTGTCCATAATGCATGTAGATATCTGGATCTTCAATAAATGGATGCACTAAAGCCTCCTCAGGCTAGCAGTCTTAAAACTAAAGCTAAAGACATTCACTGCACATTTGTAGTTTGTAAGCAAATAAAATCTTAGTTCTTTTCCCCCCCCCTTAAAATGTAGTTTTTATTATTTTTGTATTTCAGTGACCTATTTTTTTCCCCTACATTTAGTAACCTTAATTAATTTTTAGGGGGCATGTTATGCTGAAGAAAAACCTCTTTTGTTTTTTTTCTTTTTAATGTGTTTGCCGTAATGCTTGTGTTCAGTTTTTTCCGTGAACTTCAGAAATCAGTAAATATTTAAGTTGCTCATGTAACACGTAATAAGGGCTACAATTTATACCAAGTTCCAAGTGAGCAGCATAAAGCAATAAACACTGGACGCCACCCTAAATGCAGAGTTGTTCATATGCAAAACAAGGGAGACTCCTATTTGGTGTCCTATCTCAGGTGCTGCAGAGAGTCTGGTCCTAAATTCAACACTATAAAAACAGACTTGGTTAAAAATAGCACCTCCGTAAGATTTGAATATTTTGAGCAAGAATAATTGGCAAAGCGTGCCTTCTTTTTAGAACTGAAACTTGGCAAGTGTTTCGAGAGGGAGGTGTGCCTGTAAGGTGTGTATGAGCCAGGGTTAAGTCTTTGGGCAGTGCGGTGACAGGAAGTCCTTGCAGACTTGGGTATACATCATAGAGGCTATAGACTAACTTTATTTGTATTCTGCTAGCAATGTGTCCCCCTGTTCCCAGCTGCCCTAGAAATTTTCAGTGACAGTGAAAGGAAGCTGTCAATGTCTCTAGCACCAACTCTTTGGAGGTTTTATACCTTTTCAGAGCCTACCATAAAAATCATAAGAGTTTCTGGGGAGTAATAATTGTATACACAAGGTCCTGGAGAGGGCATGGGCCAGCAGATAGTTTGAAAAGTCCTGGTCTCTGTATTTAGCCCCACATGAATCAGACTTTTTCTGCCTCTCAGCTCTTTTTGTGTAGAATGAGTCTACTGAGACGATTTTTTTCCTCTTTGTTGCCAGATTGAGGCCGAGTGTCAAGAGGGCTGTTTAGGTGTGTGTATTTGGCTCTGTGTATGAGGGTTATATCGTGGGGGCAGTGCTTGTGCACTGTTTGTGTGTGCGAGTTTGTGTGTGCGAGTTATCAAGGGAGCTCTCCAAGCTTGAATAAGCCTTTTGTCTACCTTGGCTGCTCTCTACTCTGAGCCGGCTGTCCTCCAGGATGCTGTCTGTCTGCTCTGTTTAAATCACTGATAAAGGCTCATCTCTCCCTCAGCACCCTGTCACTTCATCCCCTGTTTCACTCTTTCAATCATTTCCCTGTCATCTGCAGCTGTTCTCTCCAGATGTTTTTGCTTTATTTCAGTTTTTATGCTCTTGCAAAACTCTCTTCCCTTTGTCATCTTGTTATCTCCTCATTCACTCTGTTTTCCATCCCTCATCCCTGACACTGTCTTCCCGTCCCCTTTTCCCTCCCTTCTGCTTTTCCTCTGCCTCCTTCCTGTTAATCTTCCTCTTTCCCCCTGGTGTCATGAACACCCCACAATGTCTTTTGCTCCCTTCAACCCCCTCTGCACTTAGTCTACTGTGATGGAGACATCAAGTCTTTCTGATGATAACATTAAGGAAGAAGCTGGGACAGAAAACAGATTAACCCTCTATAAAACTGCACCATGTTGTAAAGTCAGAGAATGATTTTTGACTAATAGTTGATTTTGATATTAGGCTTAGAAATAAAACGACATTGCACACAAAGGAACCCAGAGCAACACAGATTAAACATAAATGTTAAGACATGCTTCTATAATTAGGCAGAAAGTGGATTAGTCACATCCGGGCAATTCTTAATCCATTAAATAAGATTGGCATTGGTTTTGATATCAATCTGGCAGATTTTGATGTCTATCAGAAATCCTTTTAGAAACTTACTTAGAATGAAAGGCTGATATTAACAGTAAAGACTGAACTATGGTGTTGTGTGTTGCAGCCATCATTGAGAACATGGCAGAGTTCAGACCAGGCATGTGCACAGAGGCTGCCCAGCAGGGACTCATGCAGTGGCTGCTCAAGAGAATCAAGGTAAGAACGAGAATATTGTTTTAAGTTGCCCCAAGAAGGCTACGTGATTGGTTTGTTAGCAGGATTTGATTCATTTTTTAAATTTTTCCCACCAGAAGGCCAACTTAGAAGTTTGTAACGGTGGAATCAATCTGGATTAATACATTTCTTTTTAATGATTATTTGTTGTTGCAAGATATTGAGCCTTTACAAATACATATCACATTAAATGTCATCATCATGTTCTTAAGCAAATATCAAAAACTAATCCAGAGTTTTCAGCGTCCTTCTCGATTTTTAGACCCAAGCTAAAACCAAATATTTTGAGGATAAAATATGTTGTGACTTCTGTGTTATGGAGTTTATTTACCAGTATTTTGATGTTGAATTAGCATTTGCCTTTAGTTCCCTTCACTTTAAGACCTTCACGTAGTGTTAAGCTATCTTGCTCCTAAAGGTGTTTGAATTAATTCTCATAGAAATTGTTGTGGGTGTAGAGTGAGCTCATGTTAACAATCTGTTAAAATTAGGCTTAGATCCACCAAGGTCTTTGAGGTCAACTTAATTATTTGTTGGAGTGTGGTGTGTATTGTGAAGACGCAGAAAGTACATTATAAAATAATGTCACATAATGACCTCTGACCTCTCCTTCAGGGTCAGTTGATTGATCTGAAGGTGAAAGTGATAATAATCCAAAGTATAGAGCTATTTTAAAACTATATTTCTTCTATTGTTTGTTTTGATGACATATAGGCATATAGGGAATGATCTACCAAAGTGTGGGGCCCGCCCCCTAGGGGGGGTGCTGAGCCATTGCAGGGGGGGCGCGGTATGAAAATAAAAATAAAAAGAACGCTTGGACACTGCTAGCATAATGGACAGGTTTTTGACGGGGCGCCAACACAAACGCAAAACAGGAGATGAAGCATTGCCAAATATGTTTCCAAACAAACTTCATTCTAAGCTAAATACTAGAAAATATGGTGAAGCATGTCTTCCCTTTGGCTTCACCTGCACAAGTCCAGAGGCAGGTCTCTGCGACAGAATTAGTTTCCCCTGCGTCGGGAGCAGCGCTGGGCTCTCCAAATCACGGACAAACAGAATCTCACATTCTTGATTTTTAGTTCACAAACACTTGTTGTAATGACTAACTACTCCTGACATTTTGGAGATGTTAGCTCTTCATACAGTAAAGTTACAGTGGGATACAAATAATAGCAGGCTGATCCTGCCACGATTTGTTCCCCCTGTCGAAATCACGGACAAACAGTATCCCACAGCAGTTTATGTTTTTGAACCCATTTTGCACAGAGAGGCCTTTTTTGAAAAATGTATTGATAGCAATGTTGAATATTATTGCACAGGAAAAAAACAACTACACGTAAAATAATCACACCGTGACGCCTCTGCCTTTGTAAATGGAGGGACAGTAACTGCGTGTGTATATGTAAGCGTGTAAAACCTGCAGATAGTCAGATTAACAGTATTTTGTCTCTATCTGCCATTCTGCAATTCGTCTCTTGTAAACAATAACGTGGCGTGCAGCGTGACATGAAAAAAGGCACATACCTTTGATGTTGCGTGACAAACTGTGTATTCCTCGTCCACACGGAAACGCAAAAAACCAGCGTTTTTAAAAAAACAAATCTCCGTTTTCGGTGAGTCGAAACGCCGTTTACGCTTGGACGAAAGGTCCAAACGCATAGAAACAGCTGCGTTTTCAAAAATACCCGTTTAAGTGTGGACGTAGTGTAAAAGAGTTTGGAGATTATTATCACTTTTAAATTTCACATCTGCCTTTCTTTCAAGTTGACCTCAAAATATGTCATATCTTTAAAGAGCGTGTTGTCAAGAGAAAGAGAATGAGCTCCAGAGTTAGTTAGAAATGTACTGTAGGAAAATATTATATAATAAGACGAAGTTATTCATGTCCAGTTATTTACAAATCAATGCCTGTTATCAGTACCTACTCCTACAAAATGTTTGTGTAAAGCTAACATGTGTCATGCTACCCTTTTTACTACAAACTTCTTAAAGTCGGTTTAAAAGGAACAAAGAAAACAAAATGAATATATACGAAATTTAATACAAATACTGTCCAGAGAGTGAGCTGCCTTGGTGGAGGTTTTTGTTTTTTTTGTTGTTGTTGTTAATTTTTTGTATTTGGAGTTTCTGTAAACCAGAAAATACAAGCAAGAATTTCAGTTTAAAGAAAGAAAGAAACAAGTTTGTTGTAAAATATGTTTTGATTTCCAAATTCTCATGAAAACCACAAGCCTCCACCCGAAAACTAAGCACAGCTTCTCAAGATGAGTAGTAATTAGATTTTGGTCTCTTTCCCTCTCCCTCTAAGGCAAAGATGCCTTTTGATGCTAACAAGCTTTACTGCAGTGAAATCCTGGCCATCTTGCTGCAGAACAATGACAGTAAGTGTGTCTCACTAAATGGTTTGTGGATTCCAAATGATATTAGTTTATCTTTCATATTTTTGCCAACCTATTTCCATTCTTTTCATTCCTTTTTTCTGCGGGTTTAGGCTTAGTCATGGTCTGTCGCAGCCTTATCTTATTGTGCCCTTTCCATGCTCCCTTTTCCCTCCCTACATATTTTTCCTCAGTGTTACCTTTTCTTTTCTCTCCCTTTCTTTTTCCTTCCACCACTTTATGACTTCATGTTACCTTTTAATGTTTCTCGTTCTCATTTGTGCATTGGCCGTCTTTCCGGCTAACACTAAAAACCCAGTAGAGCCTCACGTAAACACAGAACTATCTGGTCCTTAAACAAGTAGTCGTTAATGGTACAAGTTACATTGACATTCAGCTGGAGTTGTCTCATTTTAAGCTCACCACCCTTCTCATTCACTCGCGCTGCCTCCATCCTATTCCACTTACCTTTCAAACACAAAATATAATGTAAATCTAAAAAAAAGGTTCTTTTACTAAAGAACATTTTTCTTTCTTTTGAGAAATGCTGCCAGAAATGATGTACCTTATTTGAAGTAAAAGTAAGGCAAATCATACAGCTGCTAAGAAAAAGCCTTGATGTGCTAATTTTAATGTTGAATTGGATTTAAAACTGGACTCTGAAAGAGTGCATTTTAAAATTCTGCATCCCATCCCAGTCCATAAATAGCATGAAAATTGATCATGTTCTCCAGCTCATTCAGCTGTTTATTGTAAAGCGAGCAAAGAAAGGTAAAGGGGGAAAAAGGTCATAGCACATAATATTATTAGTGTTGTGTGTGCCACTTTCTAATGTCAATCTATAGGACGTGTGAGTGTGTGCCAGTTGGGTCTGCTGAGAAGCAGAGGTGTGTTGTGTAATGCTCAGGTCTACATGGAATAACTTGTGAGGATGTGTATTTGTCAATGCCCTCATTTTTCCTCATTTGCTGACTCTCTGGAGGTCCCCCGTAGCAGTTGTGTTCCTCAGTATTTATCCCTTCTGTCGCCCCACCATTTCTCTTGTTTTCCTCTTTCTCTGTCCACTTAAACATTCTTTTTCCTGCTTTCTGTCCTCCCCGCTGCTCACTAAATGTCTTTTTTTGCCACCATCACGACATGATCTCCCTGCTGTCTTTTCCTTTTTATTTTTCTCCTTCACAGATACCAGAGAACTACTGGGTGAGATGGATGGCATTGATGTGTTACTGCAGCAACTATCTGTAAGATTTTTGCTTTTTTTTTTTCCCTTCTATTTTTAGTTTCTTCTGTGCACTACCCTTCATATTTTCCCAACAGCCCTTTGAGAGGCATACACAGGTGAAGCTTTAGTATTTCTCTAATATGAGCTTCTCCAGATCCGTGGTAAATTGTTAGAAATGTAAAAAATTATAAAAGAAAAAAAAAAAAGAAATGTGCATACTATGTATCCTTTCAAAATGCTTCCTTTGTTCTCCCGCCTACCTTCTCCAGGTGTTCAAGCGTCACAACCCGTCCACAGCTGAAGAGCAGGAGATGATGGAGAACCTGTTTGACGCTCTGTGTTCCTGCCTCATGCTGCCCTCCAATCGTGACCGCTTTCTCAGAGGTGAAGGGCTTCAGCTGATGAATCTCATGCTGAGGTGAGGCTGTGTAAGACGTTGTAGAAATGTAGAAGTGGAACATTCCCTGATGGCTTCATGCTGTAGATGCTCAGTTTTCACCTGGTTGAGAGCCACCCACAATGTCTGCATCTCACATTAATACACTTTTTTTTTCTTATGATACTCAGCTACATATTGCACGCTAAAGCCAAGTGTAATTTAGGTTCAGTCTTGTTAACCCTCTACAGAAATCAGCTTTCACTCTCCTGCTGTTGCAGATGTCGACTACAATGTTTTACTTCCCAGTTTCTCTACAAATTGAGTGCTTGGTGGTGGGCCTCTTTGACAGTTCACTCATGTTAACTGTTGCTGTTCACAGCATCTGCCCAGTTAGTGTTTTTGTTTGGCAAGGTAGTGCTATCATTTACTGCCGTGATAATAACTACTGCTTACAAAACATTTTTAATCTTACGGTGGAAACTGTGATATTTCAGGAACTTGATATTGCCATACCATAACAAATTTCCCACGTGTGGGACTAATAAAGGTTATGTTATCTTAGTAGAGCAGGATGATATGGCCAAAAATATTTATCACAATATACATTTGAAAATTTGAGATAACGATATAACTGATGATATAATTGACACTAGACAAAATACTTTACAACTCCACAACTTTATTAGTGCAAAAAAAAACATCAATGTATTTTCACTTAAACAAGCAGCTGTTTTTTATGTGCATTAAAGTTATATAAACATTTAACAGTTTAAATGCAAATTCCTCGCTGACATTTTAACCAAAAGGCATTTCCAGTGGAAATTGGCCGACATATCCTCAGCATAACCATGTATAATATCCACAAAACTTAAAAAGAGGTTATACACACACAATACGGTAATATTATGTTGAAGCACAGTACGTATCACTCTGCAAGGCTCCTGACTACGATAGCCGTGATGCTCCGACAATCCATTAGTGATGTGCGATACCACTGATTTCCTTTCCGATCTGATACCAAGTAAAATTCAAGGTGGTATCGACGATAATAACGACGGTAATAACGATGGCCCGCTAGCATACTCTACCAAAAATAGTGCTTTGGTGTATCTGACGGACGAAAAGCTAAACCAGTTCCACATCACTGAAGTTGCAGCATTGTTACAAACCAATTCTGGTTCATCCGTTTCATTCAACGATCCGCTTTCGCCCTTCTCATTCTCCGTCGCCGCCATGCTTTTTCCACCATGTGCATATGAAAATAAAGGCACTGCGCATGCGCTTTTTACCCATATTCTATTGCGATATTTCATTTTCTTATCGTTGCCCAACATTATACTGGTATTACTGTGAACAGTATGATATGGCCCAGCCCTACATACCAGCTTCTCTTTACAACATATGGATGCAACGTGTAAAAACTTGGTGCTTATTGTTTTGTCCATTATTCATACAACCTTTTAGAAAAGTCAAACTCCAAGGTAAAACAGAGTTCAGGCAATTCAAGGTTCAATTTATTAAATTTTGTCCTTGCCTGGCAACAGGGTATTATAACAGTAAAAATCTACAACTATTGTTATCCTTATTATTATTATTATTATTATTATTAATATTATTATTATTATTATATTCTTCACATAGGATTAGCATAACAATGCAAATTTATGCGGTTTAGTTTTTTCCACCACAGTTTTGAGTAAATGATGTTAAGCTTTTTAGTAGCAGTAGTACTTGTAAACATGGTTATATTGAAAGGAAAGATGAAAACATTTGAAAATCTCTTTTTTTTTCTTTTTTTAAAATAAAAACTAGTGGAGAACTCACGGCTCGCACAGGGAGAAAAAATTAATTATTCAAGGAACAAGAAACTGTGTAAGAGAACTCCTTCATGTATTTGTGAGCTTTAGGAAACCTTGGACTTTAGAGCTCTACATTTTTGCTGCAAAATCTCAACATTTGTGCTATGACAGCTTTCAATTTTAGATTATACTTATGTAGTCTACAGCTTATAGTGTCTTCTGTATCTTATGCTACAGTCTCACTAGGTAAAACAGTTGTTAGAGACTACAGCAAGATCCATGTGTAATGAACTTACAGTCTTCTCATGCTTTGAAAGAATTGCTTTGAAGACAGCAGTCTGGTTTGCGACCACTCGGCAGTCAGTTACTGTTCTGAAAGCAGCTTGGTGTTTCAAAATGGCAAAGGAAAAGCAAAAAAGATGGAGTCAGTCTGCTGTCAGTGGTTATTAAATGCAGTGTCTTTATGATAATACAGCAATGAACTGTGATAAATTTGTGAAATTGCAAGGCTGTTGTTGTCTACATACACAGGAATTCAAACTGCTTACATTCAGAAACCAGTCGGAACCGCATGAATCTGAAACAGAAACACAAAATAGTTATGTAGTTGCTGTAGGAACACAGTGTAACTGCAAAACGACAGACACCGCAGCATTGCTTTTATTATAGGAATATAACCAAACTCCAACCAAATGGCAATACCTGAGTCGTTTCCCCTAATTCACATTGATAGATGTGTCTCACTCAGCTTCTGGGTAACCAGCTACTTTCAACTGGTAGGTGAATGTACAGATTTAATGGAACCCCCACCTCCCCAGTTGCAAGTAAGTCGCTGTCTTATTGTTGCTCTAGTGTGACTGAGGCATAAAGCAGAGTCATCAGTCCTTTGCAGTTGAAACAGGGCACTCATTTTAATAATTAGACTGGTTTAGTGCTCTGCCATAAAAATTGATATATGGGTGAATTACTGCAAATGCAGTAATTGCTACATGAGAACGAATTAAATGTGAATAGATAAAACTTAGTGACGCTACTTGCCATATACCTGGCGACAGTTTAGTTTCATCTGCATCATAGATATCGTACATGAACATCCATCCCATCCATCCATTCGCTTCCACTTATCCTTGATATAATATTGATATAAAAATAAACATTAAACGTCTTGATATAGAATGGGGCCCTTGTGGCACAGCTTTCCTTACGCACCTCTATGCCTGCCGTTTCTGCCAGTCCAATCAATCAACAGCTGGTGGACTGCAGCACCGCAGAGATGTGACCTTAAAGACTCATAAAGACGCATTACACGCCTTTATGAAACCTTCACAGCTTCTGCATTATTGTTCTAATAATCACATCACTGGTCACGCAGATTTAATGCTTCGATCAATATCTCATTATTGGAATGCAGAACCCTTTTTCTGGTAAATCATCTACCAGGGGAAAGGAGAGAGAGTCAGAAAAGGAGGTGGGGGAGTAATTACAACAACATATGATGGAGCAGAATATATAACTCTGGGAATGTTGTAAATGTCTTCTTTAGAAAGAAACAAGTTCTGTAATTTTTCACTTCTGAGCACTTCATTGTGCAAGGATGACCTTTATTTGACGCTAAATTCGTACAGAGAAAACTTCCATTTTATCATATTAAATAATCCTGCTGCAGCCCTCAGTCTTCATGTATTCATTACCTCCCTAACAACATGTCAACAATGTTGCCTCTAAGCTGCGCGCATGTGCAATTGCGCACTGCGGTCTCTGCACACAGAAAATCTGCGTTGCGTACAAAAAAAATGTAACCTGTATTGAAATTAAAATTCATACTTTAACAATTCTGTTTTGCTGTGTTAGTCAGTAAGTGACTGGCTGCTCCTGTATGGGATTAGAACGATGCCACCTTATCCCATAGTCCAGCCAATAATGCGATTCACATTCGTATATACGCAGCTAATCAACGTCGTTGTGAGGCTATGACAGCGTCCTTATGTGCCGACTCTGGTGTTTTAGCTAGCAAAGCGGCGTGGCTGAGGCCACGTTAATGACAACGTGTACAACCATTGGAGATGTGAGCAGGACAGACGGAACAATTGACGGAAAAAGTGTGGACTTTATACTAGTTTTTAAATTGTGTTGATAGGCCACGTAAAACCAGAGTTATGATAAAAATATGCAATGTTTGGTTTCCTTCCTGATTACTATCGTTGTTTATAAAACTGCGTTTTATAAGGAAAACGCTCGAAAGCACTCTCCGCCTGTGAGCAAATACAAAACCAAAAAAACCCCAGCCTTTCCTATTGGTGGAAAAATGTACCATGTCGACCAATCAAAAAATAATATGGTAACATGGCATTTAGTTGTTTAGGAATGGGGGGAAGTTTTAGGAGTGACGGCGGTGTTTTGAGATGTGAGAGATTTGCGACGTTTAGCACAAATCTTGTGTAGTTAGTGTGTAGTGTAGTCAATAAGTTTTGTTGTGTGCGTCAGAACAATGAGTGTTACAGGAGTGATGCATCTCCTGTTGTCAGGCCTGCAGGTATCAGGCTTGTGATGTTCTCCTTTATCTCATAGTGGACAGAAATTATTCTTTGGAGTGGCACAAATGATTTGTGTGGCATCAAATTTGATGCAGAACAGCTGATTGTTCTGTAAATAGTTTGAAATATTTATTTTTTAAAAAACGCCTTGGCTGCATTTTTAGGTAAACAGCTGCAAAAATCTTTGTTTGCATAACTCAGTTAGTTTTTTGAAGAAGTAACTACATAATTAATTGCCCAACATTGGTCATTATATACTGTATTTTGCAGACAGAGTTACAGGACTCTCTCCCAGACCACAGACTAACAACAGTATTGTAGAAATTCATTTCACCGAAACAATAACGTGGCGCACAGTGTGACGTCAAAAAATGCGCACACCTTTGATGCTGCGTTTTCTCTGTTTTTCTAGTCCACACGTAAATGCAAAAACAGAGTTTTCAAAAAT
>NW_005187440.1:3867467-3869029 GCF_000239375.1 Pundamilia nyererei | reverse complement strand
CTTAGGTTAGTTGGAAGATTAACCAGAGTGCTCTGGAGAAGGTTATTACCAAGGATGTTTCTGTGTTTTTCCCTTGAACATGGCTCGTCTTGCAGTTCCTGCTGCCAGAAAAGATCCCCACAGCGTGATGCTGCCACCACCATACTTCACTGTAGGGATGCTATTGACCAGGTGATGAGTGGTGCCTGGTTTCCTCCAGGCATGACGCTTGGCATTGAGGCCAGCGAGTTTAGTCTTTGTTTCATCAGACCAGAGAATTTTGTTTATCATGGTCAGCGCGTCCTTTATGCCTTTTGCTGAACTCCAGCAGGGCTGTCATGTGCCTTATTTTGAAAAGTGATTAGTGGAGTGCTGCAGAAATGGTAGGCGTTCTGGAAGGTTTCCTCTCCTCACAGAGCAATGCTGGAGCTTGTTAGATTAGCCATCAGGCTTTGCACTAAGGTCCAGTATAATATGAATAAGGATAATTTTGAACTGTGAATCATAAAAAAAGCTAGGTGTGTTTTAAAAGAGAGATGTAAATTAGAATAAAGATTCACTTTAAACACCGGATCACTTACATTTTCCTTATATTTATGATAAACCACCAACATGCCTAACAAAATAACCCCACATCATACAAAATGTAGTGTTTTTGATCTTTGAGTTACAAAGTAACCAAGATAAACAGAATAATAAAAACATGAAAAGCTGCTCTACTCACTGTGACACTTCGATCAAAAGCTCAATTTCAGACCTCTTCAGCCTCATATAACATAAAAGATTTGAGACCTGGTGTCTTGATGAATTCCTGGCAGAGCGAAATATTTGTTAGACCCGCCACTGAAACAGAGTTTTATCAGAGCAGTTTTACAAACACACAGTAAGACTTTTAAATGTATCAGCATTCATACAAGTTCTTATTAATGTAGTTCCCTGTCTTTTCCAGTGGGATGTAGCCATTTTCTGATCAATCCTCGTAACTGTCTTGCTCAGGTTAATAAACTCTTTTCCAGGTTCTTTGACTTTGTTCTGGTTTAGTCTAATCTAGAATCTGACTGAAATCGAAAACATACTGCTGCTGTCATGCTTGTATCCACTAGATACAACCCACAATCCATTTTTTATGTGACAGCAGAGTAGTTCATGACACCAGGACTTTGAGTTAAGTCAGCTGTCTGCTAGCTGAATTGGCTTCCCTTCAGAAGGTTCCCTTCTGAAAGTACACTGCATATCGCTCCCCCTTGCCCTTCACTGCCGTCCATCATATATAATGTGTCTGTCTGCAGAACCAGACACAACTGCCTGAAATATGTGTCCCTCCTGTGAGATAAACACTGTCATCTGTCATTGGTGGGAATGGAGGAAGTGACACTTTGATAGACAGCTACATTTCCTACAAGAAGTGTGTAGAGCGGACGGGGTTGATGCAAAGAGAAGAGAACAGCATATCCTCGTTATTACTACAATAAATTGATGATGAAAAACAGATGACAATTCACCTTGTCGTGTTTACTCGTTTTCTTTTATTAGTAAAAGCATATATGAGTTTTCATGCATTACATTGGGCCGACAGCCTTTAG
>NW_005187440.1:3865479-3866847 GCF_000239375.1 Pundamilia nyererei | reverse complement strand
TTTATGTGGTGCTCGATAACAAAAGTGTTTGCACAAGTAATTCTTCATGCACTCCACTGTTTATTTTAAGTGCTTAAAATTTCCAGCAGCATAATTGTCAAATGCCTTGTTTTTTTGTATCTGTTAATTCTAGTGATCATGTAAAGCTGTGGTCCAATTTAATCCATGTTGTTTGACTCTGCAGGAATAAATATATATTGTTTTTCTGTTAGAAATGAGAACATGCACCTCAAGGCTGAAATTTCATGTAGATATAAATGCATTAAAAAAATGGCATGTCTGTTATCGGTGTCTCAATACCGTTAGCTAGACTTTTCCAGGACAAAATAAAAAAGCCTGCATTTAAGATTTATTCAGTGTTTCTTCTCTATCCTGCAGAGAAAAGAAGATGTCCCGAACCAGTGCTCTGAAGGTCCTGGACCATGGAATGATTGGACCAGAGGGAACAGATAACTGCCATAAATTTGTGGACATCTTGGGGTTGCGAACAATCTTCCCGCTTTTCATGAAAACTCCTAAGAAGATGAGAAAAACTGGTGTTTCAGAGCGGGAGCATGAAGGTCAGTTACTAATTACAGCAGGTCAGCGAGGCTGTGTTCAGCTGTAATCTTGTTACCTTGTTTTGATCTCTTGGAGTAGAGTGACACGTTGGTTCAAGCAATGAAAAAGAAATTATTGCAACATTTCTAAACTGCGTAAAATCTAGGGGGACAAAATATTGATGGGATTGGACTGTTTTTGGTTTCATTTTCTCAGAGACATTATCAATACACTGGTGCCAATGTATTGACTTTTTCACTTTGTGTCAGTACTTCATGACTCCTCGTGGTGGCACTTTTCAAATGTCTACAAAGCACAGTGTTTGAGAGCAGGGAAAAGGCAAAAACCTGAAGAGATGCAGCCTTGAAATTGGTTAATGTTAGTTGCATAAAGTTTTTGCATTTTTCTTCTTCTTTGAGTTAAACAGACATTGTGATGTGTTAAAGATAATTGTTTTGAATAATGTTCAACATCACAGTGTTGCTGTATTGCGATTCTAGGTTTTAAATGGGCCCTGGGACTAAATGATAAAACACTGTAGCTTTAATGAACTCGGCTGCTCACAGAACTAAACAAACTGTGGTTCATTTTTAATTGTGACCATACCTGAAAAGACATGTCCCTCTTTAAACCTTTGTATGAGGGGCAGCAAGTCTCTTTTTAAAGTTATGGTGACTCTTCAGAATCAGAATACTTTATTAATCCCTAGGGAAATTATGTGGGTTACAGTTGCTCCAGTACACTAGCGTCAACAAAAACAAACTAGACTATTAATCAACACAGTATGTTAAGATATGAGGACTGGCACAATATATACAAGTCACCGAG
>NW_005187440.1:3855875-3863863 GCF_000239375.1 Pundamilia nyererei | reverse complement strand
AGCTCAGAATCAGAAAATGATGTTTTTAGGCCAAATCAAACCATGCTCAGTTGGGCTGATTTGTGGTCTTCAAGGGAAAAACTGGGGAATTACTACTGGTCCTTTTTATAGGCATCATTACATGACATTATTTTATATATATATATATGCAAACTGCAAACTACAAAAATGTTCAAAAATATTACATTTTTGGATTTGGAGAGTTAAAATATTTTCCTATGGAATATATTCCTATGGAATGTGAGGTCTTTTAATTAAATGGGTGGCTGTGTCTCTGGAGGTGTCGCAAGCCATCCACTAATGCGAACGTGAGTGGTTTGATCCCTGGCTCCTTGAGTTTCGAAAGCATCGCTTGGAGTGGTAGCTATAGAGTGCTTAAACACATACATCAAAGTGCTGTATTAAATGTGTGTATGAATCAGTGAATGTTGCTTCTAGTAAAGAACATTTCAAAGCTCAGCGTGGAAAAGCTCTATAGAAGCACCAGTTAATCTAACTTAATCTTCCATGTTTTTATCCAAAGCTACAAAGAGGATGGTTCACTCGAACAAATTTCTACATTTCTCTTATCAGTTCAAGATTTCTATTAATGATAAAGAGGAAAAGGTTATACCAGCAACACCAAAATACTGCCCATATTTCCTGTCAGATATAAGCAACAGGCATACAATCAATTCAAAATTGTCTTTTAAGTGTTTTGTTTATTCTAATTTTCATGCAGCATTACACCAACTAGTAAATTACATACTTTTTATTGAAGTGTGTGTGTGTGTGTGTGTGTGTGTGTGTGTGTGTGTGTGTGTGTGTGTGTGTGTGTGTGTGTGTGGGGCACACCAGCTGCTTTAGCTGCCTTTTTACTTTACTTATATTTACTTTGTTGAACTTGTGTGGACAGCTGTTTGCCTCCACCACTGTGCATGAAGCAGACTAATTCTGATTTTGTGCATCTCTACTATTTTCTATTTTATTATTTTTATTATTTTCTTTTTCAAATACAAACATAATCATTGGGGGGAGGGGGACTCAAAATAACTTCGTAGAATCAATATAGTGCTCCTAGTTTGATATTTGGCACATGATTACTGTTATTATTCTCTGTGGTTACAAATGGGACCTGCGTAACTTTCCCAATCACGTCTGTATTGATTCGTCAAACAGCAATAGATGTAATGAGTTGCCTGTCACAATATAAGAGTGAACCCTCCTTCTCCGTAAGACTTCTAATTGAATATGGTGTGACTCAAGTGGTTCTCTGGAATAACATAACAGCGTAGATTAATTAACTATCATGCGCTTCAAACAGAAGTAATTAGGAAGTATGCACCTCGCTGTCCTTCTATCCACAGTCCCCTTGGTTACATTCACTCTATTAGTCTCTCTATCATAAACCTTTTTGTGAAGACTGATCCCTGTGAAATCCTTTTTGAAATTAGCATAGCCCAAATGACCAGGGATTGCCAGACCAAGTTAGCACACAGAATGGCATAATTAATAGGGCATTGTAAGTGACGAGAAAACACTGAAAAGACGCGGAAAAAAGAAAAACCCAAACAACAAATTACATTTCTGTGCTCATAAGTATTCTTGTCTCGACACCGCCATTCACCTTGTTTTAGGGTCTCGGTTTATTGGTGTATGTACTCTGTCATTACCAGTGAAATGAGATTGTATGATGGAAATTGGTGGCAGCCGGTTGTTAAATTTAGGTGGCTAATGATGTGAGCGAGTGCGGGAGGGAACAGAAGTAAACAACTAATTTACATGGTGAGGCACAATAGTCCTAGCTCTTTCTCCAGCTCCAACTCAGAAAAGTTTTTTTTTTTGTGTGTGTGCACTTGTGTGCATGTGCGTGTTTGTTTGGTGGTGAGAGAGGGAACAGAGGCCTTTGTGCATGATACATTTTGAATGCCACACAAACACCTTCCAGTGCTGCGAATGGCCGTATCGCGACCCTTATTTTCTAATGACTGCACTACTATAGGTAATGAGTGAGACATGCTGCCAGAAAGAGACCAGAAGCACCATCATGTTTTATGGCTCTGCAGGTCTGCAAGATATACACGTTGTGGGTATAAAAGATGGAATAGACCATTTGATGGAAACGGCATCCCTTTATGAAAGCAACTCCACTCCTCCTCCTCGTCCTCAAGAAGAGATTTCATTACAAAGACGAAACATCAAACTCTATCATCTTATTACTTTATCACAAGCATCTCTTCTCTGATATTAACAAATGAGTTTTTTTTTTCTTAAAGCATGAATGCATAGTAAAATATATGACATTAGATAAGTGACTATAATGGAAAAACTTGGTTATCTAGATATTAAGATGAAACTTGTATATTTCGGGAAAAAAGCCCAGAATCAAATAGAAATCTCCTTTATTCATCCTTCTCCCAGCACAGACGTTTTAGGCATAGATTGGTATCAGTAACATTTTACAAGTATGATTGCAAACTGTGTTGTCGTAGTCGTGCTGTGTTAATCCTATTATTAGTGTATTTCAGAGGGAGAGATATGCTTTTAGAGCCTTGTGTAAAGACATATCTAATTAACATCTTCTTCATATTTGGTCTTTCCTCTGTAGGGGGATCATGTTTTATCTCTGTAAACTTTAATGAAATGTGCTGGGGTATATTAACTTGTACTGTATATAAACGGTTTATTTCAACAGACTGATCAGAAAGGGACTTGGACAACATTTAGGCGAAATGTATTACTTAGTAGTAGGGCTGGGCCATATTATACCGTTCACGATAATACCAGTACAATGTTAGGCAACAATAAGAAAATGAAATATCGCGATAGAATATGGGTAAAACGTGCATGCACAGTGCCTTTGTTTTCATACGCACATGGCCGAAAAAGCATGGCGGCAACGGAGAATGAGAAGGGAGAAAGCGGATCGTTGAGTGAGGATGAACCAGATTTGGTTTGTAAAAATGGTGCCACTTCAGTGATGTGGAACTGGTTTGGTGTTTGTCTGTCAGATACCCACTAAAGTACATTTCTTTTTGTAGAACATGCAAGCGGGCCGTCGTTATTGCCAAATTTGTCGGACTAAGGTGCTCGTAAATCTGGGAGTAATCTGTGTCCTAAACTCCCAACTCCCAAGGTCCCAAAGTCAAACGAACACTGCGGCATCACTGAGAGTTAAAAACTGTCTAAATTCTTTCATCTTTAATAAAGCAATCAGCATTGCTGCTTTACCAGGTTTAACTATGACGTTTAACATCCAGGAATCAATGAAAACAGAATTTATTACATTTAACGGAGTTAGAAGTTAACAGGAAGTTAGCTCGCTATTTTCGCTAGTTACCTATGCATGATATACCATGTTCTGCTGAGAGGTTTCTGAAAAAATTCAAACGTACAGTTCTGCTATCACTTCCAGACAGGAAACTAAACAGCAGTGACGTTTGTAGGGTTACTGAAGTTGGGCTAGGTGGTATATAATGATGTGCTACGTGATCGCTAGCGACACAGCTATGTTAGCATAACATAAACAGTGAAGCTGGAGGACGAACACTAACACTTTTCCACTCGATAAAAGTTAACGTGAGGGTTCCTGATGGTTAGAGACAAATGCAATCACATGGCAGGATGCTGTAAACGGACCAAACTTAAGTCAGGAGAACAACTGAGACAATCCATCCACAATATTAGTCATTAATATACTGCAACAACATGGGAATAGAGCAGCTGTGATAGAATACAGCATTAATGAATCAATGGTACAGAAGTGGAGGAAGCAAGAAAAATGAGTTGAATAAAGTTTGATTTATCTGACTGCTTTGTTTTGCTTAATGTGCCTTATAATCCGGTGCACCTTATGGGCCGAAAAATACATATTTGACTTTTTTATTTGGCACACTGCAGTTTAATGTTGCAAAGCACCTCTTTTTAACTTCAGTGGTTATTATTCATGGTTATGCTCAGGATATGTCAGCCCATTTCTACTGGAAATGGCTTGTGCTTAAACTTTCAGCAAGGAATTTGCATTTGCACTGTTAAATTTTTAAATAGCTTTAATGCATATAAAAAACAGCAGCTTGTTTAAGTGAAAATAAATAGATGGGGTTTTTTTGCGCTGGTAAAGTTGTGGAGTTGTATTTTGTCTCGCATCAATTATATCATCAGTTATATCATTATCGCAAATTTTCAAATATATATTGTGATAAATATTTTTGGCCATATCGCCCTGCTCTACTTGGTAGTAGTAGCAAGTAATAAACTCAGCCGTTTCCAATGCACTGGTTGTTTGGTGCAATAAGGTGGAACAAATATATAATATACTAATATTATACCGTACAAAAAGCTTCTTTTTTTTGTTTTGTTTATAAGACCTATTGTAGTTTTTAGAAAATGATTGCTCTGCGGTCATATACTGTCTGTCAGAAATGGATTAATAGCATGGGTTAAAATGGGATTTGGCAGGTAGCTGTGAACCCTTGTTCTCTGGTGTAACCATGCAGCAAGGGAAAAACATCACTTAGAAATAAGAGACGTAAATTGTATCGTGAGCTCTAGTTTATTTTCTTTGCATACAGGTTGTGACCAGCTGACCCATGCTGCTGTTGCTGCTTTAGGTTTTATTGCAGTTTGTAAATTAGATAGTTTAACAAAATTTAAATTACTGTCTGCTACTCTTGATATAATCTGACATTTACCAAGAACACCAGAGCTTGTCCTGCATCGGTCCATGCAGTCTTCATCAGAATACTGCGCAATAACCAGTTTAGCCTGCACGAAAGTGTATTTTGATGCAACAAAACTGCTGTACTTAATTTTGTTTTTATGTTTTTCACTATATGAAAAAAATACATAAATTCAGCAACAGATCATCAATAAATCCTGGAGCTATTGTAAAAAAAAAATCTCTAAATTTAGAACTTTACCCAACCTTTAGATTTTTAGCGTTTCAGATTTCACTGAGCAGTCCTTACCTCTGAAAATAATCTCACAGCTTCTTCTACGGTCCTCTCTTTTTAACACCTTTCTCTGTCTCTGAAAATGAATTATCACACATGAACATTTTTCCTTCCCTTCTGATCTTCTGTAGTTTTAGCCAGGCAACTTTATTGATATCTGGAGCATGAATACGTCAAAGTGATTACAAGAAGAAAGGATGTGTTGAAGACATAAGTTGACTGTGGGATGACATTACTTTCTAAGTACTGAACAAGCATCTTCATCCCATCAACTGTGAGCAACATACAAGTTGCAACACAGAGGTAAATAACTTTCTTGATAGTTTTCTTTAGGAAACTGCCTGTCAGATTAGTCTACTAATTAACTGGAATTCCCATTCTGGATTGTTCCGTTCCACTTTAACACCTGTTTAGAAGCAATAAAAGTGCAACCTTAAAATTCTCTTATCTTACCTGGCGGAGCTGTCTGCGTGTGTCCAGTACAGTCAGATATTGATTTAACCTGACAGCTGCTTTTTTTTTTCGTTGGAAAAAATGGTCTGAAATATGCATGCTGAGCAGACGTCAAGTGTCCTGCCACAAATTCCAACCTGGCAGCATCCTTGCTCAATTCCATTAGTAAAGGAACTCTTATTGTTTGCTACATCTCAGAAAGGACAATATTAGATGTCCCATACAAATTACATACAAATTGCTTCATTGCCTGTAGTTCATCTGTGATCATGGCTATTCTGACAAATATAGACTAGAACCAGATATACTTTGTATACAAAAACTGCTCCCATAAAGAAAAACTGTACTGTATAATGTGTTACAAAGTCTGAAAATCTTACTGAGAAACATAATGAATGAATCCGAAGATGTGAACTGGGGTCTCTTTCTCCAGACCTTATCCTCCAGAGGAACTTCTAAAAGCCTTTTACTCACCAAGTCCATTGCAAAAAAGTGATGCTAAATTCTGAATTTTTTGGATATGAACTTGCATTTTAGTGGAAAAAGAAAAGTCGAAATTTAGTGATGACAAGCTGGACCTGGTCTTTCTGCACAGAAAAAGGAAGAAATGGAGATTCTGGGTTCATCCAATTCTCAAGACAAGCAAGCACCAGGGAGAATTTCATGGTTTGAGCCAAGATTTCAAGCTCTATCATGGCCGCTTTCGTACATATTTCAGGATCTCAGTTGGGCAGTTTGAGCTTTTGCTTTTAGAGTTGGGACCACATTTCAGACAGAAAAACAATTTTAGAGAGCCAATTGAGCCGAAGCAGCATCTATCTGTGTCTGAGGTAAAATAGTATTATTTTATTATTTGTATATCCAGTACCTGTGCGCATTTTGAGCTGCAAGCACAGTGGTCTGGTTGGTCAGATCTGTTTATTCGCATCTGAAAATTCAAGCTTGGTTAAAAGAAAAACAAATGCCACAAAGTCTTCTATGGAAATTGTGCGGTTGGTGTGTACAGCTGTATTAAGAAGAATAATTTTAACTCACAAAATATTCAAACAGATTCTGCATGTCATGTGTGTTAAGTCATCAGGATGACCTGCATTTTGTCAACAGGAGCATAAATAAACCTTAATTTTTGTCATTTCTGCCCACAAATCCATTTCTGCTTCCAAGAACATACTCTCAGATACCTGTTGTACTCATCTGAGGAACCGTGAAGATGCTAATTAAACTGATGACTGCTTCAATTATGACAAAAATAGGACAGAAACATTAGTTACTGTGGCAGCTGAAAACATCCAGGACTGCAAATTTCCACCCAAGTTCCCAAATGATCAGACTGTGTACCCACCAACAGGTATTGGAACAAGATGTATTATGCATTTCCTAGGGGCAATATGTAGATTAAGTTTTTAAACTTAGCCAAGCTAATGATAGCAAATTGATAGCAATGAAATAAATCAAACAAACAAAACCACAATTCATTCATGCTCCTTCAGGTACCTCCTGACAGTCTATCCTGTGGTGCTGAGAGGCTGATTGCTCTCCCTAGGGTGCTCTTAGTCCAGACTCAATCAGTCTATCATTTAGCTACCACCTATCTGTTCTTCTGTCATTCAGAATTACACCATGCTTCCTTTAACTGTCAATCAATAAATGAATCCAGGCCCCTCAGGGTTATTTGCATGTTAACTTAGTGCTATGGATCCCCTGGGGCAAGGCAAATGCAAATGATGAATGATTGGAGGAGGATGAGTGAATATTTGCAATTGGAATATTATGCATTGGGTAATGTGAGTGCAAATATTTCTAGGAATATTTGACAGGGACCTTGTTCACTGTTGTGAAGTAGTTTAACTTTACTCGAGGGTTTCGTGCATTACTTTTTGGAAGTGCAAACACTAACAGCAGTCTCGCGTTGTCTTATTGTCAGCAATGATGCAACTCTAACACGGTGAGGTAGGCTTTTCAGACGACATTGTTGCTTGACATTTATAACGGCAATATCCACTTTGTTGTGGATTGCCCCCCCCCCCCAGTTGTTACACTCATTATTCAAAAGTTTTGGTTACTTGTATAACCTCTGTTCTCTGAAAACCAATTGTGGTATCTCACTATGGGAGATATAGCCTACTCCCAGATTGCTAATGATCGGACAGGACAAAATGAGTTTAGCCACCTCTGGCTCTCAGCAACAAATGGCAGAGGAAAAGCTGATAGATCCTGGGGCAGCTATAGGTAGACTCCCTAACCTTAGGCATGAAGGCAGGGGCGCAGAGCCACCTTATAAAATTATTATAAGGATGGGGGACAAACTGCAGACAGGAACAGGACATAGATAAGTCATTCATAGCATGCAAATCACTCATTGTTTTCGCTGATGCCAAAGCCAGCAATAGGATGGGTGCATCCTCGCTTAATGGCGTGCCCTTGTTTCTTAACGAAAAGAACAGAGGACATTGTGCATTTTTGTGTGATGCGAACAGATCTGTCCGAACCTCTCCCACAGCTGTTGCACCATTTCTGAATTGGGTCTAAACTCCCGGTAGAGTTGATTCCCTCTGGAGAGCAGATCTGCCATGGTGTTCAACACACTGGGAATGTGTGTCGTGC
>NW_005187440.1:3853329-3854319 GCF_000239375.1 Pundamilia nyererei | reverse complement strand
GCGAGGTCTATCGCAATAGTTAAATTTTTCTATCGAGAAAAAGTTATATCGCGATACATATCGCTATCGTTCTATCGCCCAGCTCTAACTTCAGCGTTGGAAAAACTGCTGCCAGCTCCAAGTAATTTCTAGCGAGGTGTCATTTACGGCGGACCCCTCGGAAATATACCCCTATCCTGTTAATGTAGCATCCATTGTCAATTTTCCTCATAATAATGGTATTCAAAGGGTCACCAACAGTGAACAGTTTGGGGTCCCTCCAGTGACCGAGAGCCAGTAGACATTCGGGGAGAAATTTTGGCCATATGACTGAGATAACGTCTCACATCCAGCTGCAGCGAGGACAGCCCCTGGGGAAATGACGGAAATCACCGAAACAATCAGTCCAGTTAAACGCAAGCAAGCTGTTAATGAGACCAGCTTTCTGTTGCGAAACAGAGTTATTTGTAGGCTATGCCCTGGAACGCAAACCTAAAGAATTAGCATTTATCCAGAACTGGAAATGTGGAAATGAGTGTCTTGTAGATCTATCGATGTGAATAGATCGAAACAACACATTTTGTGTCAACATTCTGAATTTGTATTTTCTGAGGTGAGAACTGAGGGAGCGTTAATTTCAGAATGGGACCAAATGATCCCCCACCTTTTCGGAATTTGGAAATGTCTGGAATAAAAGCCTAGATACCGCTCCTCAGCTTAAGAGAGAGGATATTTTGCTCTCTAAAGCCTTTTTGGCCCTGCTCTGTAGCCATTGAACCCACCACGCCATTGTAAATGGTTGGTTTCGTTGCAAACTGTAGCCTGTAGCCCCTGGCAACGGTTGTTAACACTCATGAATAGACTGCGCGTGCTTGCCATTCCTCCACCCTGGCAGCTAATTAACCCAGGGGACGAAAGTTCAGAAACAAGGTCCAGTCACACTGCTCTCTTGGCTTTATGTCTGGCTTCATAAAAAAAATAAAACATGTCCGTACATACTAGGGGTGCAAC
>NW_005187440.1:3839865-3852210 GCF_000239375.1 Pundamilia nyererei | reverse complement strand
AAAAAAAAAACACGTTCTTGTAACAACCTTAATGGCTGCGTCAATGAACAGATTAAATTAATTATTCTGGTTGAGGACCGCTGAGGAGCTCTTATAATCTTTACAGGGAAGAAAGTGAGAATGCGTAGTGTGGGGGCCAGGGGTTTGGGGGGCCCTTGTCCTTGAAGTAATTGGTCTGTCTTGAACAGGCGTGGTGGTAGTGGCGCTTCCGTGATTGGTCACGCCAGAGGGCGCTTCCCATAGTGAAATACTGAAGGAGGTTTGAAAGAAAACATTTAAATGAGGTATTGATTGCACACTTTTCTAAGACAGATGAGGAAGCTTATTTTTACTCAGCTTTGCCCTTTATCTGGTAGCCACAATGTAATCCCGCTCCCACCTCCTTCACAAATCTCAAAGGAGCAGTCTCTGCTTAGTTTTAAACTCTTTGGAAAGAACATTCTGCAGCCAGCGATCAATAGCCTCCCCGGCAGGGCGTGGAGGTGGTGACATCAATTACCACTTGGATCAAGTTGATAAAGTAGTGTCCTTTTGGAAATGGCATTTAGCCTCCTTGTCTTTGTGTACAGGAAATAAGGCTGTCTACATTAAAATAAGGGATCTTTGGACTGAACCGTCCTGATGTTCAGCCTGAGCAGATACTTGTGATACCTCTGAACCAGTCAGAAATAGTTCATTTATTTTTTCCTTTGTTCTGATGTGTCATGATGATATAAAGGATTTTAATAGAAGTGCTGAGGTGATTTTAGTGTGTCAAAATTTGAAGTATGGTTAATTAATCCTTAATTTACTCCTGTAAACAAACATATCACAGCAGTATAAATCAAAAAGTTGGTCTACTTTAGACATGGGCATTCTTGCAGTGACTGTTGAGATATGGATAATGTGAATTCAGAATGCCTTGAAAGTTTAATAATATTTGAATCAAAATATAACCGTGGTGTTGTTATTTTGCCATCACCGTATGTCACACCTGATTAAGCCATACCCATATAGGGCTTATCATCAACATTACCTTTTCTCTGTGTCAACAAATAACTAAAAGCTGTTTTTTATTCAAGAATATTTGGTTGCTTAGAGGCATAATTAAAGCACAAAGCTACAGTTTCGGGGACTTTAATTACATCAGAAGTATTGAGTAAATTATTAGAAGTTTGATGTAAAACATTGGAGGGATTTAGTTTGATAGAAGAGCAATAGATGCGAACAGAAGTGTTAAAATAACCAAATATTTGGCTTGCAGATTTAGCAGGAATACACATTTATTGTTTAATTTTTAGCTTTTTTTACATTTTACATTTCCGCTGAATTGCCATGCTGAAACACTGCAACTCCAGTTTATTTTGCATTGTACGCTAGTTCATTTTCACACGTTTCTTTTCCCCTCTGCTTTTGATGGATATTTCTATATTCTGAAAAGGCTACATCTGGCAGGTGTTAGAGCCTTAAGTGTTCCCAGCCTTCACTTCTTGTGGGTAGAGAGCCTGTGGGTCATAGGGGATTGCACAAAGGGAGCTGACAGCAATTACGACCCCTTTTAAAAAGTAGAAATGGGATTGATTCCTGCACTCTTGTTGCTTAGCAACTGCAAAGCCTCGTTGAGAGAGAATATTGACCTCTTGTTGATAAAGTCCAATTACATTTTTTCCCCCTCCACTCTGTATATCCAGAGATTTTACAATGTCATATTCTCCCCCCCCCGTTGTGTGTACACTGTATTTCCCATTCAATATCATGGAGCAATATTATGCGATTGCTGCCTTTTGGTGCCGCTTTGTGACTAAGAAGGTCTTTGAATGAGATAACACGTCTTACATAGCATGAATTTGGCTAACAAGGGCACTCAATGTGACTAACTGGTGTTTGTTGCTAATTCAGTCAATTAACATGTTTCTAGACCTCCTGCTTGCTAAATGGCCCCAGAGCTGCCACAGACGAATTTCTATCACCCCGATAAATGTAATTCAGCCACAGCCAAAACCATTTAGCATGTTCCAGCATGCCCTAAAATGAAAATTGATTTCTAAATTTCATTAACATTTTTCCCTCCTCTCATTCTGTGCACTCTCTGTAAGAGTATCCACGCTTAGCCGGCTGCATGCTCTAATTGCAAATTATCAAGTGCTAATCGATTTGTCCTTTCTGTGGATGTGGGTGAGAATGAGCTTTGCGGTAATCGGTTCTTTTTTCTTAAGAGTTTGAGACTGTTTGCTTTAACTGTAACTGTGGTGAAAGATCATGCACCTGTTGGGTTTTAAGCTTACTGTAAACCCCTGTGAGGTCTTCAGTGAAGCGATGCCGTGCTTGAGATATTTGAGAGATATTTTGTGTCGTTGATGAGCTTTTCTCTTCTCACTTTACTCTTTCTCAGAACACGTCTGCTCCATCATCGCCTCCATGCTGAGAAATCTCAAGTCCCAGCAGAGAAGCAGGCACCTCAGCAAGTTCACGGAGAACGACTGTGAGAAGGTTTGTATCATTGTCGTCTTGCTGGTTTCTTCATTCTTCTTGCCTTGCAACCCTTTATGTTTTGCATCTCATGTTTTTGAGTGCTTCATCAGACTGTGTTGTTGTCTTCATTACCAGTTGGGGTTTTTTTTTTATTCCGAGCAGGTGTACTGTATTTCCTAAATTTAAATGACTTAAAAATATATTTTCTAAAATTGCTTTGTACTCTGTGCAATAGAAACGCACTGATCAATATTAGGAGTAGATAATGGTCCAATCCTGACTCAAATGTGTCAGGATCGGTGAGAGAAGGCTGTGAATACTACTACAGCATGACTGAGCTTAAGTAGCCTTACAGCAAGGGTTATTCTGCACTTTGTCATATGTTTGCAACAGGTTTTTACCCAAATACTAGAATGAAACTTGCAGGCAACGAAGCTTTCCATATTGGATTCTCTTTCTGTGATTCATTCACACTTGCTAATATTTGATCTTATATAATGTTTAGCCCCTAGATGAGAGCAGCATGCAGGGACCCTACTCTAAGTCAATGAGACAAGTGAAAAAATATTGGATGAAAAGCATAATCAAATTTTTTTAATCTTTTATTTTCTTTATCCTGTTACTGTTTTCATTTATTAGTTTACTAAATGTATATTCTTGGGGGTATTTTTTTAATGTATTTTATTTGTGTATTTTATTTTGTGACATAATCTTTAGGTCCTGATCTTGCGTTATACATTTAAAAAGAAAAATATCGTCTTGAATACTTCTAGTGCTGCTCGGTACTCTGTATCTGCAGACATTTAAAGTCATTTTATCGAAACTGGGAAAAGTTGATCATCTGTCCCTTTTGGACACTGGTAGTTACGTATTTCTCTGTGCTCCATGATGTAGTGCAGCGGTCCCCAACCGTTTTTGCTCCACGGACCGGTTTAATGTCAGACAATATTTTCATGGACCGGCCATTAAGGTGTCGCGGATAAATACAACAAAATAAAATCATACGACCAAGACAAAAACTGTGGTATTTTGTAAATATAATAATAAACACGAATTGACTGTGTAATTGTGTATCTTTATTAGCAGCATCATCCTGAAATGCACCAACAACATTGAGTGTAACATCCTCCTCTCTGCCCCTTAATGCTCTCTTGTCGCTATGGTAATGCGTAAATATTTCATTCAAAATAAGACACACAACTACAACACGGGAAAAGACCCAGGGAAACAGAGTTAATGATAAAAACCATAAATCTCGCACCCAAGCCTCAACTCTTGCGCCCCGGTACTAAAACAACTCACGGACTGTTACCGGTCCATGACCTGGGGGTTGGAGCCTGCTGGTGTAGTGGTTTACATATTCTCTTTACACAGAGAAGATCCTTGGTTAGGACTGGGAGGAGATACAATCCCAGCCTCATGGGGTCACACGTTTGTGTACTCCTCATGCCGGCCCCAAGCCCACTTAAATGGGAGGATTACATTTGGAGGTCATCTGTGCCTAATCAAACATGCAGATCCATCCGCTGTGGCGACCCTTGTGAGGGAGCAGCCAAAAGAAGCTTTTAACTATTAGTCAGAAAATTCACATGGCAGTCACATCAACTGATTTCCCCCACGCCTCTTCCTAATATCTTTAGTTTTTGTTCAAACTAGTCTTTCGTTTAAATTTACGTGAGCTGCATCAACAAAACTTACGCCCAGTCGTAACTTTGAGCGGTCTTTGCAATGCAAAATGTTTTACAGCAACTGTAGAGGACCAAAAGGAAAAAAAAGACAAGTTCAGTGACATTTCATTTATAAAAGTATTAAAGTTGTGTGGTCAGTAAAAACAAAACAAAAAAAAAAACACTGGCCGCCTAGCTTTAACTTCATGACAACAATGTTAAAACATGTATAATGAATGTATAAATTATTACTCTTGGAAATAATTTTTAATCATAGATAGACTACATATGTTTTCTTTCAAAAACAAAAACAAAAAAAATCTATTTTGAAACAGGTAGAAATACCACAGCTAAAAATGTTAGTATACATGGAAACGAATAACGCAAAAGTGACACTTGGGGAACACCTTTACCTGAACCAGTCTGCAGTAGTTCTATTTTTTCCAGAAACCAGTTCTAAGACGTTACAAGAGAGGTTAAATACACCAAGGTCATCGAGTCACTCTGTACCTGTGTATACCGTCTCCCATATGTTGCAGAATGTGAGAAAGCAATTATGATGTCAAACCTGACAGCTCGACACACTGCACACTCTCCCACCACCCACCTCAACTCCCACGATCCTACTCACATGTGCCCAAATGTGTCATATTCAGCCTGTGGCTCAAGGCCATTTTATTGGATGCATGACTTTTTATGAAAATACCTGTGGTACAAATCAAATGTCGATAGCTTTCTCACTACTGAGGCAACCTAGAGTCTCATTTTAATCAGCTTTTAAGGTTTGTATCCAGCGTCTGGCGATATGTTAAGGCAATAAGGGAAGCTTGTGTTTTCTTCTCTTTGTTTGCCACTCCATAGGTTACTCCCTGCAAAAGGTCTGTAGCCAAATAAACGAGGGCATGGTCAGTGGTATACTAACATATAAAAAGAAATATGAAATTGGAAATGTATTTTTCTATTGTTACTTCATTTTAAGAAGGTGGAATTTGTTTGTCCCTGTTAGAATTTTTCCATATATGCTCGCAGAGCTTCATCCTGCTTTTGCGCTGCTTTGTAGTGTCCTCTTTATGTTTCTTTTTTCCACTTTGCATCTCTCACTTTTTTTCTACTTTGCTCTATTTCATTTTCTCTCCAGGTTGATCGACTGATGGAGTTGCATTTTAAGTACCTCGAGGCTGTTCAACAGGCTGACAAAAGGATTGAAGGAGAGAAACATGTAAGCATCTCTTCTTTTATTCCTTTTTCCCATCCCTCCCTCTTACCCTCTCAGTCTGTCAGTGAGGCTTTTTGATTTGATGATGAATTTACATTATGCATTCGTGTTTCCTGGATTTCATTATTGACCACAAACAAAAGCCACCAATGAATTATGAGTCACTGAGACATTATTCGGAGTAATATTGCTATACAGGCGTTTTTCTGTTTTGGGTTGGTTTGATCTTTTTGATTTGTTTGTTTTGTAGGACAAGACAAATTCCAATAAAGCTCTGTAAAATATAACTAAGAACAGAATGCAATGATTTCCAAATACCATTAAGCAATGTTTTACTCACAATGGATTAAAAAAACATGGAAGAAATGTACCATTTCAGGCGAAACTAGAGTTATTTTTAATTTGATGGCATCAACATGGGTTAAGGCCATCCCCTCTTCTTTTCACAACAGTCTGTAAATGTCTGGGACTGAGGAGAGCAGCTGCTAGACTTTTGAGAGAGTGTTGTTTTCCCGTTCTTGTCTGATAGAGGATCCTATTGTAAAAGCTGCAGTATGCAGCTTTGCGTTGCCTTGCTGAAATATGCAAGGCCCTGCCTGAAAAAGACAATGGATGGGAGCTTATGTTGCTGTAAAACTTGAATAGATCTTTCACCACTGATGGTACATTTCCAGCTGTGCAAGCTGCCAGTTCCATAAGAACCAATGTACCTCCGTACCATATGAGATGCAGACCTTGGCGTTGAGGACTGATGACAAATTGGATGATCCTTCTCCTCTTTAGGACACAGCGTCCATGTTTTCTAAGCAGAAATGTAAATTCATTGGACCGCAGAACAGAGAAGCACTATTTCTGGACCTTGTTCAAATATGGCTTCGTCTTTGCATGATTAAGCTTTGTCCTGCGTTTGTGGACGGCACAGTGAATAGTCTGTACCGAATGCACCCAGATAAGTTGCCCAGAACTTACCATTCCTGCATTCCCTTTCCAGGCCTGGAAGAGTTTGTGTGTGTATTAAAGGCTATAGATAGAGAAAACTTTGGGGCCATTTACTCAAGATTTATGGCCCTTTTTTATAAGTGATGAACAGCCTAATTTAGTTTAATGTTTTATAAAAGTCCGTCCACCCATTCCTTCATTTTCTTAACCACTTGTCCAATTCAGGGTCATGCTAGTGCTGGAGCCTATCTCAGCTGTCATATGGCACGAGGCGGGGTACCCCCCTGGACAGGTGGCCTATTCAGAGTGTCAGAAAATGGGAAGAGGGAAATGTATTGTCAGTAAGAGCTCATTTATCAGGTGGTTTATCTGTGGTGTTGCGTCGACACTCTTTTAAAGGACACGTACAGAAGCATTGCTAGGTTGAATACATTTAGAGAGAGAGGAAGAGAAGGAAGTTAAGAGACAGGTCTGTGAGTTACTTGAGCAGTCTGCAGCAGGTCATCGCAACAGCACAAGATAAACTCTGAGTTGGAATTGTCCACGGACGGGGGAAAAAAATGTGGACCGCAGCGCAATATCAGACAGACATGGTTTTGTATTGTCCACCAGCTAAATCACACTGCAATATAGATGTTCAGATTTCAGCTGCATTTCCTGTTTGAAAGGATTGGTGTTTGCGTTCAAAAATACAGTCCTTTTTGGGGTTTTTTGGAGGGATGGGGTAGATAAGATGTGCGGTTCCACACAGTGTCACATCCAAAGCCATGAGGGAAGAGACCTAAAATACAATCACAGTCCTGCTGATAACAATATGACAGTTTACAGAAGAATGGAAAGTTTGATAGCTGTGTGAAAGCGGCCTATTGAGCTGTCTGCGTGTGTATATGTCAGCGCATTGAGCTGTGGGCTAGACGCAACGATAGAGGGATAGAGATAGAAGATAAGTGACCAAGCAGGGGATAATGGCTTGAATGGAGAGAGAAAGAGCCTCAAAAAGGTTGGAAGATAAGAAAAGACATAGTTATACTTTAAATATCTCAACAGATGTATAGTCAAAATAAGAGGAGATGGTGTCATAAATGCAAGGAGAAAGAGCGAGGTTTGAGTGAAAGCGAGAATGACAAGGGGAACGGGGGTTTGGCTGGAGACAGATAAGTGTGAGATTCCTATCTAAAGATGACAGAAGATTAATTTCTCAGACAGGCATCTTTGGTGGGATTGCCAAGAAAAGGCCAGACAGTTTGACATTTTCTCTCCATCTCTCTTTCTCCTTTTCTCTTCTCTCTCCCTGCCTCCCTCTATCGTTCTCTCGCCTCTTCTTCCGTGATGGTGGAAGTATGACTGCGATAACATGGTGATAAGAAACATGTCTACGTGTGCAGCTATCTTTGAAGCCACATGGTTTTGCTTCAGCCAGTTCAGACTTCATACTGTGAGCCAGTTTGTCGCACAGCAACAGTATTCTCTTCATTTTACACTGAAAAAGAGAATAATTAAAATATCTAGGCTCTGACTGGAGGTTTTTTCAGCTAGTAGTCATGAGCTCAAGTAAATCACATTGATAAGATGCATTTCTTTATTCGAGTGCACATTTTTTAGGTTGAATCAGAGCACTGTTTTAGTTTCCGTGTTGGTGAGCATTATTCACCTTTTATTTTTGCTTGCAAAGGAGCACTTGTACCATTTATAGACTTATAGTTATATGAATATAAGTGTTTAATGGTGTAGAGCAGGGGTGTCCAACTCCAGGCCTCAAGGGCTGGTGTCCTGCAGGTTTTAGATGTGTCCTTGATCCAACACAGCTGATTTAAATGGCTAAATTACCTCCTCAACATGTCTTGAAGTTCTCCAGAGGCCTGGTAATGAACTGATCATTTGATTCATACCCATCCTATACACTCAGGTAGGATGGGTGTTTAAATGATGTACGGTTGGTGCTAAGGGGCCAAAAGTGTGCAAAGAAATGATCCCCCACAGCATTACATCATACATTACATCGATTGATACTGTATAGATCTATGTTTTCATGTTGTTTACACCTTAATTCTTCTAGCAGTCTAGCTGTTCTCCTCTGACATCAGCGAGGAAGTTTTGCTGTGTGTAACTTATGGCCTCACGTGTACCCATGAGGCCATGATTGTTCTCTCCAGCTCCTTTTGACATGTCATTTTAATTCACAAACCATAGAAATTCCATTAGTGTTTTCTGATTTGATCACTTCTTCTCCTTAATGTTGGACAACAAATGATACTGCGGTTGCAGTGGTTTCCTTCCCGCTGGTCCGACATCCAGTCTTGAAAACACCCGAGTGATATTTTAAGTCTGTGTGAATCCAAATGCCACGTTACTTTAAATAAGGCGATAAAGACGCCAACCCAGTTCTGTCCAGCGCCTCGTCAGAATCGACTGCCGTCAGCAGCAGCAGCGTTTTATCTCTCTCCGCCGTGCTTTTTGGTTTCCCCTAGTTAAGCCTGTTTTTAAGGGGCGGTAAGCAAAATGTTTTTCCTCTGCAACATATTATCCACAGATTTCTCAGGAGGATAGCAGAGGAAAAGCTGCTGCTGCCTTTTCTCTGCATCTCCAGCCCAGTCCCTTTCTAATAAGCTGCTTATTTTCTTTCCACCTTGGTATCTCTTTCTCTTTTCTTTCTATCCCTCTCATTCTCTCCTCCTTTTTCTTAAAGCTGTTTTTCATCCTATCATATTTCCAATTTTCCTTTTTCTGCATTAAATTGCGTTTTTACATACCTCTAATATTATTATTCTACTTAATTTCCATACCCCCCTTTTTCTTCTACCTCTCCTTCTTCCTTTACTTCCTTGTGAGCAGCTTATGTATAAAATGTATTTCTTGTTGTGCATCTTTTCTCCTTCATCCTCAGTTTCTGTTGCTATATCACACCACCTCACTCCTCACACATCTTTCTTATTTCCCTCAGTTCTCCTTTCCTCCTCTCCCTAATGCCGCTGCTTTCAGTTCTCTTCCTTTCCAAACCTTCCCTTTGCTCTCAGCTTGTTGGTAACAGCTCTTTGAGATTGATGAAGCTCAGCAAAACATGGCTGAGGCCGACCTCAATACTGTAAAATGCCTGAGTGCACTTTCCTAGCTCCTAAGAACTCAGTTGCTGGCGGTGTTGTGTGTGTGCATGTGTGAGAGAGAGCGAGTATGGGTTTCCTTTACTGGTCTGTAGCAAGTACAGCAGAAATGAGCTAGTTTAGCTTTGCTGACAGTAGACATTTTCAAAGAAAGTCTGTGTTAAGTTGGAATTGGTTTTGCACCTGGATGTGATATATTTAGTTTTCTTAAACGTCCTCCAAGAATAAATGTTTTCCCTCACTCGCTCTCCCTCTATCTGTTTCCTGATTCATACACGATTCTTCAGTGAAATTTTGTTTGTGTCACAGCTTGTTTATCTTCCTGTCATCATTTCTCTTTCTCCTCTCAGCTTTTTTTTTATCCTCATCTGTTATTCTTTCCCTTTAAAAGTCACCCTCCATTCATATATTTGACTGTTTAGTCCTCAGGGATTTAGGACTAAAAATTACCTTTAACCAGAGTGTGCCCAGCTCCAGTTTGGACTGAATTATTTAATGTTAACAGGTATTAACTTTTCAGTCTTAATTCAAAAAGACATGTCTCTCATTTCTTCATCTACTGTGTTCATATAAAAATAATTTCTAAAGACTAATACATTTTAAAGGGGAAAAAATGCTGTTGTATTTACAGGTAATGTTGCACTTCACAGATGGAAGTATTGTGGTATTATTTTACCAAGCTGTAAACGTAGAGTCAAGTGTCAGATACACAGAGACCAATTTTTGCATCTCCTTGTTAAAATCTCTTTCTTTTACCCAGTGATCCAATTTATTTTAACCAACACATTTATGTGGTATAGAAGTGTCACAATCACTGATTTTCACTACATGATTATTGTAGACAATAGCAATGATATGACCATGATAGCTTTAAAAAAAACAACAACAATTCCCCAGATGTAAATATTTAAAATATGTGGTTAAACTGGTAGCAAGAAATGTGAAGCAGGTGAAAATACAACAAAAAACTGCAGTGACTAAATCAGGCCATCCAAAAACACCTCTGAGTCAAGGACGTGGTGATGGAGTGAACAGGTCAGCGATAGAAAGGAAACAGGGATGAAGAAGTAGCAGAAAGAGCAGACAGCAAACTAGTAATTAAATAAATAATTAGCTAAATCAAATCTACACCCATGTGAGTGACTCAGTCAAAATTAGCAAGTTTGTTGTGGGAAGTTTCAGTTAGTATGTGAGAGGTGAATGCCGATAGCTATAGTCACCTTATTTCAATCAGCCATGAGGCGAGTGGGTAAGTTCAGGCATCAGTGCAGAGCCGTGCTAAATTGGTGAGTAAGTCAAACCATAACTGTTCTGTTCATGTGCACTTTGTAGAGAAAACACATTATGATCTGATGTCCATGTTTAATTGTTTTAATATATAGTGGGTACTGCCAATACTGGTGTATCATGATGAACTTAATTAGGTCTATCACTGAATATGGCCTAATGCAGCAATAAAAGCTTCTTTTATTAAAGATATACACTCAGTGGCCACTTAACTATTTACTCCTTGCTTGCACACGGTTAGATTTTTTTCTGCCTTCAGAAGTACCTTATTTGTTCACTGTGATGACACATTGAAACATGAAATATTTCTCTAAGATTTTAGTCTTTATTGATATCATAGCATCATGCAGTTGTAGCAGATTTTCAGCTGCACGGCCATAATCCAAATCTCCCATTCCACCACATCCCAAAGGTTCTCTGTTTGATTGAGATCTGGTGACTGGGGAGATTAGCTGAGTACACTGAATCATTGTCATGTTAAGGAAAACAGTTTGAGATGACTTGAGCTTTGTGATGTACTATATTATCCTGCTAAAAGCAGACACCCAGAGATGGATACGCTGTGGTCATACAGGCATGGACACGGTCAGCAACAATACTCGGACAGGCTGTGGCATGTAAACAATGCTCAGTTGTTACTAATGGGCCCCAAGAAAGTATCCGCCATACCATTAGCCTGATTCTTACAAAGACAGAAACATTTTTGTGGGTTTTTTTTGTTGTTGTTGTTGTTGTCATTTTAATGCTGCTTATGAAAAATTCTGACCTAACCACCAGAATGTTGCAAAAGACACTCTCATCAGGCCAGCCAGTGTTTTTCCAACCATCTATTGTTCAACTTGACACCCAGTGTGGTATTCTGCTTCCTTATCCTTTCTGTCTTCAAGGTTCGACAAGGTTGTGCATTCAGAGTTGCTCTTCTGCGTACGCTGGCTGTAATAAGTGTTAGCTTGAGTTACTCCTGCCTTCCTGGATCAGTCTAGCTATTCTATTCTGACCTCTAGTATCAAGAAGGCATTTTGGCCACTCATTGGGCATTTTATCTTTTTCAGACCATTCCCCTTAAACCATAGATATGGTGATCATCTGCTGTGGACAATCCCAGTAGATCAGCAGTTTCTGGAAAACTCAAACGAGCCTGTGTGGTGCAAACAACCATGTCAAATTCAGAGTCACTTAAATCATCTTTCTTCCTCATGTTGATGGTTGGTTTGATCTTCAGCAGGTCATCTTAACCATATCTACACGTCTGAATCAATGAGTTTGCTGTCATGTGATTAACGGCGAGAATGTATCATCTAAGCTGAAAATACTACCAAACTGTAATATTCTAATGATGCCTAAATAATACCTATTGCAGTAAACAACCTAATATTGGAAATAGTTGCGTTACCGGGTGTGAATATATATTGTAACCATCAGTTGTTTGTATCTGTTTTCAAGACAAAAATAAGTGTAGGTAAAAGTCCAATTGGACCAGTCTCATACACTGCGAGGCAGTCCCTGAACGACCCATAAGTAGGTTAGGGAAGTGCCCGTGTGAAGCCATTACGTAGCTTTAAAGTGGAAAACACAGATAATGTCATTACAGTGCACTTTTCAGCTGTGAAACCTCGGGTCCTGACATTCAAGTGGATGTGACATACAGCACCCAACTAAACATTGTTCCAGACTAAGCTACTCCTTC
>NW_005187440.1:3838153-3839838 GCF_000239375.1 Pundamilia nyererei | reverse complement strand
CCCCCCCCCCGCTACACTGTGAAAACTCATCAGTATTGGATTGAAGAACATGACAAAGAGCCTGAGGTGTTGACCTGGCCTGCAAACTCCCCAGATCCCAGTCCAATCAAGCATCCATAGATGCTCTGAACCAAGGCTGATCCACAGAGACCCTCCCTGCAACTGTCAGGACCAAAAGGATCTGCTGCCAACATTCCAGTGCCAGATTTCCACAGCGTACCTCAGGAGGTCTGTGTTCATGCCCTGATGGGTCCAAGCTGTTTTGGAGGTCTGATGTATCAGGTGCTATAGCCTTCCCAAGGACTCTGTTGGACACTTTTTTGGGCTTATTTGGTAGTTTGGGCTAATATGTTAAATTTTTTTCTCTATTTTCAGCATCACGACACCAAATAAGGTAATATGTTTGGTTCTAGAAGAAAACGGTAGCCTTAGAAAAACACCTTTTGTTGGTTTTTCTTTTACTCTTTTGTTACTGCCTTTGTTACGATGTTTGCTTTACTTCCCCAACTCTAGCTAAAAGCAGTGCGCCGCTGCTTTCCTGAGTCTTTGATTGAGTCATCCAGTCAGGGCTAACTCAAAATCACAACTTAAAAGATAAATTACAGGAGAAGTGTAGTCCTGTTCATAAAAAAACATTGAAGGAAGCTGTCAAAGATCGAGAACACAAAGCTGCTTGAGACTGAACACGGACAAACTGTGTTTTACCGTCAACCATTTCAACATTTGATCAGAGCTCAGCACCGAATGTGTTGTTTTTGCTTGTAAATAGCCCCCACCCCACCCCATCTTCCTGTAACACTGCTGTTTTGCGTTTCCCCACTTTGTAAGCAAACGATAACTGATACAAGCCCAGAAGCAGATGACTGTTCTTTGGCTCTCTCCATCACAACTAGAAATCAGCATGTCGACGTGTGTTCTCACAAAGCAGTGTTTGGTTCAGATTTTTCCTTGTGAACCTCTGCATCTCTGTTTCATAATGAGGCTATCTAACCCCTCCTTCTGGAGTTTGCTTAAGCTTAATCAAAAACCATTAGTTCCTACACACACAGCCACAGTGGGTTTTTGTAAATTGCTGACAAAGAAATCACTTTAATTCTGCATCGAAGTATGCCAGCAAAAAAGAGAGCACCGGAATAACAAGCAGACACACATCTACACACACACACACACACACACACACACACACACACACACACACACACACACACATTAAGGAGCACGCTAGATAAAGGCTCTTGTTCAGAGATATGTACGCTTATGAACATGTCAAACAAAGACCCAAACAAACCTATGTGGTTTCCAAAAGTATGCAGACTGTTCTATAAATCATACACATGCCATCACACAAACACAAGCACAATGCAGCTGAAAATCACTGCTTATTACTTTGTCTGTACTGTAGCCTAGCTGCCAGGCTCCCCTGAGGTTGCAGTAATTGACTTGTCCAGTCCCTCCTTTCAACACGTTTTTCTTCCTCCGCTTCTTCTGTCCGGTGTTTGCCAGAGGGACCGAGCTGACACACAAAAGATATTGGTCACATTGTCAAAACTTACGAGTGAACAAAACTCTCTCGCTGTAATGAATCCTGCCACAGTGCCTACGCCGGTTCAGCTTTTAATATCCCAAATGTCCACTTCCACTGCTCTCTATAATAAATTGTAAATGCACGTCATGCTTCAAAAAGA
>NW_005187440.1:3826183-3838015 GCF_000239375.1 Pundamilia nyererei | reverse complement strand
GGGGGGTATTCATATAGATAAATGAAAAACTTTCAGTGTTAATTCACCTAGATTTGTATGTTCTGCAACTTAGATTGGAAGCTGGTTCCTCTGGTTTTCAAAGCAGTGTTTTCACACAGCTCGTTATCAGGCATCAGCTGCTGGAGCTGAGAAATGTGCCAAAAAATGCAGTTCTCTATTGGGCACTTGAGGCTGGCTCTGAAAGCGTTGCAACCCCCTTAAACGTTCACGTTAAAATGACATTTAAAAAAAAGAAAAAAAAATCAGTTCCTTGTAAATGGTTCTTATATTGTGCTTTTCAACTCTTAATACTCAAAGTGCTGTATACAGCTTGCCTTATTCACCCATTCATACATGCACTTTTTCTATGCTTTTTCTACCTAAAGGCTTTTCTATCTATATTCGCACACCTTTATACTCTGATGAATGCATCAGAGAGCGACTTTGGATTAATATCAGGGATATTTGTCGTGCAGACTGGAGAAACCAGGGTTTGAACCACCAACCCTCCAATTAGTAGAAGACCTGCTCTACCTGAGCTACAGCTTACCAAAAGTGTACAGCTCCTGGTATTCCCAGGTGGTCTCTCATTCAAGTACTAACCAGGCGCAACTCATTTAATTGAATTATCTGACAAATAATATTGCTTTAAGTGTCATAGAGCCCATCCATGAAGGTTGTCCTTCTGTTTTGATGAGTGAAATTATTCTTAGTCATATGTGTTTTGATAGATTAACATACCAGAGTGCTGATCTTAGCTGTCTTATGTCAGCAAAGAAAACCTTGCACACATTTTTCTGTGACAACATAAGCCTAACTGTAATTTTCTTTCTTTCTGTCATCCTCCATTGGTGACATCATGGCTTCTCTTGCCTTGACCGGCTATATGTACACTCTAAAATTATACACTAAATGTGTTTTGAGTCTGGGCAGATGCTTTTTCTATTAGAGGTTGAGGTGATAAAGTTCTCAAAATTAATATTAGTAGCTGCCAGGATCATACTGAGGAGGAGTTTTCTGAGCATTTCCCTCTTCCTCCTCTTCTGTCATTTTGAAAAACACCTCTCTCTCCTTGGCACAGTTTCTCAGCACTAAATAAATTAAACTGAGCCTCTCACTGTGGAAGCAAATAAAAATGATGCAAATCTGATACTTCACTGACATAAAAAAAAACATTTTGCACAAGTATGATATTAAAATGTCAGGGACATTAGCTGACTTGGGTATTTTTCCCCCTATTCTTGTAATTAATGAAGCCTAAACCAGGGGAAACCATGTGTAACCTGTTAGTTTCTTTTGGATTCACTAATTAAGTCAGTCATGCACCATACAATACTTGTAAACTGAACTTAATAACCAGTTTTCAGCATACATGGCAGCACTCCAAATCAAGTATTTTTTTAATCAGCATCACCTGTCATGTTTCAGTTCTGCTCTCTGAATCATTCCAGGTAGGTGTGCTTTATAGTACAAGTAGAATAGTTTTACTTTTTTTTTTTGTTACTTTGCTACTAGTAGCTGGCTGCAAATGTTGCAAAACATATTATGTGTTCCCATTTCTTTAGCTGGAGTAAAAAGAAATGTCAATGCTAACACAGTTTGGGAGGCATAAAATAATATTTTTGGGCCAACAAGGTGATTACTAAGAAGAACCAAAAACTTGGTGTATCTGAGCATGCTATGTAGTTTGTCTTAATTGGTCAAGTGGAGGACAAAAGAAGATGTGGGCAAACCTAAAAATCCAATAAAGACCTGACAGAGGACCTGTGAGATGCATCTGGACCTCTAGTTGATTTATCTGCTGTTCATCTGCTCCTTATCAGAAGTGATGTCAGTGGAAGGATGGCCATCAAGAAGCCATTCTTCAAGAAGGGAAATGGGGAGAAGAGGCTGAGGTATGCCAGATTACACAAGAAAGTCGGTGACAATAAGGCTTATGAAGAGAGGTAAAACACAGTTCATGGTGATGAAAAGAAAGAAACGTATGGTCATAAAAAACTAGGAAGAAAAAATAAAAACAGAAAATGGACTGCTGTTGATCATGGACAGGCCTGCTCAGAGCCCGGATGTCATCATTATTGAAGCAGCGTGGGATCTTAACAGAAAACAGAACAAAAATCTGCCAACATCCAAAGAAGAGCCTCGACTGTCCTTTAAGAAGCCTGGAGAAATATTCCTGAAGACTACTTTTAAAAAGCTTGCCTAAGAAACTTCAGGCTGTTTTGCAGAATAAAGTAGGCATACCAAACACTGACCTTGAAGCTTGTTAGACTTGTACAAACTCTGAAGGAAAGAAAGAAATGAAGGTTGACGCAAGATTTTTTTCCATAGTACTCTAAAGCCAACTAAACAACTAATACTCATCAAAACATTTCCCTGATTCACCACGTCTTGCTCAAACTGAACACATATGGGACTTTTTAAACCCTCTTGACAGACGGCACTCTCCGCAAACATCATCAAAACGCCAACTAAGGGATTATGTGTTGGAACAATGGCATTCCGTCTCTCCAGCAGACTTCCAAAGACTTTGGAGAATCCGTCTCACAGTTCATCAAAGCTCTTCTGGTCCATCAACAATTTAATAAAAATGTATTTTTGTATAATTATTTCAAATGTACTCTAGTGATGGCTAATATGACATCTAGACTAGGTCACTACGTAAATATTTTATGCAATCTCAAGGTTAATGCACAGGGTTTATTGTGTGCGCTCAGCTTGTTGGTTAGGAGTTAATGTGTTACTAGTCTCAATAGCAATAAATGCCCTAACATTCAGCATCTCATTCCTTTAAATTCATTTTCTATCTAAATGCAAATATGCTTGTATTTAAAACAAAAAACAAAAACCCAGTTACAAAGAAGTACTCCCTGAGCAGGGATACCTCTAGTTGAGAATCACTGATGGAGACGTGGATTGTAGTTTTGAAGTCTGCATAATAATATCTTTACCACTGTTTTGCACCACTGGTGCTTGAGGCTTACCTTGTCTCAGAATTCGTTTTGTGTCTTTGATGAAGTTGGATTGTGAGATTTACTGTATCCCCTCCTAATAATGAGCTGACTTGGAAACTGAGATAATCTTTTTTCCCCCCCCCTCCTACAGGAGGGAAAGGCAACGCAGTTTAAATTCAAATAACTTTGTTTCAACTTTTGTGCATCTTTAGTATGTATGGTTGACAGCAACAAGACTGAGCTCTGGGGCTCTATTTTACAATGCGATAACACTCCTCTTTGTAATAAAACAGAATACTAGGCCACGGTTTTACTCAGAGGACACAGAAGACAAAAAATGCCCTACATTTAATGGCTTTATTAACGGTTCTTGTTTTAATTATCTGCATTGTCTTGCATGTTTAACAAGCTGCATTATATACCAGGGCTTTGTTGTAAATGTGTACTGGGCTGTCTTCTCTTAGGAATGAAATCGATAAATCGGGGCTCCATCCTGCTGTTAAATCACAAAGTCTCTTACACTGACATGCTATTTTGTTTCCCAGCATTGCAACATGGTTTAAAAGGGCTTCCACAAAATAGTCTTGTAATGTAGTCCTCAGAAGAGGCAGCTTTTCAATGTGATTGATCTTAAAGGAGAAGTCCTTAGAGATTAAATCATTTGGGTCTGAAGGTCATGGGGATACCCATTAGCTTGATGCTGAAATCCATGTTTTGTTTTTTGCTTTACCAATATACTTTGTCAACCCTGAAATTCTTTTTAAATAATAGAGGCTAGGCAATAAGTGTCCCTTTTCCGTCATTCTGTCTGGCAGCAAGAATCAGATTTTTAGCTGCTTGGTAAAAGTGAAATTTGGCTGCCTCATTGAAAAGTTAGTATTACCATTTATATGCTTCAATATGAAGGTGTATCATTAGAAAATGGTTGCATTTGCATTATCGGTAGCTTAATAAAGCATGTTTCCTGTGAATGTCACCAAATACACTCAGTTTGTCATTCTGCAAATATTTCAGTGTTTTTATTACAAGGCCAGTTGCATCATTCACAATAAATAGTGACATTACTGATGATGCAATGTGCAATGTGCTATACACACTGTTTGTATTTCTGTGCCATTCTAGTGGCTTACGCTTCAGATTCCCCTCTCCCCTCAGGTCTGCTTCTTGATCTCTAATGATGATTAATGTAGGCTGTGTGCTTATTGGCACCACTGTGTTATTGGCATACTGACAGGACCGTTAAGATGGATAACTATGCAAGTGTGTGTACGTATGTGTAAGTGTGTGAGAGCCAGCAGTAGAGCTGTGAAATCGATTGATTTGTTTGTCTGGTCAATAAGAAAATTGATTTGTGGAAGAGGCTGAAAAACAACACCTAAATTAAACTTGGGCTCTGATATTTTTCTGTTTGTTGAATCTTTTATAAGTGTGCCACAAACAACAGAAAACTCTGCTTTGTGCTTGAAAACATTTCTCTTTTTACAAGGCTTTTCTGTCTGTTTGTGTGTGTGCAGGAGATGGTCCGTCGTGGGGAGATCTTGGACGACAGCATGGAGGATGAGTTTTACCTTCGTCGTCTGGACGCCGGGCTATTTGTTCTTCAGTTGATCTGCTACATTATGGTGGAGATCAGCAACTCAGGAATCCCACAGGTACACACACATGTGCACGCATGCACACACGCACGCAAACTGGTCCTGGCTTGCCAATTTCCTTTCAGATTAATTGTTCTTAACATGTCTGATCACACAAACTATGAAAACAGATGGAGGTCAAATAGCTTTTAATGGGTGCAGTTTGTTAAAGTGTTGCAGTTGCAGCAAAAAAAAATACTACTTAGGCATTTGACTTGCATTATGTCACAGTCTATAACGCCGTGTCACTACTGTTACACTGTAATACTGCTGCTGAAACCTTTTGTCAGGGTTTGGGCTAAATTCTACTGCCTGCAAGGTGCAACCACTGCATTGTTTTCTATATTGTAAAAAATATGAATGAAATATTGGGATAAAGATTTGAGGCAATATTTCCAAGCACTAGTGTTTAAAAGGCCTAGTATAACATAAAAGCCACTATAGTAGAGTCCAAGAATAAACATATGGAGCAAACAATTAGCTTAAAGTTGGACATTTTAAGCTGAGCAAACTAGCATTAACTCAAAGTGGAAACTGTCTTTTTAGCTACAATGTTATCTTTAGTTCTTGTTTATCACTAAAATACAGACCAAGTAATAAGACACATCAAAACAATCAACAATATACAGCTTTAGATAATAGGAATTCCATTTTCTTTTCTTTTTTGTCTGCATGTAGCTTCAACAGAGGGTCCATCAAATTCTTAACCTAAGAGGAGGTTCTGTCAAAGTAGTGCGCCACATCATGAGAGGTGAGTAACTTTATCTTCTCAATATTTCCTTAGTATCTCTGCTACTCTGCTGCACTTAAACATACACTGTTTTATGTGAAAACATATGGGGAGTGCTTTAACATATAAATGTGTTTGATCAATACACAAAAGGTTATTAGTATTTTTTAAGCGCTGTTAACGTGAGTAAAGAATTTTGAACATAGCTTTTTATTTTGGATGTTTATGTTATTTTACTTTGCAAACAGGCAAAGTTATTTTACAAAAACCCAAAAAAGCCAGGGTTAAAACCAATCAGTTCCTTTTTGCTGGATAACAACCTGCAGTCGTTTGTTGTGGTTTGCAACAAGTCTGTAACACGCCTTCTCCCCAGGCCATTCTTCTTTGGCAAATCTCTCAAGCTTCTACAAATTTGACGGAGATATTTCTTTACAAGGAGCTACGCATGTTTTGAGTTGTGTTTATGTTGGAGGACAAAATGACGACCCAGATCCAGTTTGGCTTCTGACTGTTAAAATCTTCAGATATCCTTCATTTTCTCAAGTCCAAACTGAGTTCTTTTGGCATGATGCTTTCACAGGTGACAGCTCAAACTCTCGCTGAAGTTTTTATATTGTAGAAGAAAATCCTCAGTTTTAGCTTGATTTTACAAACTTTGAGTATTACAGTACATAAAGTTGAAATGCATCATTGCACAGCAGTGGTTTGATAAAAAGGTTAGTTTTTCAGAAGGCAAATGGTACTGCTTTTGCTTTTTCTGAAGTAATTATGTTATTGTATGCTTAGAAATGCTATGTTATAAATTCCTTGCGCCGTTAAAAAAAGCAGTTGGAAGAATTCTGACAAAAACGTCCATTCTGATAGTCCTCATCTATCAAATTGAAAGTGTGAAATAATTTTCTCCTTATCTTCATACTCTGCAAATGGGAGAATAATCTGTAGTGACACATTTCTCAGCACAGGCCTTTCCCGTGACTTTATACCAAATCTACAGGTTGATCTGGGACCTTGCCCAAAACCGCAGATCCTTCACCTTAGAGTGAACAAGGATAAAAGTAGAAAAACTGCATATTTTGAAAGGGCAAAGTGGTGCCTTCAAAAGCTGCTCTTACACCCACAGAGATTTATATTACTTTCAGAAGTGCATTTTATTGACACATTTTGTAAAGTCCTGTTTCCAAGTGCTTCTCAGCCTGGCAAGGAAACAGCATTTCAGGGGAAAATGATGGTATAATCGCTGTTCTTTGGCTCTGGTTATTGTTTGATAGCAAGCCTGTGCTGTTTGCCTGCCAAAGTGGTTAGGTTGGAATATAATAAAATACCACAAATAATGTCATATGCTCCTGTTCTCTTGAACAAAGAAGTAGGCCTGGGGAGACTCTGTCACTCTGACCTTTGTTTAGTATATTCTTCCTTTGCATTTGCAGTAGCAGAGGTCACACTTGGGACCTTGTATGAGAGGGGTGTCTTTAATATTTAGACTGTCCTGAAGATTACGATATAGACAATTTAGATGGAAAAATAAACACGATAAAATCGAGCATCTAAAATATCCAGGCAGATGTGATTGTTTGTTTTGTTTTTGTTAATTGTATTACCTTTCTGCAGATGGTAAAACAATATGATGAAATTGAGCCTGGCTTGCAAATCTGAACTGATCATATTATCACTGAGTAGAGCAGAGACAGTCTGTCTGTCCTTTATTCACTTTTTTCACTTAGCCAGAGATTTCTCCTCGTGCTATATTTGTTTTCTGCCGTCAAAGACCTAGCAGGTTGTGTTATTTCCTTCGCGGCGCGACATCCATCCTTCCCGTATCATTGTCGGATAAAGCTCGAGGACGTGGCTCCGTTCACACACCCTCCGGCTCTCTGTGGCATGTAACACTGTAGATAGAGCCATCCGTCACACATGGCACTGCCAGCAAGCGTGGCATTTCTCCAGTCCTCCCCGTGTGCGTGTGTGCAGGAATTTGTATCCTAAATGTGGCTGTGTGACTCTTTGTTTTCATCTGCATATTTGCATACACGCACATCGTGCTTGTCCACACTATGTTTTTGCTTACTTACAGAGTTTGTGTGTGTGTGTGTGTGTGATTGCCATTAGCATGTCTCCATATTTATTTGTACGCACATGTCCTTGCTTGCTTTTATCTGCATATTTTTTTAGATATTAACAAACCTTTGAGAGGAAATCCTTGCAGATGTTTACTTCATTTCTGATTCACTTTGCATTCTGTACTCGTGCCTGCCCTTGAATGTTTTCTACATATTAATGTGCATGTTAGGTTTCCTTGCATGATCTTGATGTGACTTATTTTTCATAAACTATATTGTGTTTATGTGTTCTGCAAATAACTATGCGTCCGCATACATAATAGCTTAGAGCCATTGCATATGTCTATCATAATTCATCTGCGCGCGTGTGGTTCAGTGACCTCACCCTTTCTACTAGGCCACAGTGTGTGGAGCTATCTCCCATTTCAAGTGCCCCACCCGGTCAATGTTAAACCACAGGAAAAGGTTAAGCACATGCAGTGTGTGTCGCCTGCTCTGCTATCTTGACCTTAACGGCTTTAGCTTACTGAAGAATAAAAAACTGCTCCGCAGGAACAATTTTGCTTGTGTTGTGAAGTTTTTGGTTTTGAATTCTGAGGTTTATGATTTGCCTTTTTTTAAATGTTTCAGTTGTGATAACCTTGTATAATAATACTTGGATTTTTACCCAAGTATTGAAGCTAATTCTTACACTTAAAGTTATGATACTAGTAGTTTTGAGCCTACAGTGGACAAAAATGAATGCAATTCTTAAATATTCAGTGTGATACCTTCAAATAAAACTGAAAGTCTCCACTTCAAATTATTTTAACACAATGAAAACCAGCCTTTGTGCCATTGAACTGTACCGTTGACTAAAACAGTACTTAAGCGACTGTGTCGATTAAGAAGTTGGGTTCTTTCCTGCAGCACATTCTTGTGGCATGAATCTTTATATCAATAAAGATGTTAGAATAGTTTTGGGGGTTTTAAATCAGAGACCACCCTGACTAACTGCTGATGCAAACTCTGTTATTTTGTTCTATAAGAAGTTCAAAAAAGAGCTTCAAGGTTTACGCCTAGTCGGCCTTCAAGAGGTAAAGAAAGAAAAAGGTGCAAAAGAAGTCTTTACGCTGTATTTAAGCTAAAGGTGGAAGTTGACCAAAAATATTGAAACCCTTGCTCACCCTCCCATCACAAAAGAACAGTTAAGTAATGTCAAGCCCTTATTCCAGGGACTAGAAATTATGGCTCCCATGGTATCGTGTGGGGTGAGAACATGTACTAAAGAAAGAACTTGCAAGACTTAAAAATTAGAGATGGACCGATCCGATATTACGTATCGGTATCGGTCCGATACTGACCCAAATTGCTGGATCGGATATCGGCAAGAAATAAAAAATGTAATCCGATCCATTAAATATCAAGAAAGCACCTCACAAAACTTGCTACACGGCGTAACTCTGCTCATAACCGTAGCAAGTTGCAGCAGTATGCATCACGTGATAGAGCGGCTGTGTGTATTTGTAGCCTTGCTAGCAATCCGGCATTTCATCTCCGAGGAAGTTATCCCAGAGAGAAGTAAAGCAAGTGTGTAAGTTCATCTCTGAATGTTTGTAAAGCATTCCCATGGTAAGCTTAACAACCAATATATGGAGAGACTGCCTCTCTCACTCTCCTCCTGCTACTTCAATCGTGAAACTGATCAATGATCAGCTGATCGGCTTTTCTGTCGGGAGTCCGTCTCCCTTCTTTGTTTTTGGCCCACTTCTCACCAGAACGAGGAAACCAGCGGCTGAACAACAGCAGCACGTTTAAGCTTGATAAGCTGTTGTTAGTATTTATTTAATATTACTTTCTAGACCAGGATCTTTTTCTACGCAGCTGACAGCTGGTAACTGTGCAGGGGCGGATCTAGCAAAGTTTAGCCAGGGGGGCCGATAGGGCATGAACAGGGAAAAGGGGGCACAAAGACATACTTTTCTTTCTTATTCTCATTTAAAATGTCTAGCTTTTAATAAATAATTATCTGAACCTTACACCCAAAGTTTTAATCTGATGTAAAATATATAGAAATCCATTACTGTATATAGTAACTGTTAAGTCTAATATACCCTAGTAAGCTATAGTACTTTTTCCTTTGGGAAAGTACCATCTGTGAATTCTGCAATTCTGTTGAAGAAAGATGTTGAATCTATTTAATTATTCTTGAAAAAGAATTTATTTCTGTGCATTTTCCCCCCTGCATCAAATTAAATTTGATTACATCGATTAAGCAACATGAGGTGGGGGGTGGTTCCCTATTTTTTTTTGCTGGGAGTTTGCAACCCTATTAGTTAGGTTGCTTAATATTTCTGCTAAGTACTCTTTAAAATACCAGAATAGGGAGCATGGAATAGGTTTAAGTTTATTAGATTGATCAGTGTTGCTGAACTATGAAATATTTTGGGCGCAGTGTATTTTTTACATACAGGTATAACAGAATAGCTTTAGTGTTGTTATTTATTTAAACTTGAGTATGAACTTATACAAAATGCAGCAAGATATTAAAAAAACGTTTTATTGATTAAAAAACACACTATATCGGATTCATATCGGTATCGGCAGATATCCAAATTTATGATATCGGTATCGGACATAAAAAAGTGGTATCGTGCCATCTCTATTAAAAATACAAACTATTGCATTTAATGTAAGTAGCAAAGTCCACCCTACACAGACTTTCTCTGAAAATATCAAAAATATAGACATAGATAAAAATTTATTTGTGTTTGTTAGATGTGCTGATGAAACTGGTTTATGAGAAGAAAATAAACATTTGCAGCAATTATTGTTTTTTGAAGCTTATGTCTTGCTAAATGTTGTCATGGTATCCAGATTTTAGAGAGCTTTTGCAGTATCTTTTTTCCCACTCTCTTTGTTTGTTTGTTAAAAGGCAAACTGCATGATGATTATAGACGGTAGGTTACCCCACTGTGGGCATATTCTGTACCAGCTGTCCTTTGTTCAGTGGGATCACAGTGGCTTGAGACTGGTTTAGCAGTGTTTTAAATGACTTATGGTGCTCCAGCTGCAGCTGTAATCACGCTGAAAGTCCTATAGCGTGTCCCTATCCTTGGCTGCCGTTGCAGAGGCTGCTCCTGGAAATGATTCTCCTTGTATTCATGGCAGATCTGTCCCAGTCACTGACCTGAGTAATGGCGATGCTCACTACTGTATTGTCCTCTGCCGTGTTGCCGTGGTGACAGAAGGAGAGGGTACCAGCATGCCAAAGAAAAGGTTCTGCAGAGAGTTGAAGAGTCACGGAATCTCTGACCTCTCTGTCTGTGTGGCTGACTGCAACACCATTTATAGACATGGAGACACTGGCACTCGGTCACAATGACAGGCTGGCAGTAATAGAGGCCATAGATTATCATGTTTTTGTTGAGTTGCTTTCTCTGAGTTGCCCCTCACCTGCTTTTCTCAGTCACTCTTAAAATTGTGCCTTTTTAAGTAAGTCTCGTTCGCATCCAAACCTCTGCGGATCAAATTAAAATCCCTGATTCTGACATTCAAGGCTTTTGTATTTGCACAAATCTGTGGACAAATCTGCATCCTCATATCTGCAGATGCTGGTCTAACTTTACACTTAACTTTATGCCTAGTGCTGTGGCCTGCTATAACCTAGCTCTCCCCTGAATACTCAATGATGGAGTAACCCGAGCAGATTACTGTCATCCTGAGCGTCTTCTGACCTGAGCTCAGTGTTTGTACTTCTAGAAGCACTTCTTGTAGCGTGCTATGCTGCCTTTACTTCTAACTTCTTTCTAATGTTGCTCAAACTTAAATACATCTCTGCAGTCTCACTTCAGTTATTTTTTTTGTGGTAAAGTAAGGTCTGCTCCTGTCTGCATGCCAAATATCCTTGGGGAAAGTACTAACCCCAAGTTACGAATGTGTGGATGTTAGATAGGAGCACTTGTATAGAAAGAGTATAGAAAAAAAGTGCTTGTGTGAATGGATGAATGAGCAAAGTTGTGTAAAGTACCACTACATAAAACCACTACATAAGAACTGGTCCATTTACCATAAAAATATGAAAATCTCTTTTTGCACTTGGGCGTCTCCGGTAATCTCACTGTAGCGTTCATCTCTACTCAACATTTAAATAAATATACTCTTCTTATCAGGTAAGAAAAGGCAAGAATTAAGCTTGGCAGAAGTGTGGGTTTAGGTATTTAAGCTCATTGTCATCTTAGTGCTTTAAAGAGCCATTTTTTTTCTTCTTCTTAAATAGTTTTAATAGTTTTAGCTATCCGATTGTTCAGTCTGACGTCACTAGCCGTGTCTGGGTCTAAACTCCGCTGCAGGTCCATATATCAAACGATCACTGTGGCATTACTGAGAGTTGAAAAACTGTCTAAAGTCTTTCATCTTTAATAAAATGATCAGCGTTCTGCTCTACCAGGTGTAACAATTGAGTTTAACATCCAGGC
>NW_005187440.1:3824356-3825652 GCF_000239375.1 Pundamilia nyererei | reverse complement strand
TGAGCTTAAATAAATGATTAGTGGTAATAAAAGCCGAGGGAGGTCAACAGGGATCACTGATTGTTTTAGGAGCTTTTTGAGATCAAATAGAAGAAAATACAAAACATTAAACATGTTAACAACACAAAAGCCATATTAAACGCAGACTACTTTAGACCCGGAAGTAGGATTCGTCGCGTCATTACTGAACAACTGGATTAGGTATTATCATTGTCTCTCTACAAGTTTCACTGTACAGAACAGTCAAAGAATTATGCATTTTTCAAAAAATCTCTGTGTTAGCTCAAGCTGTTTAGAAGAGAAAATCAAAACTTGGCATGAATTTCTTGCATAAAGCTGACAATAAATGTCAAACTCAACTGTACGCACAGCTTGGCATTTTCCAGTTATTTACTCTCAGATTTACCTCAGACTTCATCTTAGTGAAATAAGCATTGACCTAAAAAAATGAAACTAACATGGAAGTGCCACAGACTGCAGTCCCTCGACTAGATGCAAATGATTATTACAGTGGCCAAACTCGGCTAATTACTCCATTCATTACAACTTTGCAGGGGCTTGAAATTCTGCTTTTACTGACTACAGTCTACTCATCTATACTTTTGCTGTACTGTGGGCTTTAAAGCATGATAAATGCTATCTCCAACTGAAGCATGGTGTTAAAATCATGTGAAATATTTTTCTTCTTTTAGAATTTCTGAATGCAAATTTTATACATACATATTTTGACCTACAAAGGTTGACATTACTTTCCATGAGTGGCATTACAAAGTTAAAATTCCTAATGAAAAAGAATGCATCATGCTGCATTTAGGTGTTATTTGTTGTGGTGAGGAAACATAGAAAGTGTTGTTGTTAATAGCTTTCCTATTGAATAAGAGTTAGAGAAAGAAATTTATTAATCACTGTTAGGGCTGTTCAATATAACGATATATATCGGATGACGATATAAAAACGTTTATGTTTAATTTTACGCTATCGTTTGTTTCGTGGTGTCGCAAAATAAACTGTTTACGGCAATATTTTTTTCATCGTTCTGATGGTCACTGTAGTGGCTATATTAATTTCTTAAAGTTCTCTCTTTCTCTTATATTTAATATAACCACACTGCGGACGGACAAGCGCCTGTTTTTATGTGTTGTCTTTAGCAACAACGACGGTAAAACCATCTTGTCACGTGTCCGCTTGTTCCACATAAACCTTTCACAATAAAGCTCAAGATCCTGTTGAGACTTTTCAAAATAAACTGAATCACCTGAAAGAGTATGCAGAGTATTTTCAGATGAGAAGCAAAAA
>NW_005187440.1:3794149-3822471 GCF_000239375.1 Pundamilia nyererei | reverse complement strand
CTCTGTCATCATTTTAAGTGGGGGAACTTGCACAATCGGTGGCTGACTAAATACTTTTTTGCCCCACTGTAGCTATTAATGCTCTCCCATACTACTCTGATAGATACAGATTTGTAGGATGTAGCCGTACAGTGGCCAGCAGGTGTGCTAGGCATGTCTGCATGTTAGCCCATTCTTCTTTGGAGAATCTCTCAAGCTTTTTAACATTAGATGGTCGTCAGGGATGGACCTTGATCTTCAGTTCACCCCACAGATTTTCAGTAGAATTCAGATCAGGGCTTTGTGCTTTGGTTCTTGTTGTTCTGGAAGATAAAAACGGTGACCCAGACTAAGTTTACCTGCTGACTGCTTGAGGTTTATTTTTCAAAATAATCCTACATCCTTTTTTCATGATTCCTTCCACCTTGACGAGATTCACAGTTCCAGGTACACTGTGATCTTTGGTTGTACACCTTTCCCTTCTTTCGCCAAAGAAGTCTACATAATCTTTCTCCAGGTTATCATTAGCGTGCTTCAGTCTGGATTGAATGTGTCTCTTTTGGCAACCTCACGGTCCATTCCTGTGCAGGGTCCTAGTGATTATCTTCCTTGGGACTACATTTCCCAACATGGCTAAGTTCACTCATGTCTCTGCATTTGTTCTGGGGTCTCAAGAAATATCTCTCACTAGTTTTCTTTCCAGTGTCCTTGACTACCTCTGCCAGGCTTGCTCGGTGCTGCGTGGCTCTCTTTGAATTTATAGTTGATACTTCTCACTCCAGTTCTTGACACGTGGAAACACTTAAATTTTTGTATATCCATATCCTGCTTTTTGAGCATCAACACATTTTTTTTAAAGTCTAAACTGATTTCTTTTGTTTTTGTCAGAACGATGAAAAATTAAGAAACAGGTCCTTATAAAACCAGAATTAACATAATAAATAATTTTGCCTGTTCCTCTAGAACATCTGTAAACAAGTAGTATTCTTTTACAGTATCTCTTGAGGTTCGTCCTCAGCCCTATTACATCTGTCACTATCCTTTATGTACAATCTAATAACATAAAAACATCCTTCTACCCTCAAAAGCAAAGTCTTCTCTGTGTCTTTGGCAGCCATTCTTTATCCTCCTAAACCCTGCGGGCTCTTGTGAGGAAAGCCCCCCTTCATTCTCTTCTCTCTGAAGTGTCTCCCAGAGAAAACTCTTTTTTTTATTATTTTTTTATTTTTTTATTCCATCTTTCTGTCTCGACATCCCTGAGTTTAATGTGTAATCCCTGCCTCAGAGGCTGGGTGAGAGACACGCCGGATGCACGGACTCTGCCGGGGCTGCGGCAGCTGCAACTTTCTGCACATTAGACTCACAAATCGACCGTCGCGCTGTCTCAGAGGGCTCGTGCGAGAGGCAGACAATAAAGAAAACAGTCAAATGTAGAGCAGTCCACACTTAAGTACAAGCACTGCACAATACACCTGGACCGGTTACTGAGGAAACAGGGTAGATTTCAGTGCAGCCACTGCTGCAGGGCGTCTTATTATAGAAAAGCCCTTTTTTTTTCTTTCTTTCCACAGGAAACATCCTATAATTTGACTTTTTGTTGAAAAGTGATGTACAGACTGAAGAATGTCTATGTCTAGACTAGAGTGAAAGGCTATTTAATAACAAAAGCCTTTTAATGCATAGTTCCCTTTCGCTTAGTCCTTTTAATATACAGAGAATAGCTTTCACTCTCCCTCCCGAAGTTACAGCATCTCTGCTCTACTTCTTTCTAATTATTCAGCATTTTAAGTGCAGGAAGCAGGCGTCAGTGCCAGTAATTTCTAACTGAACTGCAGACTTGCCCCAGGGCCCTTGATGGTCAGTTTCTCAAATCAGCTTGCATGCATAATTCAAAGTATATTTGTATTCAGTCAGTTTTAAATTAATCAGCACAAAGTAAAGCTGAAGTGAGGTGGTGTTTCAGGACCAGAGCACTGGTTAGTTTTTGGTGGCTTTGACAAAAACCCATCTAATAAATTTTTGTTTTTCTGTGAATATCTTTGCGTTTTTCTGTCTGTTTTATTGAACAAATGAATTATTGAACCTACATTACTCTAATTAAACTTCTTAGGAAAATTCCTAAACCTGAAGTGTACGATGTTTTTCTTCCCTCATTCGCCTCCTGTTCAGTGCCGGAGGAGGACCAATTCTGTCAATTTCTGGCTCCAAGCATGTTCTGTTTAACCGCAAAAGTTAGAAGGCCCACGGCTGTGCTGTCAAACCAACTAATCCTCTGATTTTTCTTTATGTATTGCAGAGTACGCCGAGAGCATCGGAGATGGAAAGAGCGATGAGTTCAAAGAGGCCGAGCGGAAGAGGATCATGGACCTCGCAGACAACTTCTAAGCTCACTTCTTCTCTTGCAGACACTCACGCTTTCCCACCCTCAAACACGAAGAACCTCGGTGATCATCAAACCCAGAAAATTAATGATTAAATGAACAGAAACAGCTAAAAGCATTCAGTGGAGGGAGATAGGGTTTCATGTGAGAAAGAATTTAAAATTACAGCCCTAAGTTAATAATATCCTTTTTGTCTACTTGTCTAAGTCTTGTGTCAGAGAATTGGTTCAGTTCCAATGAAGATGTTTACTGCAGACACAGTGGGAGTTGAGTTTGGAGGGCAGAAAATTGTATCTTGACTGAAACACCCAGCCAGCAAGACTACTCTCAGCAACAGTGCTGTTTATTTACTGAACTCTGGTGTTGGACACTGCAGGATAATCATGGACACAGATTTTAAACTCAGAAATTCCCCCCTCAAAGCTTTTTACCTGGCGAGTTTTTGTTTGGTCTGTTTTGTTTCTGTTTTTGTTTTTTATAGATTTAGGTGTAAAATATTTTCTAATAAAAACATTTGGTGATGGAATTCTGATGGCCATTTTGATTTTGATTAAATGTCATGTTTTACAGCGTGGGATTGGCACAGCAAGCTGATAACGGTCTGTGCACATGAATTTCATTATGCCCCCACTTGGTTACTGTTGCACGGAGCGCAGATGGAGACAGCAAGCCTATATCTGCAGCCCCGTTCGCAATATTAGAATCCTTGCGGAAAGGCAGACCTGCTTCTTCTTTACTTGTCTAAACCCACCCACGGATGGATCGCAGCAGCCTCCCGGAGCTCTCAGCCCACTGCTGTTTTTCGTTGACGCTGATTCTGTTCACGCACATCAGTGAGGAGGTGGATTACAGTACAGCTGTGTACACAAACAGACCTACTGCATTATTGTCTCTGTCTTGTCCGCCAGGCTGCATCTTTGTTTGGGAGGAAAAAAATCTGTTATGAATTATATGTTAACTGAGAGAGAATATCAGCCTAGTATCATCATTATCTTATAAGAGTAATTTCTATATAAAGACTGAATTTACGCTTTGGTGACAGTGGGAAGGAAAAACTCAATTTTAACAGGAAGAAACATCAAGCAGAGCCATGCTCCGGGATAGGCATCCATCAGCCTGCCACTGGTTGGGGATACAGGGTCACCCTAATTATTATTAAGTTTCATCAAAAAGGAAAGTTTTTAGCTTATCTTAAAAGCAGAAAGGGTGTCTGTTTCCCTAATCCAAACTGGGAGCTGGTTTCACAGAAGAGCGGCCTGAAAGCTCTCCCTCTTTCTTCTTTGTAATAGGTTAGGAACCACAAGTAAGGCACGCGTCTGAGAGTGAAGTGCTTCATTGGGCTGATTGAAAATAAAATTAAATACAATCATTTTGTGTTATTGACTGCAAATACTGGACATGTTTTTGTTTTGTTTTTTTCCTTCATAGGTGCAGAGGCAGACGTTTAAGTGATGAACTGTGTTAGACTTGTGCAGGACACTTGTGTCGATTATGGTCGTTGCTAAGTCAGGTCACGCACCAATTTTAGATTTTAGCTGAGGATTCTTAAATCTAAAATATCCATCTTCATACTAGCTTTATACTTGATAGATGTTGGGAAGCAGGTGTTACGTCTAGTTATATCTTGTTGAATTAAGTTGGTTAAATCTACAAAGAGCAATAAACCTCAGAGCCAAATTTATTTAGAATATTAATACAGTTGCATATGGTTGTGCCCCATCTGAGCCTATTAAGAGATTTATATGACGCAGTTATGTCAGGTTTCTGTCAAAACACTCAGTCAGGGCTCAAAGATCAGAGCCTGTTCTTATCACAGGTAAAGATTTCTGTGCATCTGAACCATAGATGATGACGATTAAATATTAAGATTATTTGCAGATCCTGAATCTAAACCATTTGACTGTGGAGCACGGAAAGTGCTTTTCTACCTTGAAAGGTTCTTTTTTTTTTTTTTTAATTAATGGTTTCTGGTTTTTATTACACTATATCCTAACTTTTGTTAGAAACGGGCTTACATTATCAATCACCATTTAAGTACACCATGTCCTCTCCAGATCCTTGACCATGACTGCTGACAGGAGGCAGCAGTGGTGGGAGGGACTGGGTGGGATGCTCACTGACAGCTGCCACATCTGCTGCATTTCCTAAGTGCCTTTACAAAGTCTAATATCACTCAGTAACAAGATGGGTAGAGCGGCGGGGCGTCGTTTGCATACCGTATTGGCAGAGGAGGCCCAGCCCCATGCATCTCCTATCAGTGATTATGACTGCAGCGTGTTTAACAGCGGTTGTACAGCAATTTCACAGCTGAGGGGAGGGAGAATAATTGTATTTTCCGAATGACTGAGTGCAAACACTGTGCACCACTGTGGTTTTGAGCTTTTCTCTTTTTAGTAGGGAAGAAGAAGGTATTCTGTTATTGAGAGTGAACAGAGGGATTGGTAAAGTTTGCAAAACAGACACCTTAATGCTTTGATATATATAGAGAGAGATAGATAGATAGATAGATAGAGAAATAGATCTGCACACACACCAGATGAAATCTGTAAAGCTAACATGTAAGGCTAAATATAGCTCTGTAGCTAAGTCTTTTATGTATTAGCACTAATAATATTTAGGTTTGAAATGTTGGCATAATAAAAGCTGTGTATTTTGACCCTCAGTAAACATGGCAAGAAATAACATAAGCAGTGTGATGAGGAGGGAAGGATGGCAACAATCTATGTATACTGCCAGGCAAAATCACTGTATGCGACTTTCGCTAAACACATCTAGCAGGCCGGGAGTTGACATATTCAGTCATGAGCTCGCCCATGTAGACAGCAGACACTGAGTAAGCATACCGGTGGTGACAGGGAAAGAGGCAGGCTGGCTGTTTAACACCCTCTACCTATATTAATGGCTGTCTAAGGTAAAGGAAGAGACAGCAGAAAACCTGAAGCAGACAGGTGAGATTTGGTCTAATGACAACCGTCTCTTATTGGTTTTGAATTCAGTCTGCCTTAAATGCCCCGACTGGTCGATCGATATTGGTGGGGTACATGTGGCCGTGAGTTTACACCACTGAAACTGATTTTTCCTTAAGTTCTCAGCATCATCAACTTTGCCTCATTAGCAGTTCGCATACATAAAGCTAACAGCACTAAAACTCGCAGGCTCGAAAAAAGTTAATTGCTCCTGTAGTCCAAATGCCGCTCTGCGCCAGAACTCAGCATAGGGGCTGAACTTATTGCTGCATAAGATGTTTCCACCAGAGTATCCGCTCTCGTTCCCTACTGTGAAAATAGTTTTTCAGTGAGACCTGGCAAAATATTACTAGCACACATACAACTGTAAGTGTGCCCTAATGGCACCCCTGCAAAGTGACTGTCAGGTATTACAACCAGAATGACAAGCAAAACATCAACAACAGTGTCCTCCTTTTCCATTAGGAGGACACTCCTAACGAGTTATGCTCTTGCTCAAGTTCTGTTCAATGTCCTACAAGCACCTATGATTGAGGGGAAAACGGGAAAAACTGAAAGAATGGTGTTAGTGGACAGGAGGAAAAAAATACTATGAAAAATTATTTCCTGCCTCCAAAACAAAGAATGCATAGCTTTCACAAGGTTATTGGAACAAAACACTGGACAAATTATGTTGAATGGGCAATATTTGACAGAGAGTGCAATACTACTGCATACTGACCTAAGACTGGAGGGGCAGCTGCCCCTTTAGCGACTTGATTGAATATTTCAACTGTGCCTTGTGTGAAACAGACCCACCACTGGAAAATAACACAAATACATATCTTAAGCTAAGTAATTCAAAGTTGTGAGATAGACAGAAACATTGAACAAAATATAATAAAACATATTACCGGTATAAGTTACATATGTGTATTCAAAGAAAAGTTTTAATTTCTATTTTGCACACTTTTTGAAGCATTTAAGACAAATAAAATCCAGTTGGCAGAGCTGATAAGAAAAAAAAAACACCATCCAGAGTTTTATGTTATTTTGGTTAACAAGGTGGACAAAAATGATGCTCTTGGCTGGGCTGCCCTATATTGAGAAATCTGATCTCTGTACTGCTCATGCGAACGGCAGTGAGGCTACATTTCAGCACCACGGACAGCTACACAACACACAGGCAGCGTGCCCCTGACATCAGTCTCTCAAGCAAACAAACCACACTCCAGCGCCAAATCAGCGATGAAGCTCATTACTGTGGCTCTGCTAGTCTAAACAATGCAATGAATCAGTGAGCAGACTGTCAGCTACATCAAAAGAAACACTTATTTCCCACCACTCACATTGGTAGTGAGTGGTTCACATTGGACGCAAGAGGTGAGCTATGAGACCCCCAAACAGCGCCAATGTATTTAGGTGCACAGGAAACATTGGCGTGGACAGGGAAAAAAAGCAGTTAACCATATGTGGTTGTGATGCCCACTGTGGGCGCAGTTATTTCAGAGTTTAGCAGTGTGTGTGTGTACAGTGATGAAACAAGCCACTGGCTCTCGCAACACTTTGTTTAACCAATCCTAATTTTTGATACCTCCCTTGCACGCTTGTCTGGTGAAAAAACACATCCGCGACGACATTAACTCATATTATGAAAACATTATAATACTAAAATACTAATTAGTTTGAATACTAGCTTAATAAGGGTTTTCAGCTTTTAGTGGCCTCGCGCCGCTTCATAAAAGCGGATTCGTTAATGACAAATTTAGCGTCATTAAGTTTGCTGAATGCTTGTAATATCACTCCTCTCATAATTGATATTCCCCACTGCAAGCCGCGGCACTTTCTAATGGGGGAAAAGTCTCCCTCCGCCGCATGTAGGACCGAGTGAGCGGAAGCAGAGCCACATTCACTCAGTCACTCAGTCAGCTGGCACAGGAGGAGGCTGCGGCGACTTCCTCGTTATTTCTCGCAGGTATCCCACTCCCTTCGTCGCCAGAACAAGCCTTCCGGATTAAACAACAACAAAAGAAAAAAAAAGAGAAAAATTTTGTTTTCGACGTGCACTCCACTCGATGTGAAAAAGAGCGCGAGACAAAACATAAGCGAAATGGGAGCGTTCAGGGTGCTGTTGGGGAGTTTACATTACATGGGACTCTACATGCAACTTAGTGTCTCCACGAGGCAAGCTGGACACGGCGAGATAGAGAACCACATCTCTGGGAACGGTAGGTGTGAGCTCCGCTTCGGACTTCTTTTCTTTCATGGAAAAGGAGGCTGTGGAGAGGGTGGCACAGGTGATGCCATCTGCTCATATGCAGAGGTGGAATTAAACAAAAGAGCATCGCATGGGCTTGAGGCTGGTGCCGATGATGATGCCAACTAGTGCAAATGTGTGTTTTCTTTGTGTGTGTTTAGGTCACTAAAAGTGCTTCTGTTTGTTGTTGTTGTTTTTGTTTTGCGTTCATGCATAAAATTGGAAATACAAAAAGTGTTCATCAACCAGTCAGACAGCAAGCTTTATCATTTAAATTTAGACCATTTCCAGTGAAATCTGATTCATGTGATCACCATTTTAATGAGTTGTGATCTTGTGATGCATGGCGAGCCAGCCAGCCCTCATGACTGGCATGATTTTGTTTTCTCTGAGTGCTGCGGCTTTCCACCAGTTCTGCTCATCCTCCTGCCTCCTGATCAGTGCGTGATTCATCCCGCCAGAGGAGAGGTGATGCCAGCTGACAGGTGGATGTTAATATTCTCTTGTCATATCCGAGTAAAATCTTTACTGAGGAACCTTTGATCTGGCTTGGATCAGCCCCCCTTCTTTCTCAGCAGGAGCTTTCCTAAATGGCCTCCAGGGTTTACGCTCGGCTATGTCATAAAGTCAAACACACAGTGAATGCCACAGCTCCCCAGTTTGTCCTGGCGACTTTGGCTGAGCCTGCCAATCTCCACAGGTGTCATGCTGCTAGCTTGGCAGATGTGCTTGGCAGGGTTGTGTTTGTCTGGGTCGAAAAAAGAAGAAGTACACTTTTCTTTCAGTGGTAAATGTGCACTCAGACTCTAATGCACGCCATTTGTAATGTAAAAATGCACCTTAAAACATGATTACATCAAAAATGAGATGCAAGGTCTCTCAAACAAAGGCATAAATATAAAATAATGGAGAAGTGGCTGAAACCAGAGCTGTGAAAATGTTGATATTTTTGACAAAACAAAAAAACAAAAACAGAAAATAATCCTAAATATCTATAATACTCCTACAAATTTCACATTTGAAAGATGTAATATGTAAGATTATTAGTTTAAAACGTTAAAAAGGAAGTGCCAGTTTCAACTAAATGTAAAAATACCCAAAACAATCAAAGACTTATTGTGAAAAGGATTTTATACTTCCTGTGTCTAGGGTCCAATTGGGTCCCTGTGGCATAAACATCACCAAACAGTAAGTGCGAGGAACTAGTCTGCAGAGAATTCACATCACGGTGCACCAAATACGCATTTGCTCAGGCAGTGGACTTCAAAGAAGTATAACAGGAATGACTATTCAGCCTTCAGGTCTCTAGCTGTCCGTGCGCGCAACCAATCCAGGCTTCAGTCTGTAAGCACACTAACTAGCTAGTGCTGGTCCGTTTTATAATGCTGCTGTGAACCTAGCATAATCTAATTCTTCTGTCCAACATGAGAAGAAATAAGCAGCAGAGATCACATTCTTTTCCTTTACAGAGTCAATAATTCTGGCTACTTGTCAATCATATTGAAGGGCAGATCAATGATGAATGAAGTAGAAAAGCAGCAGATGCTGTATCTTCTGGTGAGGAGCCACTGGAGAGATTTTTTTTTAACCTAGCACTAATGTCTCCTTACAATCTGCTTACAGCACTTGCCACCCCTCACTGACACCCCGGCCATCAGCATCAGTCCGTGCAGAAGTCTGGAGGCTTACTTCCAGTAGCAAAAAATATTGTGTAGCTCCACCAGCAGATCACCATGCAGGTTTACTGTTGGATGATTTGTTGCTAGACATAAACATTGGTTGCAGATGTCCACGTCCAGTAGAGATGAAACTAAGTTGGGCTAAGACATAAAAGTTGCACTTCTTTGGGTCTGGAACAGCCACTGCATGCTTTTTTTTTTCTTTTCTTTTTTTTGAAGCAACAGCACCCCCTTCTAGATTAACGTGTTCAACATACTGCACCTTTAAAAGTCATGAAATTCAAATTTTTTAAAATTGAATTTGATGAATGTGGTTCTGTAACAAGCTGAGCTGAACTCCTTAATGTGGTTTTATATGTAGATCGTAGTCACATGTTAACAGGTGCTCATTTATGGAGGAAAAACCTTTGACCCCTCAACAGTTAACCATGTCACATGTTTTTGTTTAACGTTTACAGATGGATGAGGCTGTCCGTATCCACATATCATTAAGACGTTTGTCTGGGATCATCACTATCTCACTATATATTTGTTTAAGGGGCTGCCTTAAGGTTGTACCTGCAGGGATCCAAATATATTGGATGCTCTGTGGTCACCACAGGGACTCCCTCTGGCAACATGATTTAGCAGCATCCAACCTGGTGTAAAGTCTGAGCTGGATTCTCATTATATACACCATTCATTAGATCCCTCACCCCCTTTGTAGTCACATCCTAGCGAAACACTTGCATTTCAGCTTAAAATATTTATCATTTTGTTCCATATGGACCAACATGAAAAATATTTCATGACAGGTCACGGTGCATCTGTAAAATAAGGACTCTGACTCCTTACTTCAAGCTGAATAACGTGCTTGTGGGAAGACATATTTTAGGACAGTGGATGTGCAGGATTTTTATGGAAATGAGTGTGTGCAGATACACTTGTTTTTGTTTTATCCTGGGGGTAAAAATGAGAGAAAAGAGGAGGGCAACAAGAGATTTAAAACTCCTGCAGAACCAAGTGTATTACCAGATTCATGTAGTCTAGTTCCTAATTGAAATACTAAATGGCCTTGCAATGTAATAATTAGTAAAGCACGGTGCATAATACTGTGGTATGGAGTTAAGTCTAATAGGATTTTCAAATGGATTGTTTTTCATAATGAGTGAGGAGGGTAGGAGCGATGAAGGTTCAGCGATTTTGATGGGGATAAACCCACCTGTACTCTGTTAACACCTTTGTATTTGCAGAAGACAATTTTGCCATGACATCCATAGTTATGAGGTGTATTCACAGCATGAGCTGCACCACCGTGAGTCATGTTCAACAAATGGCACGACAGGGTCAACTGAGGGAAATCAAGAGACCTTCATTTTCTTTCCCATTTGGATCGTATTTGTGGTTTCTGAGCCTCTGGGGGTCATAATTCATCCTCGCTTTTCCTTTCCTGCATGAGCTGTATACAAAAGAGTGGGAACAAAGAGAAGCAAATAAAAGTGTCGAAAGAAAAACAGCCTTGAACTTTATGAAAATCGAGCAAGGATTTCCTGTCTGCATCTGCCCAGACGCTGTTTTAGTCTTTGATACTTTTCAATTAACTCCTAATTAGGAGGATGTGAAGCCATTATTCCAACCAATCAATTGGCTTCCAATCAGTGAGGGTAAATGAGCCATTGGGGGAAAATAACAATGTCAAACAAAAAAAAAAAGAAAAGAAAGAAAGTAATAAGAAAACAGCTCAAGTTTGAATAACATTACCAGAGCTGTCTATGTCTCATCTTTAACCCCTTTTATTCAGCATGAAACCATTTTCCGAGGTAAAGCAGGTCATGTTAAAGAATAGATGTTTGTGAGCCTTCACTTAACACCATTCATTTATCTTCACAAAAGTTGACCTTTGCCACCAGAGAAACCAGCACCACATTCCCATTAATAGATTGGATTAACTATTTTTCTCTGTTCAACAAGTGAATCACGCTCCATCATGTTTTGTGGCTGCTGCACTGTCTTAAAAGGCTTCAGACATGGCTGCCCCTCCACAAAGTGACAGTTATTTGAGAAGAATATAGTAAATGGGTGCACGAGCATATCCCCCCACCCCAAACAATCTGGCACACATGCAGCCACAGACTGTGATGGTTACACCTCCTTTACAACTGTTCTTACCGACTGAAACGCCCTTTTTGAGGATTTGTTGCATTATAAATATAGAAGGTGCAGATGGGACTTTCACTGAAGGCAAACTGGAGCACCAATTAATGACATCACAATACTGTTAGACTATTAAAAATTTAACAGCAGCCAACACAGTATCACTGGCAAACACTGCGCAGCAGCTTGCAGGGTTTACTCCTGTCTTCTATGGAATCGCACACCAAATGTCGATGTCTGCTGATCGCCGCACTCGCGGTTCACATGTAATGGTGGTGACTCAGTACATGATACTGGGGCTCCATACATCATCACTGCAGTGAGTACAAAGAAGAATGGCTGTCGTAAAAAAGAAAAAAGCCAGTCAGGTGCACTGAATTACTGTTACTTATATAGAAGACTGAACTGGGTCAGCTAACATGGGCACCTATCCCAGTAGCACTGAGTAAACAATGCATCGTCTTTGCTTTTTCGGGAATAATTACCAAAACAGCTGCTTCATCTCAGAGAGATTTTGTAACAATATTCAGTTAAATAAAAGGTAATGAAGAAAATGAGCGCAGTGTTTCAGTTTTCACATCTGCTCCTCAGTCTGTTAGTGAGTCATACTTCAACTTTGGCCTCGTGACTGTGGGCCATGCTTTTACTAGCCTTTCCAAGAGAACACAGGATAAATTCTTTAGACGCAAAATAAATGCACTGCACGTGTTACTGTTTAGTGCTAAATTTTACGGCTTATTAAGCCAGCCCCATGATTATAATAACGTACTTTAATGGGAAAGCATTGATAAAGCATTTGGAAACTTAATGTGATTCTCGACATCATCCCCTGAATTAGTAGCCATATCCTTCCTTTGAGTGGGTGGAGAATAGATCAGTAGCTGAGCGCATTGAATCCTGTTTCCAGTCAATCAGCCAGAGCTTTGTAGCTGGGATTAGGAACATCGGTAAAATGTAGCCACCGTAACTAACTGCCATGAGGAAATGGCAACATTGGGGATGAGTTGTAGACAGCTGCACGTCATCTTACAGAAATAACCACTCTTAACAGAGCAACAAACTTGAGGTGATTGCATCAATGTTGGGGTTTTTATTTATGTCTCAGGCTGCTTTGTTAACACCGGGGAAAAGATGGTTTCCTGGGTTAATACATAGAAGGTGAATACTGGCTTCAAGAGCAAGGCATATCTTCATTTTTACAATATTCAACAAAAACTGTGATCTACAGTTTAAAGATCTGTTAAAGTTTTGTGTTATGAGTTAAAGAGAATAATAAATAGGATTCAGGACACAGGGTGTAGTGCGCTGTACACCCAACCCAACACTGCATATGGGGGTTTACAACATTGTTGATCAATGTGATTGATTTGGCAATTAACAGATGAATTGAGTGCAGGTTTGATAAACATTTGTTTGAATTATTTATTTAAAAAATGCTAAGTATTTGAGGTTGCTGTATTTTTCTCTTTGGTGCCATCATAATAAGATATGGTTGTTTTTTGTTAGTGTTGATGGGGAAAAACAATAGCTTTTGAAAAACTGTGAAAATTTCAGTTTTCTCATAGACAACAATTAATCACTAAAAATCTAATTATTTGGAAATGAAACTATCAGCATTCCTTTGATGCACCACCATATACAAGCCTCTGTTTATTCTGCCTCTCAAATGATTAGACTGTCAATAAGATGGCTAATTTGACAATATGTGTTGGGTTGTTGTTTTTCTTCCTTATAGGTTTTGTAGCCTGAATTTCCTTCAGGCGTATACTCTCTCTGTCTCTCTGCTACTGTCAGTGAATGTGCTGCACAGAAAGTGATTCAAAAATAGAAAAAGAAGGCCTGTGTCAGAACAAACAGGAAGGACGGGTGAGGGAGAGGGACAGGCTGACAGTTTTAAAGCTTGTTGGTGCTCAGCAGTAGGTAGAGCCAATGCATTTAGGTCCTGACCTTAGTATATACTCCTCACTGAGGAGACAAGTGCTGGAGGGCAGCCTAGGATAAACTACACAAAGAAGAGAACTTACCACTGTAGCTGCACCTTCCCTCTGCAAAATACACAGCTTAGTTTTCTCAGGAGTTAAAAATCAATCTTTTTCATGTCTTCCCGACTTTGCCTGCACATCTTTTCGTGAGCAAAGTGTACTCAGAATGGTAATTTGTGATATTTTCACATTAAGAGGCGCTGGTTCTTCCTGCTCTTCGCAATTCGCGGATAGCTACGTCTTCATGATAGCTGTTTAATTTCAAGCACTGCCACAAAGTAGTGGAAACTCTAGATTATTATTTATTATTTTGAAGTCTTCCTAGGGGTGGCATAATTAACCCAAAGGCTCCTTCAGTTACCAAAAGCAAATAAACACCTAGGCACTGCTGAGAGTGAACATATTTAGCATTTCTGAAAACAAACTCTCAAAACCTTGAGAACTGCTTTAATTAACACAATTAAAGACTAGCTGAAAGTGGTGTTTTGGAGGGTCAGGTTGGTAATGATCAGCAACTTGGTGGGTAGCTACTTTGGTATTGTTAGTCTCAGCACAGCACGACTGCTCAAGTTTTTGATTTGTTTCACAGTCAGATTTAAATTGCTTTCCTTAAAGTATCCTGAGCTTAAACCAAGCCAGCAAAGAGTCTTAGATGGGACCATCCATAATAACGTTACTTCAATATAGTTTTGGACACTAATGCGATTTTTGTTACTTTAGCTGTTTATCTAAGCATAGTCAAGTTATAGCTACATGATGACTGTGTGGTGATTTAGATTTTATTTATGCTCAATTCAGTTCAGAAGTGAAGAAGCTTCTCAGATGAGAGGTGAAACGTCTTCAAGAGACGCTTTTCTTTTCAAGCTCCTTAGACTACGATGACCTGGATGACTGAGAACCATCACAGACAACAGAACAGATCCATACGCTTCTGCCTCTCAGATATCTGCAGCTGGTAAAAGTAGTCCCTGTTCTTTGTAGCCTTGGTGTGCATGGTGACCAGTGTTGGGACTAACGCGTTATTAAGTAACGCGTTACAGTAACTACGTTATTATTGTGGTAACGAGCACGGTAACTAGTTATTATGCCAAAACCGGGAACGCGTTACTCGTTACTGGGATTTAGGTAGGCTTATTCGTTACTTCGTGTGGTGGCTATCGCGGAGCTTCCACAGATTCAATAACATTAGCAAGTGGTGGAAGCCAGCAGGTGGATGAAGGAAGAGGGAGGCAAGAGGAGAGACCCGAAGCGGCCGCCGGTCCGAGAGTGTCAGGTGAACTGAACTTCAGGTAAAAAGTTATAACCTGCAGTCCATCTGGGTCAGATATGAACCAAGTTTAGTTGGAGTTTATTTTCGTTGTGCTGACTTTTTCGTACTGCGTGCTAGCTAGCATGACGGAGTTTCTATACAGCTGTGTGGGTGCTATGATACTGATGTTGAACTTTATTTTGTTCATAAGGTTAATTATTAGAGTTGCCAACCGTCCCGTAAAAAACGGAATCGTCTCGTATTCAAAGAAAATATCACGCGTTTCGTATTGAGGTGAAAAGGAACACAGTTTATGTTTCAGCTACAATGAAAAAGACACAAAGCTGGAGTTACTCTGTGTCTTTGCTGCACAGTTGCCTCTTCTTCTCTCATCCTCTCACCATCTCTCTCCTGTTTCTACTTCAATCATGAAACTGATCAATGATCAGCTGATCGGCTTTTCTCTCTTGTTTGTTTATCGCCCACTTTGCGCCAGAAAGAGGAAACCAGCGGATGTCGCGCTAAACAACAGCAGCACCTTTAAGCTTGATCAGCTGTTGTTAGAAGTTATTTAATATTAGTTTCTAGTATCAGCTGATGTTGGCTGGAGCCACAGCTGTAAACCTGCTGGTCATGATATGGTTTGGTTTTGTGGTGAGAGGGAAACATGAAGATGAAACCAGGAGATGTCCTTACTGGATCATCAGAGCTGAACAGGTGATGGAGAAACAGGTTTACCTTTTAGATGACATGAATGAGTTGAAGGGAAGTTATGAACTGTTTGTGAGAGACAAATAACACCAGGATCCTTTTCTAAGTAGCTGACAGCTGGTAACTGTGCAGGGGCGGGTCTAGCAAAGTGTTGCCAGGGGTCCATGTAGGGTATTAAAAGGGAAAGGGGGGCACAAGGAAATACTTTCTTATTCTCATTTAAAATGTCACTTTTAAAAAAATAATTATCTGAGTCTTGCAACAAACAATTGATAGATTGATACATATATACCATCAAAACAGTGAACATCACTGTCACAACAGTGTTTATTTTCATTCAAAGGCTTTATGATTTTTCCTATAATGGTGGACGAATTTTTTGTCCCAGTCCAGCCCTGTATGCAGCTCATCTGCAGTCTGGTGTTACCTACATCTTCCTATTCAGAAGGCAGAATTTCCGAGTTCTGAGTACAATCGAAAGCACCACGACTGCAGTTTTTGTGTTGGATGTAAAAAGCAGGCTAGGATAGAATCAGGCGTGGGATTTCTCTTGTGGAAATGTGCACATTATTTTTTCCTTTCTCTTGGTAGGTGGCACAGTGCACTTGTGGCACGTAAGCAAGCTAGAAGACTGTCAATCTTGCTGGATATCCAGTTACGGAAGCAACACATTAACAAGAGAATTCTGAGTAAAACGAAAGTTACTTTCCCTAGTAACTAGTTACTCTGAAAGTAACGAGTAACTTGAAGTAACTGAGTTACTTTTGATAGAAGTAACTAGTAATGTAACTAAGTTACTAATTTAAAGTAACTTACCCAACACTGATAGTGACACATGAACCAGTTCTCCACCTACTACAGGTTGCTTGCTAAGAGAAACAGAGCCAAACAAAAGTTACAGCCACCAGCGGCAGTGCAAGTCAATGGGGTAAAGAGTGCTTTTATGCTCACCGATTACTCCCTGTCGCACAGTGGCATGCGCCAAAAATGATGTCACATCCGTTGGCATTCACTGTCGTTTCACAGCAACGCTGATAGCGGTGGCGTGTGAAGCGACCAGGATGACTGGCCAGAGCACTCTCTTAACCTGAGTAGCCAGCCACAATTTATCTGGGTAGCCTTTTAAAACAGAGCCAATGTATGGCGAACAGAGGTGGGCTGTGATAGTATTGTAATTATTTAACAGTGTCTTAGAAACTCATATGATTAGTCACACACATTGTCACTTATTTCCTGACAGTAACAGCTGCATGAGCACCGCAGGCGGTCTTTGTGTGGTGAAAATTAAATGCTCATAGTGTTTTTGAATACATTTTTCAGTGAGTTGCTCTTTAAGGATTTTATCAGTTTAGTCAATTAACTCTCACAAAATTGCAGTTAATGAAATTATAACACAATGACTGACTTTAGGGACAGTCTGGCTTATGCAGTCTTGCCACTGTAATAGGCCATTACTGTACTTGGACTGATGTGAATAAGCACAAGGTTAACCCTGCAGGTTTTGAAGTGAAGCTGCTGTTCTGTGGCTCCACCCAGTTTGTTTTATATTCTCATGTAGAAAGTGAATTAAATAAATAATGGATTTTAAGAAAAAATGACCAGTTAAAAAAAAAAAATAGAAAATGGCCAGAACATTTAAATGTCACTCCTGCTATTTTATAGTTGTTCTGCGACCAGAAAAGATATTATTTGACAAAGCAACACGGAGTCACTGAAGACGATAAACGTGGCTAACCTGCATGGAAGCATGGCACCCGTTCAGGTGTTTTGCTCGTTGCTAGACAATGTGGTCTTAGACCTTCTGTGTCCTCCATCACCTCTTCCTCCCTTTCCTCGGCTGTCACTGCTCGCCGTGTTGTGTGTACTACACTACGAGACCTCTCCTCTCCCTCGATCGGAACTCTCTTCAAAATCGGCACAAACAAGCTGCGGGGGTCACCCGGCAGTCAAGGACTCTCACTCTGTCTTTCTGTGCAAGTACCTTCTGCCGCGCTCACTTACAAAGACTTTATGGTTTTGTGTGTGCGTGGGTGGAGGTGGGGGTGGACACTTTGGGAGGGGAAATGATTGCAGACAGCTACCAAAACTACACTTTCTCTGAGGTGTCCCTCTATAACAGAAACTCATCTCCGGGAACTCATCATCTGACCCGTGGATGTGTGCTGCGCGTGCAGGCGTGCGAAGCCCTGTGGACGTTGTGTGAGAAATGATAAAGCCAGCTTTGACAGAGATGATCCAAACCCTCTGTGTTCTGTGTCTCAGTGTGTGCGCTTTGCATGGATGTACACTACTGAATTGTGTGTGTGTGTGTGTGTGTGTGTGTGTGTGTGTATACGTGCCAAGTGATGGAGAGGGGGGTATAGAGTATTCTCTCTATTCCCTCTCAGCATGATGATGTTGAGCGAAGTGCTAGGCTGTGAAGTCTTGTCTGAGAGAGTGTTGCTTATCTTCCATTAGACACATTACTGCCAACGTTGCCATCAAAGTAGAGACATACACACATAAACAAAGACTCTCAGACTCAGAGAGAGTGACACACAAACACACACATACACTTCTCCTGGGGAGGCACTTGGCAGGATTCATCTGTTGGCAGTCTCACTGAAGCAGGAAGAGGAGGAGGAGGAAGGAGGCAGGCGAAGAGGGGAACGTTATGTATCCATGGTCCAGGATCAGTCATTTGCAGCCTGAAAGAGCTCCTCAGCCTTCAGCGGGGTGCCACATAATTTAGTGAAGTACCATTGTTCTCTGAAGAGTCCCTCTGATTTCTGCTGCTTTTTTTCCCAAGAGTAGGCAGCTGTATTACAAGTTAGCTCAATGTTGATTCCTTATGACTCATTTACGGAAAACTGAACTGATTTTAGTCTTTTAGGCCAAGCTGTACATTATGCACCGAAAAAGAAAGAATGAAATCCTGGTGCTGTATGGCACTGTGGCATCACACAAAGCTTTATGTGCAAAGAAGAAAAGAAAATAATTGTGAAGGAATAAATAAAATGAAAGGCTGGGTTTTCATTTTTGTTGAGCTTGGAATGAATCAACCACACCACCTTTGGGTGTGGTTGCAAGGCTGTCGCGTCACTCATTTGCAGTGAACTCATCATTTAGCGCTACGGTTTAGACTTATGAAAACAATCATCCAAGTCCATTGAGCTACCATGTAATATTCATTACATGAGCTGCTCTGCTGAAGGCCAGAAAAGGCTGCTCGTGATGTCCTCAGTTGCAGCAGGTATGTGCGGTAGATACATATTCTAACTCTGTAGTTTTGGCTGCTACAACAAGAAACACAATGTCAGTCACATTGACAACCTGTCTGACTTCTGCAATAACAAAACTACCGTACTTCATGTAAATAATCTTTTGATGAATAATTCAACTAAGATGCATCAATATGCTATATTATGGGATTTATTATCCTACAGTCCTGAGGAGCTCACATAAAAGTCCAGTCTTTGTGAATTTTACAGACCTTTCAGTCACATGCCACAGACCTTTGTAAGGGGAAGTATCACATCCATTTTAAATTCCTATTTAAGTTGGCTTTTTTGGAGGAGTCTCTTTTAGAAAACCAATCAGCTGGATATGTAAAAACACCTGGTGTAGCTGATAAAACCTGTCAGCAGCAGTCAGCTTTGGTCTCCTTGCTTATGCAGGCTGCAGTTATCCTTCAGCATGTGAGCTTCATTAGCTCTTACTTCTCAAATGCAAGTTACTTTGATTGTTTCACACACCCATTCCTCACCATGGCAACTGCCTCTTAAGGACTTGAGGCTCTCAAGAAAGTACAGTGACTCCTGCTGTTCTATATGCTGTGATGTTATGGGGCCCCGTGTCAGTCCTTTGAAATCAACCCATGACATAATCAGCAGGCAGCTTCCCATGACTTCAATCATATAGGGGGGAGCTGACTTTGAAGATTGCTTTAATGTGTTTGCTTCTTTCATGTGGCTGATATCAAACCAAGCATTTACAGTACATTCTGATGATTTTCTGAATCACTGTTTCAATAGCGGCATGGAAAGGTTACATTATTCAGTCAGCATTGCCTTTAATATGAAACCCTTTCAGGCCCAACAATGAGCTTTGCCCTGCCCTGCTGAGGTGTCAGAGGTAATTTGGGAAATTGGAAAATTGCACGATGAAGAAGTCACCAAATGCTTCTGCTTGATAAAATTAAAATCATTGCTGGATTTAAATACTGTATGTTGCTCTTGATATAAGCGTCCTGTTGCTTCTGTGAAAGTAACTACTACCCAAAAGTTGCTAGTGAAAGTTTGTCCATTGGCTAATAGTCAGAAATTAGTTGGTTTTCACAGGAATCTTTGCAGTTCTGCGATTCCAGGTCTTACTACTCAGCAGCTTCCTAGTCATCTCAGACTCAAAGTTAGCAAGTTCAAATTCAATTAAAGAACTGAACTAAAGACTGAAGCAGACTAAAGACTGTGGCTGTTTTGGAAGGGTTGCCAGGAGAAACCCTCTTCTCAGTGAAAAGAACATGAAAGCATAGATTAGGTTTGCACAGTTGCATCTGAACAAACCGCAAGACTTCTGGAACAATGTCCCAACAGACGAGACCAAAGTGTAGATGTTTGGCTATAAAGCACAGAGCCATGTTTGGCAAAATCCAAAGTATTCTAGAATCAAATGCCAGACCATCTGTCCGACAGCTAAAGCTTGGCAAAAATTGGGTCATGCAACATGACAAAAATCCCAGTCACACTGGAAAATTTACGACAGAATGGCTGGGAATAAAAAGAAAAAAAGTCAAGAATCAAGTTGCTGCAATGGCCCAGTCAAAGTCCAGATCTCAACTTGAGTGAAATGTTGTAGCAGGAACTTAATAGAGCTGTGCACTAACAAATGCCCAAAAATAATGAACTGAAGCAGCGCTGTAAATAAGAGTGTACCAAAATTCCTCAACAGTGATATAAGAAACTGATGAAGTCATAACTGTTACTGTTTTTTCTAGTTATTGCTGGTAAAGGTGGTTCTGGAAGCTACCAAATGATGGGATGCAATTTTCATGGAGTCCCGTAAAAAACGTCCTTATAGACTGTAGCTGTGTAAACCAGACAGCTCAATGACATCAACTAAAGTTCCTCAAGTCTTGCTACTCAGCGCACTTCCTGGTTACACCTCTGAATGAGTTTTTAGGTAGCCACAAATAAACAAATGAAAAGGAAGAGAGCATACCTTTAATTTCAGAGGTCAACTCCCGCATATCAAATCTAGTAACACTCGCCCCGACCTCCTACCCCCACTCAGTTGAGAGAAAAAACAATGAAAGCATCACTGGCTTCCCCCACCAGATCTCTTCTCAGATCCTTGAGTATCTGTGTGATCGCAAAGACACAGTGCTTTGAAATCCACATTCATTAGGTGCTACTGCACACACAATCAAGAAAGCTGAAACAAAACAAAGCAAGCAGCAAGAATTGCCCTTTTTGTAGCCCTCCCTTTGTGAATTACACACACACAAGCCAGCACATATACACACCATGCTCAATTACGTGTGCTGCCCCTGGCCATTCTCAAGCAGGGTTATCCATTAAAATGTTTCTGCAGATACCAGGCCTAATTACACTGCTGTAGAGAGCCTCTCCCTTACACAGCAGGTGTGAATGTATACGGACACAGACAAAGTGTGGACATTTGTGTGTGACTGCTGCCTGTGAATGAATCTACTGCCAGTGGTTGGTTTTGCAATTACCAAAACTCGAGCTAAATTAACCAGAGCACGTGCGTAGTTGTTTAAAATATTGTTCTGGGTTTACACACACACACACACTGACAGGGACACTCTTGTTGAATCCAATCATGCTCTTTCCCTCCTTTAGCCGACTGCCAGTGATTCACAAATTCTGTCTTTCATGTCCAAATAATAAGCTCTTGGCCATGTCCAAGGCCCTGCATGGTATTTACAAAGGGCTGCTGAGTTGGACAGCTTGATACCTGTGGGCAGTGTAGAATGAGATGTGAAAAAGCACACGTACACAAACACACTAATAGCATTTCACTCAGCTTGGTGTGGAAGAAGTGCATAAGAGAAAATGTATTTTCTCAGTGTGGTTTGTAATGGCTGGTTGCATGGCAGATAACAGCTCTGGACCAGCCTGTTAGAGTTACAGTTCAAATGTTTCTGTTTAATTAATTAACAAGTAATCAGTTCATGCTATTTAATATAATACCTATTATCCTAGCCTTAAATTAAGTCTTTTGTCTGACCGTTTCTCCAAATCCAAATGAATTTAATTTATGATTTTAAGTGATATGAAAGAGTAATGCAATAAATTTAGTATTTGTCATTGAACGTTAGTGCTTTGTAAAGAAATTAGTTGAACTGAGTTGAACTGCTAATTATTTCAGCATTAAGTATCACTAGCCTTTGCTAAGAAGAATAAAGGAGAAGTTGTTATTTGGTCACTGAAGTGTGAATTGTTAACTTTCCTGGCAAACTCTAATGCATGTTCATGTTTTTATCTTTAATATGTGTGTATATACCAAAGCATTTTATGTATTGAAACTCTGTATAGAACGATTCAGCCTTCTTGATGAGAGTAAGATGAACAGAACTATAATTAGTGGAAGCAGATTATGGTTAGTCCAGGTCACCTAACAAGAGAAATGGGCTCTCTCCAACTAGCAAAAATCAAGAAAAAAATTATTAGCTTATGAGGAGCTTGTTTAAACCTTTGTTTGTTTGTTTATTTAATAGCCAAGCTGTTTTCTCCTGCTCCTAATGTTTTTGCTAAATTAAGCAAACTCCTATTCTCCTAAGAGTCTCGGCAAGAAAGCCAGCACTATATGAAAATAAAGTCAACAGGCATCTACTAGAACGAGGGGCAAAGCACCTCAACAGTGAAAGAATTTTGAGTGTTTTCCAGCCGAGACATGCTGAGAATATTCTGCCACAACACAAAGGCTGTGGATGAGGCCACTCAGAGCTGTGCTTAACCGTCCCCTGGGTGGATTTCTGTCAGCATCTGGCTGTGCAGCTTAGAAATGAACAGTTTGGCTAGAGAGGATGCTGCTCAATACTGGAGCTACATTGCCCTAAACATGACACGCTAGCATGATGAGAGCATGCTGCATATCCAGCTGAATTGCTACTAGAGGGATGCTTTAGGCATGAAACTGCTCGCTGCTGAAGCTCAAACTGCAGACAAGGGATTAGTGATGAGAATATGTTGCATATCAGATCACCTTTTGACTGGAGGGATGCTTTGGCTAGAGATGATGGTTCTTAGCAGTACATTTGGAAATGTCCCTGTTTCCTCTGTTAGAATTCTTTCAGTGCAGTTCTGTGGCCATTTTATTCTTTGTTCCAGTACATTTCTGGGTAAATGTCTTCGGGATTTAAAAATGGTGTGGGTGTGCATGCTTTAAAGTAAATGGCACCAACATCACAGTGGCCAGAAAACCTGATTTGGCCTCTAGCAGACAGAAATGTCGTATATTATTTTACAACGCTTTGGTTTATAATATCTAAATGTAATATCAAAGTTTATAATATAAAATAAATACAATAATATATAAATTAATTTATATTATATAAATGTATCCTTTATTTCCCAATGTGTAGACAATCTGTTTGTGCCAGAACATTTAGTAAATCACAAGTGCAATGTGTAATATATAATTGATTTAACAAGCTTTAATTAGCACAGTTTCTATAAACAATGGACCTTTTTTCTGTGTTGCACTGATAGTTCAGCTCATGTGACTCATAAAATAGCCTAAATGTGTTCAAGAAGGTGTGAACGTGCTAAACGCTGATTTCTCCGTTTGTGGCAATCGTTTGGATTGTTGGATCGTTTAGACTTTTGACCCACAAACTAAACACTCAGAAACCTGGTTGTTCTTTAAATATGAGAGGGGAGACCACGCAGAGTGTACAAAATTACAACGGAAGTTACAATGTACCCAATTCTTGTATTTTGTGCTTTGTGAAAATTCAACTTTGAGGTGTAAACAATAGTTTTTGTATTTTATAAATGTGGGTCTTCATACTTTTGACCATTATCACAGCCTCTACAGTGGCAGAGATGCTGTGCTGTTATTAGTTGTAATTGTTGTCGTTTTTATTGATGATTTATTTGGCATTTTCAGGGACGTGTCTATTCAGTGTTATTGCCTACGTAGACTAATGTTTTGCCTTCATATAAAAGTAGACAAAAAACCCAGTTTAGCCATGTGTTAAAATAGCTTTAGCATAGCATGTTTTAGCGGTTTTGTAATTGGTAATAAAGAAATGCACTGTAATCATTTCATACCTTGTAGGCCACATACATCCCACTGGCTGTTAAGAGGACTGTACCAATAAAACTACTGCCTAATGACCTGTTAATGTATCTGTTATCTGATATTAAACACTCTGAGATATCATGGGGAAACTGAACCTTTATTATATAGAAATGCTCCTGTAGTAAATTGAGGAAACCTGTGAAGAAATAAAATTAAAGAAAAAGCAACTTATTCTAAATTGTACTCTCCGCCTCTCCCATATTTCCAAGGAGTTGCCATGCATTTGGACCTACATATTTGATTTCATTTTACACCATATACCCTTTCTGACATAACCCTCCCATTCATTCAGGCTTCAAGTGGCACAAGGAATACAGTAGCCTGTGATCACCTGAGACTGGATTCGTCCCCTTCCAGTCTCAAACTGGGGGTCTTTTGCATGCAAGCAGCGACTTCTGTTATCATTGTCAGTTTCAAGTCCACTTTCAGTCTTTCTGCCATGTTGCCTTAAAAAGACATGTGCATCTAGAACATCTTGTTTACAAATATTGAATATTTAGCAGTTTTCTTATGAGGATGGGGAAATAGAACTCAAAGAATCAAAACAAGTGACTAAAGTGGACACTGAGTTGAGTCTTTTGTTCAATTTGAATCTGGATCCATTGCTTTTATAAGTTAGAGTGAAACTGCTTCCTAGTATAAATCAATTTGCTGATGTAGAATGAAGAGAAAGACTGAACCAGGAAGTGTATGTGAGAATAGCTTTTGTTCATTATGAAAGATGTGATATGATATTAATAAGAGAATTAACAGTCAGCGGAGATATCATTTCTGCCTATTATGACTAATTCTTGAGTTCCAAAGATCCTAAATGGACAGAACGGAAACATATTTTTTATTGGAAATGTCTACGGCCAAATGCAGATGAGGTCTATATTACCCATATCAAATTACTATAACGTCTTCCCGTATTTCAAACATGGATAAAGAGCTGATCAAATAACTAATTCACAACTTTTTGGATTAAACGTTATTGTGCCTGTAACAGTGAGCCCCTGATAAGCTGTGATGTCTTGCTTTTGTCCTGAGATGTGCGATACATCAAACTCATTAGCTCAACCAAATTGTAGTTTCAGGAAGACAAACACTGCAAATGAAATCTGCTCCAAATGAAGCTCAGTGTCGCTGCTGCAAATAGATTACAACTGAGGAGTTGTATTCCCAACGTCGCCTCTGATTAGCACCGCAACGCCGCCGCTCGTTCTGTTTTTAGAGAGAGTTGTTCCTGTGTGACAGCTCGGCGTCTCGGAGGAGGCCTGATGTGTCGTGTCCCTATTAGATGTGACACTTTTCACGCCTGTTATTCTTTTTTAATCTGCTGTGTCAAAGTCATGCTCTCTCTTTTGGTTTTTTTTTTTGTCTTTCTTTCAATCTTTTTTGGCTGTGTCTCACACTCGTCTCACCCCCACTTTTTCTCTCTTCCTTTTCTCCCTTTCTGCACGTTAATGTGGCGGAGGTGTCACTGATGTGGCAGCTGCAGAGAAGATGAAAAGATCCGGTCCTGATGCAGGCAGGGCAGGCACTCGCCTATCACAGGCGGTGTGTTTTTTCACCTCTGATTAATCAAATGTGATTTTCTTTAAAATTCTAGGGAACTTTGAAAAAGTAGGCCAAGTACCTATTTCCTACCCTCAGCTTCTTGAGCTGCTGTCTTGAATCCTGAGGCACTCTTTTATGTTTTTCTTTTAATGTAATGAGCAACATTGAAGTGAGACTGCACATCCTTCCGTCCATATGCTCAGACCTCCTTCTCCACAGTCACCTCCTCCAGCTCATCCAGGGGGACAGCAATGTATTCCCCAAGTCATCTGACAGACAAGATCTCTTCATGTCCTGGGTCTTCCCGAAGCCAGGAGCAACAAAATACTGCACAGGTTCAGATCAGGCAGCGAATTCCTCCCAGTCACACCCCCCCAGGTCACACTGTCATTGCCAGCATGTGTATAGATGTTCCCGAGCAGGACAATGTGGTCCCTAACAGGGTCACCCTCAAGCACCAAGGAACTCTTGGGTACACTGACCTGTCGTTTTGCACATAAGAACAGTCAGGACACATTCCCCGACGTAAAGCTGCAGGAAAGCAAACCTCTCATCCACAGGGAAAACCCCATCATACAGACACCCCCATGGGCACAAGTATACCCACCCCTGTTCGTTTTCTCTCACTAGGGGCAACTTCACATTGGTTCCAGAGCCCAAGCTGTGTCTTGAGGCAACCCCAGCTATATCTAGCCATTTCTTCTTGCCCTCAGGGTCTTTTACCACCAGAGAGACTGCAAAGTTATTAGAAAATTTCTGGTTCGTGCAACTTGTTTGTCTCAAAAATGTGGTTTTAACAAAAGATTGTTAAACAAACTGTATTGCTTGGTATTTATAGTTAATCAGAGACCCAACAGTTCAGCTGTTTCACATAGGAGTGAAGTGGAGTATTATTTATGTTCAGCTTTGCTATCAGGACACTGCAATAAATTGAAGGCCTGCCAGGCTCTAACAATCCTCATATTGCATTCACACAGCCGCTGTCTGTCCTCTGTCCAACCTCTTCAGTATATCACCTTGATTTTTTTGTGAGACTGCCTAACATTGGGAGCTAGCAGCTTCCTTAGCTTTTGCTAAAATGTCTTGCTGAAGAACAAATACACATACAGCGTAATCCCAAATGATGTGTAAATATGATATTTTCCAAGTGTAATAAACCAGAGTACAGACAGGCAAAAGCACTATGGTAAATAAAACTGCAGCTGATCCATCCATTTGAATAAGCTCACAATTTTTCTGCAAAGTAGAACAGTAAATAGGGTTTTCTCCTGTTTACCTGGGAGTTTTGGTAGCAGTCAAATAATTGTTGCAGTGCCATTTTTCTAGATTTGTAAAGTGCCTCACAACGTTTCCTTTTAAGTTTTTACAATGTGGAATGTTTGGGCCTTCAATAAGCCCATAAACTTAGAAATCTATGACTGAATGATAGACATCACATTATGGAAGTGGTGTGAAATGGTTTTGAGGGTCACCAGAAAACACTGAGAAACAACAGTGTTGATGTCATGTCACTCGCTGTTAGGTTTTAGCCTGGGCTCTTTATAAAATATGAGCATAGTCACCGTGATGTCAGCCGCTGGTTTCAGGCGTCCACATTTTTGAATGTTGTTGAATTTATCCCATAGAATTGATTTATTTGTTTGTTTTTTGTTTTGGGGGGTGTTTTTGGATACAAAAATAACCATATTTAGATGAGACTGTGGGGCGGTAAATTATCATCTCATGCTTGTGAGACTGGATCCATGAACTGTACAGGTGCAAAACACAGACACACACAGGCTGAAAAACCAAAATAAACCTTCACTTGTGTCGACTTATCTTTTGGGTTAGTTAAAAGCTATTAAATGTTCAATTTTTTAAGCTTAATTTTTCCTGGAATAATGAGGGAACAGGTCTCACCGGGACATGAAACTACTTGTTAATCAACTGAGTGTTAACTTTTGAGCCTCTGAAAATGTCTATATAAAAATGGGTGTAATTCCCAAGCAGTTAATGCAATACTTTTGTTAAACACATTTGATTTAAACATCTTAACTGGCTGATATTGGGTTTTTAACATATTAATAACCAAACTCACATGGGAAAAAAACCCATATAAAACATTTTCTTCAAATAAAAAAAAAAAAATCTTTTCTTCTGCATCTCTTTAGAACACATATGGCATTTCTTGTTTCTTGTTTACTGGATGCTATAGTGTGGAGAAAGAGAGCAAAGACGGGACAGAAGGATGAGGATGGCATTTAGCAAAATGCTGATTTGCAGCCAGCGTATAATGAGCACATGATGCAGGACTGTATAACTCAGTATGAGTCCAAATTAGTCTTAGCTTCTGTTTGGACAACCATAATGAGCTTAAGTTAAAGAACCACAGACTCTTTGCAGACTTGTGGTCTCATTATGTCTATGGTGTTTCTTCCACAGAACAAAAATGGTCAGTGTTATCGCTACATTCAAGAGGGTCTAAATATAGCTTAGTGGCGATACAGAGGAAAAGAAAAATCTGTTAGAGGGATGATTCAGTTTTATGTGTACATAAGATTGTTGGGAGGTTTTATTTTAAGTGAAAAATAAGTTCCTATGACATTAAAATACCAAAAAAGGGTAAAAGCTGCAGTGCAAGTAAATTAATCTCAGCACTATCAGAATTTGTTTGAGCAAGATAAGTCTGAAATGCAGTATCTCCCTCCAGCCTTTTATCTTAAAGTTGACAGCTTCAGACTGCAGCCTTTTTTGTTTATATTGTTCCATTCTATCGAAACAATAAAACCTTATCCGCTGCTGTAGTTTCTTTTGTCAGATTCAACAATGCATGAAGTATTTTTACACAGCGTAGGTCAGTAATCTTAGTGAACTTTCTGACATTGCAGATTTTTTTTTTTTAGCTGAGACATCCATTTAAATGAACTCCGAAAACAGCAGTTTCATGTCATTGTGTTGATCCAGACAAATCCCACCCCATTTGTTGTCTTCCCTTGATGTCATTTCGGAGTTGTTTGGAAATCATTCATTCTAATCTCTGTTTATTGGAATAGTCAACATGCTAATCCGCGCATTATGTTTTACCTCAGTTGTTAAAGCCTCTTTTGTTTATAGACAAACAAAAGTATCACTGCATGGTTCCTCTGCTACCGTTGGATAGCGGTGTGGAGAGACAGAAGTG
>NW_005187440.1:3774204-3793865 GCF_000239375.1 Pundamilia nyererei | reverse complement strand
AAAAAGGCCTTTTTGAGGGAACACAAAATGGGTTAACAATTTAGCCTGTAAAGCCGGTGCTACTAATTCCTACAGGTGTTCCAACTTTCCAGGATTACTTGCAATCCCCTCTGTCTGCATAAAAGCATACCCTCAAAAGCATCAGTTGAACAGTATTGTACTGCAGAAAGTAGTGTGTTGCTACAGAAATGGCAAGAAAAAGGCAATTACAATGGAAGAGTGACAGACCATCATAACAATTAAAAATGTAGGTCTTTCCTACAGAGAAATTGCAAAGAAAGTCAAGGTGTCAGTGAGTACAGTTTCCTTCACCATCAAAATTCACTCAGGCAAGGGAAGAGGTCTCTCAAAGCCACAACTGAATCAGAAGACAGGTTTCTGAGAGTAAACAGCTTGCGTGATAGGCAGCTCACAGGACAACAGCTTCAAGCACAGCTTAATAGTGGTCGTAGTAAGCAAGTCTCAGTTTGAACTGTGAAGAGAAGACTTCGAGCTGCAGACATCAGAATAAGACAAAGAGTCTTGCCTGGGCCATGAAACACCGCCATTGGAATACTGAAAATTGGAAGAAGTTATTACTGACTGATGAATCAAAATTTGAAATCTTTCGTTCATCACGCATGATCCTTGTAAGTCGTCGTGTAAGCAGAAGGATGGTTCCACAGTGTGTGGCATTAACTGTCAAACATGGAGGAGCAAGTGTGATGATCTGGGGCTGTTTTTACTGGATCCAGGGTCGGTGACTTGTAGAGCGTGAGAGGCACCCTGAACCAAAACAGCATCTATCTGTCTATCTATCCGTCTGTCTGTCCTTCGGTCGCTTGATTTTCATCGACTTCACACTGAGTGTGGGAGTAGCTAATCAGCACATTATTCAAGGCAGTGTAAGAGCAATCACATTTGATTAATTGTTATCAAAACTGCTGGTTGTGACAGAAAACTCTCTGTTGAAGAGAAGCAGTTGTCAAGCAGCGCAGACTCATGAAAGCTTCAGTTTCTCATTTCGGGATAGACTTTACCTTATTTTAGTTGTGAATTCCAAAATCACGTTGCCCTGATGTAATAAAACACGTAAAATCTGGAACAACTTTGTGCCACTCTTTAAACTTCCAGTCCAGTTAGGGTGATGAACATGCATCTTTGAATGAACGTTGTTTTTTAAAAATGTAACAAAGTAAACCCCTTCTTCCTCGAGCACATTCACAATTGTCTGTTTTGTTACCTCTCCCGCCTCCATCTTGCAGGGTGTAAAGTTCCCCTGATACTCTCTGTGTTTGATTACATTCATTCTCTGATGAAGCTACGCTGCAGTCTGTCCTGTAATCTCTGTCATTCATCAATGTCAGCCTTAATAGAGGCAAAGAGGAAAAGGAAGGGAGCCCTGGCTGTTGGTAAACCTCCTGTGACTGGCTATACATCTGCTGATGTGTGTTTGTGTGTGTCTGAGAGAGAGAGAGAGAAACTGTGTGTGTTTGTTAAATCGAACCTCCTTTGACTATTTGCGTCCTTTCACAAAGCTCATTTTATGTTATATGTCCGCAGGATTATCTGCTTTCACTTAATGAGTGTTGGAAAGCTAGTGTAAGAGTGTACCTCTCAGTTTGGAAAGGTGTGTGTGTGTGCACATCCAATAAGCCTGTTCACTTATTTATCCGTGCTGTCAGCTTGCCCCATGAGAGCCTTACTCGCACAACAGTAACCTGCAGAGAGGAGAGGGTGAGTGAGGAGGAAAAGCACAAGGAAGCAGGGAAGGAGGGGAAGAAGGAGGTGTGAATTGAGTGGAAGGGAATTTCACCACTCCCTGCCAGACACTGAGGCTCAGTTCCAGCTGTCCTGTCTACCAACACCCCACCTCCAACCTCCCCCCTTCTTCCTGTTGGTGCCTGTATGCTTCGAGCAGTGGACTCAAAGGCTTTCTCAGCTCTGGCTTTTAGCAGAGTGGAGATAATGGGAGGCACTTTTGGCTCTTTGCAGCAGCTCCATATAACCAATAGTGCGCTTTCAGTCCAATTAAAGAAAGCTTCTTCGTGTGTGAGGAAGACATAGAGGTCCATCTGTGACACACCATCCACTTCATACTCAACAAATGCAGTTTACTGAATATAGATTCAAACTGTAAGTCTATTTATGAAATGCTATTTTAACTGCAGCTAAACATTTCATACAGTTCCACCTGTGGCAAAACACAAAGGTATTATAGAGATATTATCACAGGGACTTCTTTATGTTACATTATGTTGAAATGCTCTCCTTGCCTTAGGCTTTGCTTATATGTGAAGGAGAGTCCTACTATGACTAAATTGGTCTCCCAGTGAAGTAAAGTTGACTTCGATGACACGTGGAAGGAAGTTATTCTGGTGTACACTGGTTTTATTGCCACTGCATATTGGCTTTCCAGCAGCTACAACACATTACAGAACTGTTCAGTAATGCCATTAAGCCTCTGTCGTATTTTGTGTCCAGTGAACAAATGTTGCTGTGCTACATTGCTAATTTCAAATGGTAAACATGATAAAAGTAGCAGCTAATAATGTACATATTGTCCTTGGGATCCTTTTAATATACAGTGGGGAAATAATTATTTGCTAAATTTATACATTTGCTAACTTACAAAGAAATGAACACTGGTGGTTTAATTTTAATTAACAGAATATCAACAAAAAATCTGGAAAAACACATTACATAAAAGTTATATATTGATTTACATGTAATTGAGTGAAGTACATATTTGATCTCCTAGACCCAGCCAGAATTTTGGCAACTAATGATGTCCATCAGGTGTCCAAGTAACACACAGATTACAATTAGTCAATCAATTACTGAATCATTTTCGTCCATTTCACCGTAGGTAACACCAAAGAGCTGTCAAAGGACAACTGCAACAAGACTGTAGACATGCTTAAGGCTAGAATAGGGTATAAGACAGTCAGCAAGATGCTTGGTAAAAAGGTGATGGCTTATTTGGAAACTGAAGAAATATTAAAGAACCATCAATTGCCCACAGTCTGGAGCTCCATGCAAGTTTGTTAAAGATCTGAAGGCATTTAGGGCCATGGTCACCAAGAACACCATTAGTGGCGCACTACACCGTATTGGGTTAAAATCTTGCAGCACCCACGAAGTTCCTCTGCTCAATAAGGCACATGTACAGGCCCATCTTAAGTTTGTCAGGAAACATGTTGCACTCATCTCCAAGAAACTAAATGGGAAGACTTGGGTGCTATGGTCAAATAAAGCCAAAATCTGGCTCTTTTGGCATCAACTCGACCCACCAACTGCAAGTGTACCATCCCCACAGTCAAGCATGGAGGTGGAAATGTTATGGTTTGGGGCCATTTTCTGCTAATTCACAGCACCATGGGATGGGTTTTACAGCTTGACAGTGGCCCAGAACATACTGCAGAGCAATAAAGAAGTGGCTAAAGGTCATGAAGTGGCCGAGTCAGTCTCCAGACTTCAGTCCTATAGAAAATCTGTGAAGAAAGCTGAAGCTTCGGGCTGTGAAGCTCTAGCCAACAAACCTAAACAATTAGGAGGGTTTCTATAAAAATGAGTGGGCCAAAATGCGAGCTGTGAGATGTGACCAAACCTGGTGTCTTACTGCTGTGCTTGCTAACAAGAGTGTCTCCAGGAAGTAGTAAGTCATATTTTGCTTTTGGATCAAATATGTATTGCAGTCAATGAAGTCCAAATCAGTGCATAAAATTTATGTAAAATGTTTTTTTTCCTGATTTTTATTGATATTCTGTGTAGATGTACATCCTCACAGAGCCACTACCATGGCTAATGAAACACTTATTTGCTCTAAATGCCAAGAAAATGCATTTGCAATGCTTCTTTCATAGCTCTTCTTCCTATTAACTTTGTTTTTTTGTTGGAATATTAAGTTTTATTATCATCATTGGCTTAACTTTTGGAGAAATGAGTCCAATCATATCAATCGAATATTTCATCAAGTGACAGAGAGCTAAATGTAGTAGCAGTTCTGCATTTCTTCCAGGTTTGGTTGCATGCTATAATTTAGAAAATGTCTCATCTGCCACTGTCCCTCCTACACACTTGTCACTGTAGGTGTTTGCTTGTTTTCACAGAGGCAGTAGAGGCCAATAAAGGCTGATACCACTGTGCACTGTTGGTACTGCTGTAATTGTGGTTTTCAAAATGATTTTTTCAAAACGCATTTATTTTCAAATGTAGGAATCAACCTGTGGGAGATGGGCAAAATCTCACTTTTAGCTTTGGGAAATAATTCTTCAGTGGGACTTGCAATGCAAATCGACATGGTTTTAAAAAAAACGCTGCTGCAAGCAAAAACAAGCATTATGTGTTTACTAGTGACACGTTCCTTCAGAGATTTCTGAAAGATTTGCAAACTAAACTGTAAGCAAAAATGTCTTAATTTCATCCTGCTGGCAGAATCCTGCTGTCGTTTTGAAGAAAAACAGTATGAAGTGTTTATTTGTGTAAATGTCTTGTTGATGTGGACTATTTTTGTTACAGAAATAGAAGCCCTTAGGATTGAAATGATTGATAAGCCTTTTTGGGGTCTTTTCGAGAATCCTTCCTCCACCCCCCCCCCATATCTCTCCGAGTCAGGCCCAACACGGATAGCGTACGTTTTGCTGTAAACCTTGGGTGCCGCATTTTAGCTCGTGCAGCTGTCGACTTCTATCTTTTTGCCCATATTGGTGCTGGAGAGGATACTCGAGGGTGCATTAGAGAGGGTAGGGAGATTAGATACAGAGTGCTGATATCTCTCCTGTTTCTCTCCCGCTATGTCTCCTCTTCGCTGCCACTGCCTGGCCCAGGAGAATAGACTGGTAGAAGCAGCTTTTGTAGAAGCAGAGAAAGAAGGATGCGCCCTGTTGTGATTTCTGCAGGCCTGTTTCTTTCATTTCGCCTTTTCTCCTCCCTCTGACTTCATCAGTTGTTTTTCTGCCTTCTTCTTTGAAACTTAGTCTTTCCATACCTGCAATGCTGCAGAAAGCACTATGCATAACAAAATAAAAGACACAGCTATCCTTTACGTTATGGGAGAGAAAAAAAGGGTGTTTCTTGGCTGCTTGTTAGTCTGAGCACTGAGTGTTTTGTTGGATTGTTGAAATCGTGGCTTTATCTTCACACCTCGTGCACACAGTTTTCTATTGGGAACTGTTATAGATTCACCTTGGAGATGACTTTATTTATTGTTCTGTCTTTCAGGCTGAGAAACACATACATCAGATTCAATGACTGATTGATTGGGGAGGCACTTTTAATTGCTGTGTTTTTATACACTGTAATGGAAACAGGGGGACTGAGGCTTTCAGCAAAAGCATGCATGCTTTTGGACTGGGCGGGGAAACGGTACCCACTCGAACACAGAGAGAACATGTGAACTCCACAACAAAAGGTCTTTGATTTGAACCCAAGTCCTTCTTCCTGTGAGGCAACAGTGCTAATCACCACGCCATACTGCTCGCTTGAGTTTATTTGTATTGATTTTTGATTTGTTGATCCAAATATTTCAGTGCAGCTGCAGAATAGCATCGTATGAATAGTGTAGAGTCATTCACGCCCCCCAGGGCATAAATTGCAACTGAATATGATACATTCAAAGTTTTCATGTCGGTGATATCTTTGTGGATTTTCATGAATGCTATGAAATCTGGTGCAAATATTCCCGGTACAGCATGAATCATATCAGGGTGCATCTGACCCAGTGGTGGTTCCTGTGTTGTAGCTAATCTTGCGCGTCCATCTGTTGTGTTTGGTGAATAAATAAAGCTGTGCAGTGAATGGCTGGATAGTGTTGTAGCTTGAAAATGTGTATTTTTAAAATATTTTTTGGGGGGGATCTCTAATGCAAACAAGATACGTTAAACACTTGTGTTGCACACACAGCTTTTAATGTTTAACATGGTAATCTATGGTAATTTATTATCAAATGAATTATTTAAAGTTGAATCTTAGATGACATTCTGCACTTGTTGCGAGATGACTGGTGTGAAATTCAAGACTGGGATGCCAAATCCATCCCGTTAGAAATAGGTTTAACACCACGAGAAGCTGTTCGGAATTATACTTTATTCAAACTGCATTTTAAACGTCATTGTTCTAAATGATTGCAGATCACACTATAACAAAGCAAAAGCTTGCAACATGTATAGATATAAAGTATGCACATACCCCAGTATACCCAAAACATACGTATACATTTCTATACCTCAAGTTTCTGTAGCATTAGACTCTGTATGGAGCCCGTTGTAAACACCAAGCGACGGCTCATAAACACAGTGGCATTTACTCATCGCTGCTTAAACCTTCTTATCATCCATCACTGTTTTATGGCTAGTTAGCTCAGCTCCTGCTGCAACTGACCACACACAAGCCACGAGGCATTTTCATCGAGGCTTGTAAAAATCATTACACACCTGACTGTGATGTGTCCTTTGAAATAACTCACATAAGCCGAAATAGTGATGCTACTTGGTGTGAACACTTACATTTTATGTTTTTACAGCTGTATTCTCTTTTTTTCAGTGTGAACAGGAAGTGATATGTGCTAATTGATGATAGCTGATTAGTATTGCAGGTTGCAGACTTGACAAATAGAACGATGGGTAGGACTGAGTGCCTTTCCATGAGTATTCAAAACGCTGGAAAAGTTTGCTTCTTTTCAAAAATAGTCTGTTTTTAATAAAACTTCACCTCTCAATTCCCCTAGCCCCAAACTATTCCACATTCATTATGCTGAGGAAACACTTTATTTCATTCTGTTGTTTGGACTGCTGATGAAAGTTGTGAAGCATTGTAGACTTATGAATAGGCAATAGGCACAGCAAATTTAAAATGTGCCTTTCTGCAGTGAATTCATTTGTGGTTTCTCATTAGTGAATCTTCAAAAAAAAGAGACACGGAGAGAGGGGGGAAAAAAACTCTAACATCTTCCAAGGAGACAAAACAATCTCGTGGATTCTGCTTGCTCAGGCTGGCTGGTTTGTCTTCGGCTATGCTCAGGCTTAAAGCTTCCGGCAGGTTCTCTGTGTAACTGATGGCAGCTGTTTACCACCGAACTGTTTAGAAGCTCATTATTAGAGCGTGAAGCTTGTTATGAGGCCATGTGAGAGACTCGTTACTCGCTAATTATTTCTGAGGAGCTGCCTGGCAAGCTGTGATGGAAGTAAAAAGAGAGAGAAGTAGAGAGACATAGTGTTGCAGAGGGGTCAAATGAGTGAGGCTTTCTTACTGTTTGTTTTAATCCACTGGGAATTTCAGTTCACTAGAGTGTACATGAATTTAAGCTTAATCTGTATGTTTGCCATGTGCTTGTTTTACGTGGTAGATTTAATTTTAAAAGGGTGAATGGGATCATTTTGAGGGGTCAAAAGATGTAGAAAGGAATAAAAAACAAAGATAATTTGGGCTCTTTTCATTTTTAGCTTCTCAGAATTTCACTTTTCGTCAAATTTTCAACACTTCTGACTTTGCAGTACCCTTGTGTAAGTTGCACGATCTGATATCGTCGTGTTGGTGTTTTTCCCAGATCAGCATAGTAAATGTTGTTCCAGGATCAACATTGGAAGTGACCAATCAGAATGTTGTGACGTCATACTTTTGCGACTTCGGGAAAAACCGCCGTAAAACAAAAAACTGTACTTAAGCTGCGAGAAACCGCCTCTGTCCGCCGATCAACGGACCCTAACCCTAAACCCTTTAATAAACAGTAAGCAGAATTGATATTGTCCTTGCAACATTGGAATTTCATAAATGCACGAATGGCTTGGTGCGCCAAAGAATAACGTCACAACAATGTGATTGGTCACTTGCAATGTTGATCCTGGAACAACATTTACTATGTTGTTCCAGGAACAACATAGTAAATGTTGTTCCAGGATCAACACCAACACGACGATATCAGATCATCCATGTAAGTTGGGGTGAGTCAGTCTAACATACTCTTGATTGAACCATTTATAGCAGGGGTGTCCAACTCCAGGCCTTGAGAACCGGTGTCCTACAGGTTTTAGATGTGTCCTTGATCCAACACAGCTGATTCAAATGACTAAATGACCTTTTCAACATGTCTTGAAGTTCTCCAGAGGCCTGGTAATGAACTAATCATTTGATTAGTTCTAAAACCTGCAGAACACCGGCTCTTGAGGCCTGGAGTTCCCTACCCCTGAGTTATAGTAATGTGATGATGATATTCCCGTAGACAAAGTTTTAAAGTTGCATGTGCAATTTTGAGCATCATCTGGCCCATCAAAACAAATGTTTCCCTCCTCCTTTGTGCATTTTAAAGGGTTTTAGAAGTTTTTTTTCTTGCATGTCCCCTTCTCTCAGACTATCTACATCCCTGTTGTCAACCTCACATTCATTTGTGCATATTCCTACTGTATACACACCAGTGTTGGTCAAGTTACTTGAAAAAAGTAATTAGTAACTAATTACTGATTACTTTTTCCCAAAACGTAATCCCATTACTTTGCTGATTACTTATTTTCAAAAAGAATTAGTTACTTAGTTACTTTTTAAAAACATGATACACAACCTAAATAGGTAATAAAGCAGTAGACCTTTCAGCCCAGTTCTACTTTTTCATATAAAATGTAATCAAATGAAAAAAAAAGTCCCTTTTTAAAACTTGTTTTATTAGTTTTAATGTTTTAACTTCATGCACATCGCATTAAGCAAATATTAAATTATATGCAACAGTCTTTGATTTGAAGAAATTTGTTTAGCGTTTAAAGCTATTTTCTGCATATTCCAGCATATAAAATAAAGTATTTTTTTTCTTTGGACACTCCCTCTTTCAAATAGATGCAAGTAAAACACGGCAGAAAATAAATGAAATCAAAGACTCAGCAGCACTGAGTCCTGTCGCCCTTAAATCTATTTTTACCTGTTTAGCAGAAGCGGAGCAGTCGGTGGTTTGCCCGGTGCTGCAGCGGTCATGTCAGTGGGGGGATACGGGAGTTTCTCTGTGAATTTCACATTCCCGTGGCAGTGTGCTAGGTACTTGCTCAGAAGTTTAGATTGTTTTTTTTTGCTGTAAAAATACATTTTCTTCCCACTCAGTGTACAGCGGACTCTAATGTTTTTGTCATTTTTTACGGAATCAAACTCAAAGTAAGGTCAGTACTTCCACGTTTTAAACGCTGCATGGTAGTACTCTTTCCCACATTCTATATATTATCCATTGTTGATCTGCACACGTTTGTTACCACGAACGTCGCTCGCGCTTACGTCATTGTCATGAGACGCTCTCACAAAGAAAATCGCGGTTTAGTAACGCAGTAACACAGCGTGGTTAGTAACAGTAATCTTTTCTGCAATAGTAATCCCTTACATTACTCATTACTTAAAAAAGTCTTAATGATTTTTGTATTTTTTTTTAAATAACAAACAAATAAAGATGTGACTGAAGTGTTGCATTACCTGGGATTAAAACAGATTAACGCCATTTTTGCATTGTTCTGTGAATCCCAGTTTTGCAGGGGTAGTTGAATCAGAGTATAGACCTGCAGAATTCATCCTGCTACTTCTATGAGCACATTATCAATAAACACAAGTGATCTGATTCCACTGGCAAAACTGCTGAACTGACCACTCCTAAAAATGTTTGTTGTTTCTCTGATTGGTTTAACTTTTCAACCTATTGCTGCTGGCCTCTTTCATTTGCAGTCAAAATGTGCATTTGAAGTATTTTCTATTTCTTAAATGTGCTTCATTTGTTATGGAATAACAAGGGAACAGGCCTCACCTGCCCATAAAGCTTCATGAATAAAATTATTGTAATACTTAATAAGTTCATGATTTAAATTAAAGCTGAAAGTCTGCCATTCAAACACATATTGATTCATGTCAAATCCACTGTGATGGTATATGCAAGCAGAATTGCGAAAATTGTGCTTAAGTACTTAGGGACCTAACTGTTAAGTAACACTTCTCTATTATACACTTTACTGGAATACTGTAAGAAATGTATTAGATCAGCGATCCCCAACCCCCGGGCCTCAGACCGCTACCGGTCCGTGAGTCATTAGGCTCAGGTGTGAAATGTATAGTTTTCAGGGTTTTTATCGGTTTTCAGCGTTATTTTGTTATCGTTTTTATCGTTTACTCGGTTTTCCTTGGTCTTTTCACGTGTGTTATGAATAAATCTTCTTGTTTTTCGGTACCGGTACTAGTTTTATTTTGTTGTATTTATCCGCGACACCTTAAAGGCCGGTCCGTGAAAATATTGTCGGGCATAAACTGGTCCATGGCGCAAAAAAGGTTGGGGACCGCTGTATTAGATGACGTCCCACAAATTGTTGTTTGTAGGATTTTCCTGTAGATTACAGTTGGTAAACTGTAAAATAACAGTTTCATGCTGGAAAATACTCTGCTTACAGTGTAAGCAGTGGATAGATTGTTTTGCAAGAATGGATATAAATAAACCCAGTGGGGATTTAAGTTGTCACAGCGGCAGAAAATATAGTGGAGATAAAAATACAACAAATAGACATACAGATAAAGATACAGATAAAGAGGTAAATAGGCCAACTTTATCTTTATGGGATGTGTATTTTTACCTCATTAGTCTCCATCTTCACTGAGTCCATGAGACAATCATTTATAACTGACTTGAAGCTGGTTGTGCCTCTCAGGGTTCCCAATGAAGAGAAGAGAAATCATACAGCACCTTACAGGCTGCATGTTTTTATGGATAGCAGAGAAGACAGAAATAGCTCCTGCTCAAGTCCTGAATTTCTCATTGTTCCAAACGGAGGCGCTGAGCAAGACAAGCGATGCAGTCCAGAGCAAAATAAGCCATCTTTGGGATGAGGAACCTGATTCCTGTGGCTGTTTTATTGTCGTTATTATTAATGGAGATAAAACAAGGAAGCTGGAGAGTTGATTTTTCTATAAATTCTGCAGAAAGAAAGGTTGCTTCTAAATCTGGTGTATCTGGTACATGTTATGTGAAAAGAAGATTGAGGTGATATCCGAATGACTGGATTAAATCAAACCGTTCTAGATAGTAAATGCCACAGCTAGCTGATCCCGTTACCAATGACAATACAGGGCATTTCAGTATATTGTTATTCATGTTTCTCGTACTACATCGAAGTGAGCCTCTTCACTCGCCTGCTGTTGCTCTCAGACATGCGGTGAAACAAGAGATGCTTTAAGCGCATTCATCTCACACTGTTTTGTAATACAAGGGCTTAGTTGTTATTCTGAACTCTCTGCTCTCATTGTGTTTTTGTGAAGAAATAATCGCTCAGTGATGATGTGGTAATAATTTCTTGTGCCGACGTGCCACCTTTTGTTGTGTTGAATTACAGGAAAAAGATGACTTGTCCTTGGTGTTCTGGCTGAACCCTCTGGCTCAGGAAGCCATGTTCTCCTTTTAACCTTTTTCATTTGATTAAGAGGGAAAACAGTGTTTGACCTGCGCTGTGGGGAGGCGGGCCGGCAGCTGGGATTTAGGCCAAAACAGCAGGAAACTGATCTCAAATGGAGGAGCTGGCAAAGCCAAGGGTGGTGAAGGTCCACACACACAGAGACAATACACATGTGTGCATTGTGTGCCACTGCGGTTGTGCAGTGTTGCTGTACATAGAATACAGACACAATAGATTTTGGACATAAGAGCATGCAACACAAAATTCCATATGCACGCACATCCCAGGACTGGTGTGTATTACAGATCGTTTCATTTTCACCTCTTTTACCTCATTGTTTTGGTTTATGTTGACACAGTTCTCAGTGTAAACAAATGACAGAAAGACAACATCAACAACAAAGTCAAATACTTTCTGCTAATATGGGCTGTTGGAAACCAAGCTAGAGCCAAAAGCAGAATGTATATAACTGTATATTTATCAGTTCTTCCACCTTGTCTAGCCTCTGGTCATTTAATTTTTTACCTTGCTACAGTAATGTGTAAGGTGTGTACAGGTAAAGGGTAAATTTCCAAACAAAAAGGAAACACATAGATTGGAACCCATACAACAGCGATTTAATCATTTTTAATCATTTTTGTTTAATGGAAATTTTGACTTACTGGAGGCACCTTGCAACAGGTATTACAACCTTATCCTTCACATCAAAAGAAAAACATATGCAAAATATGAAGCCTGTTTTACTGTACTATTTGCTAAAGTCGGATAAGCATGTGGACACATGAAGGTAAAGCTGTTTGTGTGCTTCCAATAACAGAAATCAAAATGAATGCATAACATAGTGTTACAGCAGCAGGTCTTAGGAAAAGACACATTTTAAGTTTATGGCAGCAGATCTGACATTGTCTGTCTTTTCAAGAGTCCTTGGAAAAGATTAACTCCAACCAGCTCTCGCTGAACCCGTGATCCTCTTGAGAAGAGGAGAAGAAAAGGTCTCCTCTATAATATATTTTTCAAAACTTTTATGCTCTTCAGTTCTTGAAATTCTCCCCATCATTCAATACCATCGCAGAGACATCTGATTTATTTAAGTTCACTTCCCAACATGATAGCAACACCAGGCATACAGCCCCACAGAGCAATAAAAATAACTATATTTAACCACCAGAAGGCCAAGTCACTGTCATCTGGCTGTAGGGGTATCTTTCAGTCTACAGCTAAGCATAAAGCATCCACTGCGCAAAAATGAATAGCACTGTGATGTTTAATTTCATCCATTTAACCAGCAGATTAAAGCACCACTAAAACTAGCAACTACAAATAGATTCACATTTGGATGTGTATGCATCCATTGGGGATTATTAACTAAGTTACTGTTGTAATGAAAATGTAATTCTATATTTGCAGAAATGTAGCTGGGCAACACGGCAATGTAACCCTTCTTTTTCTGTGTGTAACGGAAGATGCACATACATCAGTTTAATTACCATTTTAATAGGCTGTGAGCCACATTACATTGTAACCACTTGCTTAACTGTTATGAAGCCATTTCAAGATGCTGAAAAGCTCTTGAGAGCACTGTACGCGGCACGATGCACCACCAGCCATCTCGCACACTGAGCAGCATTGACATTCAGAGGCTGATGCCGCCAGCTGCCCGATCATGATGGATTCAGATCGTGAGCAGAAAAGGCACAGAGAGGCTCAGTGTTGCCAAAGCCCTTATGTATTAAAAAAAAACTCGACTGTTGCACCAATGCGTTGTGGAAGCTATGAGGAGTGAGAGAGGGTTACACAAGGCTGCGGGCGAAATGCACAGAAGCAAATGCATGACGGGTCTCTCAATATCCTTGTTAGGCAGCTGTGAAATAACATATGAGCCCTTGGAAAGTGATTTTTTTTTTTCTTTTTTCTTTTTGAGGCGTGGAGAAGAGGAGAAGTGAACAGCAAAAAGTTTTACCCGTGTACTCTGCTTGGATTTAAATATGACTGCTCTTGAATTCACAGTCACTCCAGGTGTAGTCCTCAGAGCTTGTCAGAGTTGTGGTTTGGTCTCTGTTTTGAGACAAAGATCATAAATAAATAAATTTAAGAATGATTACATTTTAGTTCTTCACTTCACTTGTATCTCTTTAAAGTGCGTTACTGTGCTGTAAATTGTGAATTTCTTTGCTGTGGTTATTAGATTTATGCCTGCTGTGGTATGTTTACCCTCCAAATCTCCGACGATAATTGGAGCAAAGAATATGTGCTGCTACACGGTTCCCCATTGGCAAGCCTTAGACACAGAGCTTTTAAAAAGGTTAGGAATTTATGTATACAAACAGTAACAAATGATAAAAATAACCATTTTCTAGAACTAATATCCACTGCTAGATTCAGGAGTCACTTTTTAAACTGTGCACTATAGGTCAGGATCTGAGTCTGTGCAGTTGTGGAGCCTATACCTGCTGCTGGGTGGTTGTTAAAGCCTCCCAAATTTATGCGCTGTCGGCTTATCTCGTTTTCTATTTCTGTAGGTTTACTAGAAAAGATGTGAATGCATTAATGAGTTTTGTAGAGTACCAGTAACAGAGCTAAACTTAGTATCAAAAGTCAAGTAGCAAATTATACAACTGACTGGATCTGACTTTTTTGCCCACAAAAGTTCTTTAATTCTTCATGGCATAAATGTAACATTCCTTAGAGATTTTAATCCATATTGATACAGCTGCTGCAAATTTGTCAGCTGTACATCTATGAAGCAAATCATCCCAAAGGTGCTCTGCTGGATTGAAATCTGTGTACATTAAACTCATTGTCATTTTCAAAAAATTTTGAGGATGACTTGAGTTGTGTGACATAGGGCACATTATTCTGATGGAGGCATCAGTTGGTACTGAGAGACCCAAAGTATGCCAAGAAAGTATCTTCCACGCCATTGCACCACTGATGCAAAGGCATAATACAGTAGATCCATGTTGTTGGTTACGTCAAGATCATGTTAGACCCTAACGTGTCAATGTCGCAGCAGAAATCAAGACTAATCGGGCCCTCCAACATTCTTTCAGACTTTTGTTGATTCGTTTTGGTGAACTGGTGGGAATGGTAGTCTTAGTTTTCTGTTCTTAGCTGACAGGAGTGGCACTTGGTTTGGTCTTTGCTGCTGTAGCCCATCTGCTCCAACGTGCTGTGCGTTCTGAGCAGTCTGGCCATTCTCCCGTGACATCTGGCACCAACAAGGCCATTTTCTTCCAGAGAACTGCCACATTGGACATTTTATCTAACATTATCTGCCTCCTGTTTGGTGCTGGGCAGGTAGTATTGGTGAACATATTGGAGCTGAAAACAGCTAGCTGGCACCAATCACTGAGAAAATCAGCATTTCCAAAGCAAAAACCATCATCTTCCAACGCAGTCCCAGTGTCTTTGCTCTTGACTGATTTTCTTCCTTCTTCATTTCCACAGTAAAAACATAAGAAGATACTGTGAACTCTTATAATGACTTTATTGACATTGCGCATTGGTATCATTGGTATGATTATATCTCTTCTGAATGCTATACATAAGACAAGCCATAAACCAAATTTACTAAAAGAATTCTGTCCAGAGAGGAAGTAAATAATCAGAAAATGGAATTTGTTTTGCAATAACTCATCTTAGAACCTGCTGTATCTCTTCTCCTTGAATTTACATCCTTCTTGTGGAAAGCAACAGAGCACAAGAGAGGTGAAGAAGTATGTGCAGGCAGGGTGGAGATGAGTGTGATCTATAACAGAAGGGTAGCAGCAAGTGTGAAAGGTAGTTTTTTGACTTAAGAAATTTTATATTTATGGTTCTTTCAACAAAACAGAAAACAATTTCCTTCCTTTCTCTCGAAAATTTCGCTATTCTGAAAAGTGTCACCTAGGCGGATCTCATCCGTGTAAACAAGCTTATAAGGAGTGTAAGATAGACGTTAGGTTGGCCGGAGTAAGTAGGCTACAAAGGAACATTTCCTGTTCCCCTCTTATCACCACTGTAATTACCACATTCCACTTCTCAAAGAAATAAACAATAGCAGGCGCCTCTGCAGCTTTCTCCACTCCAAGCTATCTGCTGCCTCACACGCTGTCCTCCACCTTCCTCCTCCTCTCCTGTCCCTCTCCCTCTGTCTCACACACAGCGCATCTCATATTAATTCTTCCCATATACAAACACACAGAGCCACACTCTCACAAACATCAGTCGTTAATTTGATCTCTGCTGATGATTTATTTTCTCGATGACTGCGCAAACACACGCAGCCTTTTCTTCTCAGCCCCCGTTAATTTGTCTGTCCATCTCTCCGTCCTCCTGTGGTAACAGGGCTGACACGGAGTGTGACTTGGCAGCCGTACTGTAGCTTTTAAGCACCGACTTGCAGCAGTCGCCCGAGAGCCTTCCGTCGTTTATCTCGCGGATAATAATAATGCTTAGGGGTGAGCAGACCTAACTCATCACTGCCTTTTATGGCTTCAACAATGCAGTGATTATAAATGGCTATTAATAAGAGACACAGCATTAGAGAGCCACAAGTTTGAATCATCTTTACAGGAGAATTGTTCAGATTTGCAGAGTAGCAGAAGATAATTTAATTCTGCGCGACAATATGTGAGATTTTCCTCAGATTTGTTACATTTTAAAAGCTGCTTTTAAAGTCTTAAACAGGTGCGGGAAATATTGCAATTAAGAAAAGAGACATTTTACTGGATGAGGCAGACTGAGAAACAGCACATTGTGCTATCAAATTAGCATCTGCTGTGTGGGTTTTGTAAATTACTGGGTGAGAATTATCTCTCTTACATTATAATAAACTGCTGATGACTATCACATTTTCATGTGGTTTTATAATTTGGGAAGCATTAAAGCCCCCTCCCCCCCAAAAAATGCCCAAGGATTTTGCATTGTGGGCTTCACAGCTAAGTGGGAAAAGATAGATGATCATTGCTAAAAGCAAATTCAAAGGCTCTATCTTCCACCGTTCTTTATGTCCCAGCTTTGAATATTATCTACAAGAGAAGGGCCACGGGCATTGTTGCTGACTCCGGCTGTGTAATGTCAAATCGATACCTGGTGTGTTTCGGGTTTCACAAATGAAAAATACAAGCAGATTTGATCAATGTACAAGAGGGATATATGACTCGAGGCTTGTACCGCTCTCGTAATACAAGACGGATCCATAGCGCAGCCTCACTGGTTGAACGGGCGAGATTAATCTATGAACCGAGATGAAAATCGGCACTTAGTTGGCACTGATTTCACTCGGTCTTATTGAGTGAATAAGCTGGACAAATCTTGGTAGGGACAATTTCAAAGGTGGAGATTTTTTTTAAAGTTTATTGAAGTTTACAGTTTGAAGGAAAACTCCTAATTCCTGCATGATAAATGAAAAGTTTTGTAGACAATGCTGAAAATATGGCAGTGATGTAGACGCAAGCAGCGAATTCAGTGTTGCGTTTCTTTCATAGTAGTAGACATCTCTGGTGTGATTGATCGCTGCCTGTTGAGTTTTGTTTTGATTTTTTTGGTGGGTGTATGTGAAAGGAAAGGGATGAAGAATAAAAATGATGTAAGATTCTTGTTTTCTTGTGTTCATGTGTGAATGTTTTCCCTTGTTTTAATGTTTAAACGCTGTGAAATATATTTTTAATGACTCCCGAGCTTTCAGCCGGGCTTTGAATTGGCCATTTCCATATCCCTCTTTTTTTGAGCCATTCCTTGGCAAATTTACTATGCTTAGTATCATTTTCATGGTGATCAATTCAATTCCAGTTTAGCTTGAACTTTTGGACAGACGGCCTCATATTGTCTTCAACGACTCTTTCATATGATGCATGGCACATTATTTAAAACAATGGGCTGTCTTTGCTTCTGTTTATTGGCAGAATGAATTTTTTCTCTATGGTTACTCTTGGATAGCAAAGACTTTTTCCTGGCACAGCTCTTGCACATTTAAAAATTAGGGCCATGGCGTGATTGTAGATACATGCACTTTAACACCTGCAGAAGGTGAATTTGGGTGGCTATTGAAAATTAATTTTTGGAGAAAATTCTCTTGCATTTGGCGGTTTTCCCATTCATGGGAAAACTAGCAGTAGTGACTTTTGTTATTTCTAAATTACCTTTCTTAAATAATTCAAAGATTAAAATCTATTGACAGACTGACAGGCATACACATACAACACACTTTGATTTTTATACCAAAGAAACGCACTTTTCCATCAGTCTAAGGAAGTTTAACTGTGAATTAATCTTTTATATTCAGTCATCCATCTGTGGATCATGCTAGCCTAGTTTAATAACTCCTGGAGATTGGAGCCTATATGGTGCTGGGGGCGGAGTCTGTGAATTTACTCTATTAGTGTCATAGCCCCTCTAGGAGTTCGGAGTTAAGAGGTCAAGAGTTAATGTTTCCATTGTAACACCTCCAGATTTGACATAGAAACACTCGTTTTTAACACTCGATTTTAACTACTATCATTTTACACCTCAGAGTTACATTAAAAGAATGTGACTCTACTTAGAGTAAAATTAACTCTACTTTTGCAAGAAGACTACTAACACCAAAACATTTAACACTTTTGTTATTTGCTGTGTAGGGAAATGGATGGGTGGGCATACATTTTCTCCTGTTTATTCTTATAATGTGTTGGAAACCCTTACATATTCAGTTCAGGTCATTTGTGTTTTATTTGCACCCTTTATTGTTGGATTGAAAACCCCAATAATAAGATTATGAGCTTGGCGATGGTGGGAAGTAAAAACTCAGTTTTAACAGGAAGAAACCTTCGGTTCAGTGAGGCGTAGCCATTTGCTGTAACCGGTTGGGGGTCCTGAGCCTCTCCCTGAGCCTGGTTCTGCAGGAGATTCTGGGACCCTAACGAGATGTTTGAAGCCTAATCCTAAAGTTATCGAGGATGATTTTTTCGAAATTTTAGGAACCACACTGTCTTCAGTCTTTACTGAGATATTCCTCTCACTGGCTTGGGAATTCCTAAAAAATAAACAAATTCTTCTTAAAATCAGCTTGCAAAACAAGTCTTTGACCTTAAATTTTCAAGAACATCTATTTCTGACTTGCCTCTAAACCTACCTCATCCTTCACATGTACCACGATACTTTCTTCCAGTTAAACACCATATTTGATCATATGATGATACTGCTGTAAAGTGGCCCACTGGATCACTATTATGGGTTGGACCACACCCATCGTCAGACTCACCCTTTCATGTAATCTCAGCTACAAAGCTATAAAGTTTCATGACTGCTTCATATACTGTTGTGATTTTAAAGGTTTAAGCAATCACAGCTATACTGTTTTAAGTTTTTAAAAAGCCTTTTTTTCTTAATAGGTTTCATAAACGCCAAAACATTGAACATTTTTTATGTGTAGTTTTCAAATATAACTTACACTTCCTTCTCACCCTTGGGGTCTTTCTTCAGTACACACCCACTCATTCTGCCTGTTCGCGTTCATCAGTCTCACCTTCACACACACACTTATCATTTAGCTGTAGCAGCTTGAAAATGGAACAAAGAAAGCACTCACCTCGTTTCCGCCATGATTTATGCTAGGGCTGCTGTATTATTGGTTCAGTTAATATGCAGACTCATTACACTCATCCCAGTCTCAGATTTATCAACTGTTTTGCTGAAGCAATTTAAGGGTTTTCCTGAAAATTGATTTAAGCGTTTCAGAATATATTTCTGAGTACTTATCACTAACAACTTCCTCCTTCAATTTCACTCTACCTCAATTTTAATTTGACAGAAAAGGGTCTCAAGCTCTAACTTTCTCTCTTCTCTGAAAGATTGTTGGATTTGTGATGTATAAATCAAACCTCACTCTGTGTCTGAATGTTGGATCAGAACATTTTCTACCCTTACAAGAGTAAAACCGGGCAGAAAAAAATGAATAGATAGTGACTAAGTGCCCTTTTACCAGGCTCAAGTCAAGAAAATTGTCATCCACTTGTAAAAAGCTCATTACGGTTTTGGTGCAAGCTCCAAAGGGCATCCACTTCAGGCTTGCTGGTCTGTCTGAACTGAAAGCTTGCTACTAGAACCATTTGTTAACCGTGTCTGTGTTTGTCCAGCCATGTTCACAGAGGTGCCTCACGATATGACTGCCCAAAGAGGTCAGGATGTGGAGATGGCCTGCTCATTCAGAGGAGCGGGAACCCCTTCCTATGCACTGGAAATCCAGTGGTGGTACATCAGGAACCATCTTGACTGGACCCACAGGCAGCCCTGGACAACTAATGAAGTAAGTTCACAACAGAAATT
>NW_005187440.1:3772165-3773904 GCF_000239375.1 Pundamilia nyererei | reverse complement strand
TGGCGTTATGGATCAGCTTGCCACATGCAGACTGTAAGCTTTGGTCCCATTTTGCCCCACAGTCACTTTTGCATGTTTTATTTTTATCATTTGTTTTGATGTATTCATTACCATTTCATCAATATGCGATCTATAACTATTATTATAGCTTTTGACCTGAAATCGATGATACCTGTTATGTCAAAAGCTGTTTTTAAAAAAAAAAAAAAATCTGTTGTTTACGTCATCCATAAGATTCTTCATTTACAGCGAGCTGAAAAAGTTACTTTCTATTTTAAATGAGAGTAAAATGACTTGCATGTGGTATGGTTGCTCATATTCAGGCGATGTATTAACTTACACACTTTCTCATCTTAACCAGCTCCCCCTCCCACAACACGTGTATATCCCTTATGATTTCACATTAGCTCGTATTAAAGTCTTTAAAACAACTTTAATTATTCTATTAGCCACATGGGGGCGAAAATTAATAAAACGATGCAGAAGAACATGACGCCAATACAATAACATAATTAGGTGTTAACCAGCTGTTCTCACATCTACTAGACTTCGAGTAACATTAGCGCTCATTTAGACTCAGATTCCATATCACATTTATATTCAATATTAAATATGTTTTGTTTTTTAGATGTCTGACTATGTTAAGCAGTTGGTTTGTTTTTCTTGATGCATGTAGGAATTGATAAGACAGAGTCAGACTGAGCTAAATACAGTAACTGTGTATAAAACAGACCAAGAAGGAGCCAAAAATCTGCACAAAACTGCATATTATGATGGTATTTATCCCACGACAGCTGAAGTTTTCCTCCAAAAAAACTTGAAAAAACCTTCGCTAATTTCATGTTGATTTGTGTGTTTGTGAAATATTGACTGTAGTACTGTATGTGGGCTTCAGTATCTAACTGGCACACTAAGAACAACAAGAAACATAATCAGTTCTGTATTCTGGTACATGTGTTTCACTTTTAGTTTTAGAAAGCCAATCAAACTGAGATCCTTCTGCTAATGTTTGTCACTTTTCCTAGGTGGCTCCTGAGGAGGAGATGGCAAAGGATGCTACAAAGATAAGTGTGAGTTGCGAACAATATCTGCAGTTATTTTCACCAGAAAGCCGTTATGTTTGCCTTGGTGTTAGAAGACTCAAAATGCTTATGATTACATTTAAATTTCTTGTTCTGCATGATCCACAGAGGTTGTGCTTATGCTGTATTGCACACAGCGATGTGATTTTCAGTCGTTGCAGCTCGCATGGTGGGTGAACGCTCCAGACGGTGCATTAACACGTTCACGAAAAATCTCGATGGCTCTGCAGAAGCACAGCGTCAGGCAAAGAGCAGGCAGCGCTGCTGCTCGTGGGTGGTTAAGTGTCCTCCCCATGGGGGAGTGGCCCCTGAGGGCATCATCTGCAAATTTTAATAAACACTACTGAAACTTTGTGGCTGCAGCACCAGATCTCAGTAAAACAGAGTAGAAAAGGAAGGGTGGGAAGTCAGCAGATCTTTTTATATCTCCTCTGGTATTCCCCCTGGCAAATGGAAAAATAGGTGAGCCTTTTATTGAAAGAAGCAGGACAGTATAGAGTAACTCAACATTTTGACTTTTTTTTAATTACCTGCAGAAGTGAGCAGACTGCAGGACCGACTGCATGTTATCTCTACATAAACTTATTCCCCTAGCCTTATCTCTTTCCACTGACTTTATAATTACAAAAATGTTCTACTTTCTGGGGTTTTAAAGCT
>NW_005187440.1:3766477-3772098 GCF_000239375.1 Pundamilia nyererei | reverse complement strand
GCGCAGAAGTTGAAGATGCATAAAGCTGCATTAAACATGCAGAAACATGTACACACAAAAACCTTTCGGCTTTCTCCCAAAAGGCTAGCTGCTGCTGAATCACTGATGCTGTGTTTTTGTGACTGTGTGTGTGTCTGTGTGCTTTTGTGTGTCTGTGTGCATGTTTGTGTGGGTGGAGCAAAACACTGCAGGCTACACAGCTGCAAAATCATTATGAGCTCTCTCTATATAATGGATCCTGGCTCACATCCATACAGTCAAACCAAAAACACCACGAGATGCTCACGTATGCAGACGCAAACTCGCAAACGGCACGCATTAAGCTCACGCTTACAGCCAAACGCGCAAATGTCACTGCCACACACGGCGCTCACATCCCAACATCTACTGGCATCACGAGGAGGAAGGTGGGTGATAAATGAAGTTGTATTTATATCTTGGTGCGTCACATCTCAAGATGTCCCCAGACTCTCATCGTCTTAACTCCTGCTCTGCAAACTTGCAAAGCATTTGACGTCTTCTCTTCGTACTTTCACAGATTTTATTGTTTGTCTGAGTGATTGGCTTGGAGGAGACGTGGCCTTAGAGTGCATCCAGGCCACACCACACATTTATTCTATTCTTCTCATGATCTTTCTTTTGTACCTCCAGGACTTCGCGCATCTTAACTATCTTCAAAATACACTCAGCTCATTTTCTCAACACAGACGAGTGTATGATAGGCAGCCGCAAGCCTTAAGTGGCTTGACTGAATTTGCATGCAAGAAGGATGCTTATACAATCAAAGTAATAATTTGGCATTTTGAAACGATGCACTGATTTGCATTCTCGCTGATTGTTAGATGAGAAGATAAATGCCACGTCTGTGATGTCGTTTTGTCTTGATTTTCTATGCGTTGTGTTCTTCTTCTGAGGAAAACCGGCTCAGAACTGCAAAGGGAAAAAAAAAACTTTTTGTGAAATCCGATACATTTGGATGAGCCATCCATCTATCATCATCTTAACCACTTCACCGATTCAGGGAGAAAAAAGAAAAGATTACGGGTGTTTCCGGAAATTGCACAGGTTTACAAGAAAATGATGAATTTCATAACATTTTAAAAGTTTGCAGTGAACAAATGAGATTAAAGTTACAAATTTATGAGAAATGTTGCAGAAACTGTTTTTTTGTAAATGAGCCGCAACACTTCATTTTGCAAGTGGGATCACCATCACGCGACAGAGGCTACGAGTAAACAAGGAGCGCTGCCAATTTCATTCAGACCAGTGTGTTATTTTCTTCTAAACAGGCACAATTCAGGGTCATGTCCAGATGCTTATGATAATATGATGATTCACTAAAATACTGAGTTTATCCTTACTGCCGAGTCAGATTTTGAAGTGTAATTTGCATGGCCAGGCATAAAAATGGCAAGTGGGCCACATGTGTGATGTAATGAGGTTGTTCCCACTTTACAAAGGGTAGCCATGAGGTTCATTAAAAATGATGACTTTAATCTCACAGACCATGCAGTACTCTGCAAGTCTTGAGCTGCCTCTTATTTCTTCACTCATTTCTTTGTATGCTGCTACAAAGACAACGAGAAATAGGTGCAGCGATTTATTGAAATGTGCAAACATATTCAGAAATTAAGTTGCCTGGCAAAAAAACACAAAAAAACTCTTTGAACAGGGTCAGCTACAAGGACTGGAAATAACTAAAAAGAACAGCTAAAGAGAAACTCTAAAAGACCTGCAGAAAGCCTGTGAACTCAAAACTATCTTAAATATGACAACAAGTTTGACTACTTTGGAGGTAAATGTATAAAAATGAAGGACTTTTGCACAGCTCTGTATATGTTGACCCAGCTCAAACTTCTATTTTACCTACAATGGCATTAATACGCTGCTGTAGCTGCCCCGTGTGAATAGTAAAACTTCATAGCTGAAGCCAAGAAACAGCACACCATACTTAGTTGAAGTGAGAAGGTGAGTGCACATTTTGCAAGATGTGCACTCACTCATCTCGGGGTCTGTGAGATAGCAAAAGTCCTTTTTGGGGGGTTTTGTGCACTTTTCCTGTGTTTTTTTAATTTTATTTTGAAGGCTCATCTTCAGCTGTATATAGAGAACAAGAACAAAGCCAAACAAAGCTGATCCGACAGCACAGATACAGTATTGGAGCTGCTTTTTGCTGAAATATTAGTTGAATCATTTTCAGGTTTTTCAAATTGCTCTTTTTCATTTTTTGAAAGAGTAAATGACATTTTCCTTCTATTCCAGTTAAAGGGACTCGTAAAAATTGCAACATTAATTAATTCAGTACTCTCAATAGATGGCAGGTTTTTCTTGGTCTGATATGAACAGGAGCTATAGTGACTGTAAGTTCATTCATTCATTAAACTAATAGCTTTTACTTCACTACATTTATTGTTGGGTTGCCATTATCTTGAAATGGCCACTCATTGGTAAACTCTCTTCTGATTGGAAGTTATATTGGATATATTTGTTACAGTCCAACCACATTATATATGTTTTTTTATTTGTTTGTTTGTTTTTTTGTCCGTCTACCTTCATCAGGTTGTGAAGGTTGTAGGAAGCAACATCTCCCACAAACTCCGCCTCTCCCGAGTCAAGCCGTCTGACGAGGGCACGTACGAGTGCCGAGTCATTGACTTCAGCGACATCGAGGGCGCGCGTCACCACCGCGTCAGAGCCTACCTGCAGGTGGTGCCGGAGAGCGACGTAATCAGCCGTAACCCCAGCAACAACTTTGAGGCCATGGACGACACCAAGAGAGGAGTGGGATTCTCTGACGGGGACGACGGGGAGTCTCTCGGTGGCACCAAAGAGCACGCTCACAGCCATCACCAGAATCACGGGCACCACCAGGAGCACGGCAAGCGTTCTTCTTCACCTGCCCACCACAGCCACGGCAGCAGCAGCAGCAGTCAGCAACACAAGGCGGGCAGAGAGCTGAGGAAGAGGGACGTGGACAGTAACCACAGTAGCCACAATGACTGCACCAACGAACCGAGCTGTGCGCTGTAGATGGCATTGCACAAGGATTGCATAATATGATGTGTGTCACAGCATAAAAAAGCTATTCTTCCCACACAGTGCAGGCCTGTGCACAAATCCAGAATCTCTAGAAAATGTCCAGTTTGGCTTATTCTAAGCACAGGGCTGCAAACTGTGCAGGGAATGTAGCTTTTTCTCGCTGTGCATGGGTCTGGGTTGGACTGCTCACCTGTCTGTAAAGCCTGGCTTCACAGCATTCAGCAAAAGGGTGGGAAGGGGGAGGGGGGTGCTGATGTGTAGATCTAGGCAGCTCCACAGGTTCTGGTCTCAGCACCAATTATAAAAAAAGAAAAGAAAAAAAGAGACTTCTGTCTTACTATTAACCCGTGCTCTGTTCCACTCTTGTACTTTACATACTGTAAAAGACACACTCAGCTTTCATGCTCATACTTCTTCCACTGCCTTACTCTGTCATTTGATACACCCTCAGAAAAGAAAGGCTGATATTGTACATTTTATAACTGGGTCTGTCCCCAGTAGAAAAAAATCCTCCCTTTTATTCTGAGAGTATTCTGAATGAAACTCAGCCTACTTCTTTCCCTGAAAATCTTTTTCAGCTTCATTACATCTTTTTTTTTCTCTTCTGTGTGCATTCAATAAGTATACAGCCACACATCGACAAGTGTTCTCCCTGTGTTCCCAGAGCAGCAGTGCTTATCCAGCACAGACACAAGTCTTAAATCACAGATACATCGATAGTTTGAAAAGGGAGAGATTTTAAATCAAACCAACAACAACACGGGCTCCATCCTCCCCGCAGAGCTCTTTTGAGTTTATGACGCCTCTCTGAAAATTTGCCTTCCCTCGCTCGTGCTGCAGGTTTGATCCACTCATGGCTGTTCACGCTGAGAGAAATCAATCAATCAAATCGCTCCATGCGGACCCCATCCTATTGGAAAGCCATGAAACGGTCAAATCCCAATGCCTCTAAATTAAACAGATTTGGTGTGCCTCTGAATCCTGACTATAAATACATAGAAGGAACAGATCGTGATCTTCGTGAACCAAACTTCCCCCGTTTATGGAGGAGCTGGGCTGTATTCCTCTCCCAGCTTAGTTCTTTTATTCCAGTGCTCTGGCCCAGTTCTTATCAGTCATTTTAAAAGAAAAAAGCCTCAATCCTCTCCACTACAAGCCTCTAAACCCACCCTGTGTACATGACTGTAAAATATGAATTAAAGCTAGTGCATGTTTAGTGATTTTCTTAAAAAAAAAAAAGACTTTTGCAGCCAACCAATAAAAACAGTGTTACCTGAGTTTACTTATATTGTAAAAAAAAAAACATCATTCTGTTCCGAATCCATATTTTACTTTTAAAGTCCTTTCAACTAGATCTTTTAGTTTTTAAGCAGTTTTCTGTTGCTTTCCTGCTTTCCAAAAGTGCTGTACAGACAGATGAATGACACATTCTCTCCATAGCTGCTCAGAAAGGGGGGCTCCCCTAATGTATCTTAGTACTTCAGCAGTGTTTCTTAAACTACTGTATTTGCAGGGCAGCAAACATGAGTGTAATCACATAATAATGAGCCTGAACATGTGTGTCTGAAAACGTCTGAGGGGCCGTTTTACTTCTGCCATTTTCAAGAATAATCTCTTTGCTTAGATGCTTGTACGAAACCTCATCTGTAAAGGTGAAGGGGAGGCTTTCTGGGCTGTAGGTTACTCTGAAGGGATCAATTGGGACAATGTGGACATGGGTAACACTTTGGATAAAGCCTTCAGCGGTGAGGGGGTAAAGTAAGAGGAAATGTTAGTGAAACACTGAAATCCTCTGCCTCAAAATATATTCTTGGGTTTCAAAGGCCATGAATGGTTCCACTTCTTTGGTGTATTACTCTCCAGAGGGACAACAGTGCTGCTGTTACTATGAGCAGCCTTCAGGAGGCTTGTTTAATGGTTTAAAGCGGTGATCAGCAGAATTATTTTTCAACTAGTAATTTGATTTGATGTTTTGTAAAGAAGAGATTACTGTTGGGGTGGGAAAAAAAAGAGGGAAATGTACATTTCTTCTAGAATGTTTGGTCTCTCACTAAGTGTATGCCTTTATCAAATGAAATAAATTGTATATGAAACAATGGAGTTTGAGTACTCACTACACATTTATACCTAAGTGGGTGTTTTTTGCTGTTCTTCGCCAGTTGCAGTTTACCTTTACGGCCCCTTGCTCTGTGTGTGCCTGTCCATGTGCATCAAGGAGCAGCGATGTTCGGCAGTTGCCTGCGTGTAATAGGTGCTGCCAGATTCACCTCATCCTATTGCTGCTGATGACTAATGGTGCTATTGTCAGTACTGGCAGCAGGATAAATAGCAACAGCACCGGATGAGATAAAGAGGCGCTGTGCTGTGCTCGCTAACATTAAGCCAGGCCAGCTAAATACAAAACGTGGTGATCTTGTTTCCCCACACTAAATGCGTCATACATCCATTATGGAGCGGTGAGGTGGGGAGGTCCCGGGCTCTCCCATCAGTGAGGAGATAATGGAAGAGACATTCTGCTTCCTTCATTTACACATCTCTTGAACCCTGCAGGGCTCTGACTGATAACAATGATAGATCGGCCA
>NW_005187440.1:3763824-3765712 GCF_000239375.1 Pundamilia nyererei | reverse complement strand
CGAGAGCAGTGATGTTTTGGGGCTGTCGCCGAGCAACACGGACTTTCAACTCCCGCCACAGATTTTCTAAATACTTTTTTGTCCCACTGTAAGGGAAGAGCCAAAAACTGTCCAATACTGTAGTTTTTTTTTTCTCTTTTTGATCAAACATAACTCATTTTCACCTAATGTTAATGTACAGTAAGTACTAATTGTGGACTAGCAGAAGCCAGGAGGTTAGATAATCAAGGTAATGACTAAGGGACATTTTCTAAATGACAGAGTAGCTCTTAATTACACAGAGCTGGGTGATTAGAAAGAAGAGAATCTGGGAAATAAAACTGCTATCATAATGAAATTGGCTGACAAATATTTAAATATTTTCTTTGCTTTAAAAACAGAAAGTTTTATGACTTTGCTGCTGTCATATCAGGACTTTTTTAAGGTCAATGTTAAAATTGTATTTGTAACATACTATACGATGTGTTTCCTGTGACGTGCATAGTAATGAATAGTTTACCTGATGGGCAGTATTTTAGATGTGCTGCTATGTATTGTGATATTCAGCATGTGTAAGACTGATGATAAATAAAGTACTTCACTGTTATGAATATATCAGTGAAGTAGCCACACTGACCCAGTGCCTGACATCACAGATACATCCAGCACTGTGAGTGTGTCTCACTGATGAGCTGGACTTTAAAGCTTTTAGGTTTGTCATGGTTGGCTGTGTGGCAGGCAAGCAGAAGTGGTGGACCCAAAATTGCAGGACTCTTGGAGATGGGAATAAACTGAAAACGCAGCTTTATTGCTGGAGGAAAGATTCACGAAATAAAACTTACAAAAATAAAACTCTAAACCGAGGTGCTGGAGGACAGGACATTACAAACACACAGCAAGTTGAGGGTACGACGCGACACTGACACGAAGAAACACAGGGCTTAAATACACAGATGGCAGTAATCAAGGGATGAGAGACAGGAGGGGAACACACTGGGGAGAAATCACAGCTGACGAGACAGGGGAAACGTAAGCTGAGCACACTCACATACGACACAGACCTTCACAATAAAACAGGAAACTCAGACACATGGAACCAGACAAGACATTGAACTAAACAGACAGATTCACAAACAGACGGGGTTCCAATAAATTGGAAAATGATAATAATAATAAACTTAAAGCGCTGGGTCACCGACCCAGGACCATGACAGTTTTGGTTGAAAAGAGAATATTTATGAAGATGATGCACTCACCTGCACTCATGATTTATTTGAAGCTTTTTTGGGTAGAAACCTTTAAAAAATGCTGCCAATTTAAATATTATAGACTAACATTTAATAGAAGATATAAGCTGTAGAATTTAAATTATTATTTTTAGCAGGTAATTTGGTTAAAAAGAGACTTCACTTTTTCATCTGCATACACTTTTTTTGGGGTGGGGGTAAAATATATCATCAAGGATACTGTTTCCTATCTGGACAAACACTTGAAGCCAGCCTTTCAACCCTCTGAGCTACAGACACATTTTAATAGGTGCACACAGCACTATGAGGGACATTCACAATCCCTCTTCTCAAGTGCAGCTTTCACATCAGCAGAATGAAATCCTTTTGAGTCGGGTGATCTTTGGTGATTACCTTTGAAGTTCACGGAAAAATTTTTTTTTAAATTAGGGTCGGCAAAAGCAAAATTGCTTCAAAATGCTCAAACTTGTCGAGTGAAAAGAAATAGAAATTCTAACATTTGTATTTCCTTAACATGCCTGTGAAACATAAAAACTGATCAAACAGAATTAGCAGCTCTTTTCCTAATGTAGAAGACGTGTCAGGTGTGGTCCTGGTTTCTTTAATACCTTGCTGTTTATCAGAGCTGTGCACACCATGAAGTTTATCACAAACATATCTGA
>NW_005187440.1:3754418-3763208 GCF_000239375.1 Pundamilia nyererei | reverse complement strand
AGTTATTAAAGGTTGCTTGCATACTGCGTTTTTGCCAGTGTGATGGTGAAACGAGTTCCCTTTCAGATTCGTACACACAGTATTGGGAGATCACGGCCCTACATGTCCTGAAGACACTTCTATTCACGCCTGTAAGGCAACTGACCTGTGATGATATGCCACATATAAACTTGTCATCACAGTCATTCCTCACTGTTTATGCTCTTTACCTGGCTAGGAACACTTTTGCCAAGTTTGCTAGCTATTGCTAGTTAGCTCTGTTGTGTGCCAATCTGACGTTAGCTTAACTGCTCCTGTTGGTTTTAGCCACCACCGCTGAACTACATCTGCATATTTCTGGGAGTTACCTTCTCAAGGGACAAAATTAGTGAGGGTGATATTTAAATAAAGCCCAAAAACTGATTTACTAAAGATTGCAGCAAAGAGTTAAAAGTCTTATATTACAGGTAATATACTTTAAAGTCATGAATACTGGTGTCTGCAATATTTATAAACTCGGCAGCCACTTGGTTCGACATTAAATACAATTATCTAATCATCCAATTAGTATTTCAGTATGTATGTTCAAACTAAGCATCAGAATGGGGAAGAAATGTGGTTTTAGTGACTTGAATGTTGTATGATTGTATTTCATAAAATGCTGATCTACAGGGATTCTTCCAACAGAACCATCCTTAAGGTTTATATAGATGGTCTAATAAAGAGAAAATACCCTGTGTGCTGCAGTTCTCTTGATGAAAATGTCTTGTTGATGCCAGAAGTTAGACGTCTTTACAGACCTTCTCCACTGTATAGTGACTGATTCTGCAGAAAGTTGGCAACCTGCACACTATGTGCCCAGCATCCATTGACCCCACGCTGTTATTTTACATGGCTTACTACTTCGTGGCTGAGATGCTGTTGTCTGCATGTTTAATTCTTGATTTTATAAGGCTGTGGCCATTGAAGTGATTGGAACTCCTGAATTCTGCTGAGATATTTGAATATTAGAGCCAGAATTTGGAATTCAATGTGTACTGGTCAAGTCAAGTCAAGTCAAGTTGGCTTTATTGTCACTTCAACCATATAGTGAAGCGAAACAACGTTCCTCCACGCAACATAAATTTACAACATCAAAGTACCTAACTTTGATGTACCGCTGCAATATAAAGTCAGATGGTGTTAACTTATTGCCTTCCTAAAAAAACAACAATAGTTTGATTTGCTGGCCCTACAATGTATGGCCTTTATATTAAACATTTGCTATTAGCAGTAATACAGTTGTTGTCAAATCAACTAAGACTGAAAACTCTGAGATCTGCACTTTAACTATTCATAGGATTAACTAGCATTCAAAGTATCAGGAACAAAACACTATTAGTTATTACTGATTAATAGTTAAACACTCCAAATGTGTTTCATCAGAGCTGTGTGTTGTGGTTTGATTAGAAACAGACTGAAGATTCATTTGCAGGGCCATGTGAGCGCAGATTTGAAAAAAACCAAACAAGAAAAAAAACAACAACTTGTCTTTTATAAAAATATCAGACCATACTAAATTATTATCAGGCAGGACATGCTAGAATTTCAATACCCAAAGAAAAGTACCGCCTTGCACATAGTACAAATTCAGGCTTCACAAACATCGAGGTCTGCTTCAGCTGAGAAAACCAAACACAGGACATTTTTACTATATTTTATTCATATAAAAATCTGATTTTTTTTTAAACTTTTATCCAGAAATTACAACAGAAATCGACTTGTAAAAGAAAATAAAAAAGAATAAAATTCAACAAAGCCAAGTTAATTTCACGGATTAATCACAGCAGCAGAATACAGTTTGAGCTCGGTGCCTGGTCTTCGGGTGGATCACTCCCTGTAAATATGTTACTCATAAAACTCCAGGAGCACACAGGTGGATGCTGGGGTGGTGGATGGGCTGAAACAGCACGCAGTGGTGCAGTAGGTTGTGAGGAAAGTGGGGCACATTACATACTATCACCTTTGAAGATATGATACTGGTTCCAAAAATATGGGGTAAAGATAAGGAGGAGGGAAAGAAGAGGAACTAGGAAAAAGATGAAAGAGTATAAAAAGTAGACCAAGCCTGGACTTTACCTCTGCTAACTCCTAATGAGCTCGGTAAAAGTGCTGAGGTGGTTCAGGTGGAGAATTTCACAGCAGGCTGTTTGCACATCCCTGGATTTCCAGGAGATCCACTCTTCCTCGCATTACGGAGTGGATGTATGTGGGAAAAGGGGGCGCCTCTTTTTCCTCTACACTTCCCTCCACCTTTATGTCTTGAGTCTATTGGTGGCCCAGCTCCCTGTGTTCTCCTTTCCTCCCATTCACCTGGTGCGCCTTTCGTAACCTTGCCAGCTCCTGCTCCCTCCATCCACTCTTTCATCTTCCTCCTCCTATCTCACTCACACTCTGTATCTCTCTCTTTCACCATCCTTCCCAGCAGACATTTAGCAACTCCCTGAGCTGCAAACTGGGCTGCCTTTCAAGCCTCATTTCAAAACATGTCTCTCTCCCTCTCTGCTTACTCTATTTGCCAATTCAACCCACACTCGGCTTCAACCAGGCCTGCTCGCTGTGTGTCAAGAATAAAAGCAGCAGTGCACATTTCAGAGTTAAATGGGATTATTTAGCAGCTGCTTTTATCCCCTTTCTTCCTCCCTTTCTGGGGCTACACTCTTGGCCTGTAGTCTTTTGTGGAATCAAGGTGTTCGGATAGAAGGAGAGGAATGACAAATACTAAAGAGGAAAGGGCCTGGTGCTGGTAAATTTTGCAGTAAATGAGTAACAGGGTGGAATTGGAGCTGAAGCTGGAGCTGAAACATATTATTTGTTTCAGTCAATGTGTGTTTCTGTCTTTCTCTCTCTGTGACTAAGGCTTGGTAATTGGCTTGCTGCAGGCGTCCCAGAGGTAAGCTGTAGCCAAATCGGTATTCACATGAGTGAGGCTGCAGCCGCTGACTGTTTCTCTGTTGCTCCTTCATATTCCTTCCATCTCCCAACACCAAATCTCTCCCCTGTCAGATAGAAAGGAGGACAGCGTCAAGTGCCAGCAACGAAAATCAAGCACAGGATTGATAAAGGAAAAAAATTGTCTCCTTCTTTGATGGGAAAAATAAGACCTTTGCTTTTTAGCATGGGTACATCTTAATAATAAAGCAACATGGGCATCATGGCTTAGCGGTCAGCACTGTTGCCTCGCAGCAAGATGCCCTGGGTATAAAACAAGAACAGGTCCTGATTTTGTGGCGTTTATGTGCTCTCCGTGTGATTCTGTGTGTCCAGGAGTTCTGGTTTGTCCAGCCATCAAATAGTGTGCTAGGCTAATGTTGTCCATTTTGGCAAAAATTCAAAAGGAAAACTCAAATTTCTCAATCTCAAGACATTCATTTCCTCATAAAAAACAAGGTTTAAAAAGACAGGAGAGGTTACGCTTCCACTGCTTTACCCCTCTGAGAGGTTGCCTGAGATAGTACTAACCAGTAATGGAGTACAAGATAAACAGAAAATCCTTCAGTGACCTTTAAAGCTATTGTTTTTTAAGGCCATACAATGTATTGACACAGACAGGAAGCATGTAAATATAGATAGAGATTGTATTTATTAATCCCACTGGGAATTTTTAAACAATCTATAACAGCTTGTGCCCAGTGTTCTGTTAGTGGTTGTGTGTAGAAACTCTAGGACTAAAGACCTTGAATCTAACCGAGGCTAGAAGTCTGCCCGTGGCTGAGAGTCAAGAAAAAGAGCCTGACTTCAGCTATGACATGTGAGAGCTGAGCCCGGCGTCATGCTTCTTCACAGCAGACAGAGCCTTGCTTTGGCAACCAAATGAGCTGAAATGCTCACCGCCCAATTTATTAGATAACGCCGCAACTGCTCATTAGTGCAAATATCTGCTCAACCAATCATGTGACAGCAACATTCGCAACGCAGCTAGAAACTGTCAACAGAAAAACAAGGCCACAGTAGCAAACTCTAAATATTAAATTGAAAATTGTGGGAAAACTATTCCAGCTAGCCTAACAGATCTCTATTCCTCCTCCTGCAATATACAGAAGGTAGGGTGAGGAAAACAGTGAATCCATGGATTAGTTGTGCCATCTAAGAGGCTAGCAGTGTTGCTGTGATGGTGGGGGATATTTTCCATGACTTTATGTCCCTTAAAACTAATTCACCATTCTTTAAAATCTATTGCTGGCCATGATCATTCACTTAACAGCACAACCAACACATCTTCTTTATGATTCTTTATGATGTTCCTTTGAACAAAAACATATTTGAAATAATCTCCAAGTCTTCTCGAGCTGGTTCCACTAAAAACATGTTAATGACCATTCACTGTACTCGAGCAGCCTTAACACTTATCAGATGTCAAGCCTGTAGATTAATAACATGAATGGTCATCTGACAATCTGCAGCTTTAGCGTGATGCCAACACAGACCAGCACCTTCTTAAACTTGCTCCTAGGAGTAACTGGGACACAATTACCCTCAGATCTCAAGCTGTGAGACATTTTCGGACCGTCTTGCACACACAGCATGATTAAGATCTCACCAGAGATTTTCAATTATCAGGTCAAGAGACTATAAGAGCTAATCCAAAAGCTTCAGCTTGCATATCTTAAAGTAGTTCAAGGTATTTTTTATTTTTTTTATTTTTTTTTACCACAGAACACCCCAAGAAGTCCCATGTCCTGATATGTAAAAGCTGTTTTGGAGGCACTGATGAGCCCTGCAGCTAGCATGGCTAAAATCCAATCAGGCTCATTATGTTTCCATCTCACACTTGGAATAGTTTCAGCTAATAATACTGTCCAGTACAAATGACAACATGAATGATGTCCTGCAGTGTCTTTCAAAATTGTGTGCACTCTTCCAACTTTAAGAAAAATAAACATTATGAATTTACATCAATTGGATTCATTCAAATGCCACACGTGCATAAAGAAATTATTTTATTTAGTGTTGAACATACAGTCTAACATGTCTAACCAAAACTTACACTATCTTGACTGTTGCCCAAATGCATTTTGGCTCCTTTGTTAGGTGTAGTCTTACTGTGTTTAAATACAGAAGCATCAGAGCCAGTATATGCAAACACTGCTCACAGTTTTTACACTAAAACCATCAGACAACTGTGAGCAGTAGTTATCATTTCATCGTAATAGTTTTCACTATCAAGCACAGGAACAGTGATTAAGTATGCCTGAAAGAACGACGATGAATTATGTGTTTAGTAAAAATTATGGTATTGCATTGACAGTGTGTTTGGGATCACTGTCATGCTTAAAAGTGATGCCATGTGAATCAGACGTTTTCCAGATTGCATTGGATAGTGGATCAAAATCTGACTGCACTTTTATGGGTTAATAATTCCATCAGTTTTGACAAGATCTCCACTGCTGAAACAGAGTTTTACAGACAGCTTTAGACCCTCACAGCCATCACTACACTGCATTCCAACCCGTGCCAAATTTTTGGCTAATAGCAGAATTTTGCATAGTACCGCATATAAGATCTGATGACGACGATATAATAAAGACCAAAAAGAAGGAATTACCCATAGGGCCCAGAACATAAAAGTACATATACTGACTTCTAAGCAAGTTAGTTCATGAGAAGCAAATTACCTTTGTGACAGAGGATAAAGTGAATGCTGCCAAAATTGGACCTTTTTTTCAAATTACGGTCTGCTGTTATATACATTTGGCAGCTCTGCCAAGGCAGAAAGAGACAGCAGGAGGTAATCACAGTAACGGAGCTTTGCCTTCTAACTGAGAGACCAATATAGTTTATTCTCTGCAAGTCAGTGTAAGAAACTGCCGCCTTTCAGGTAAAGCTAACAAATCCTCATCACACTGTATTTGAGTTCAGGTATGTATACTTTAATGACATTTTTAATCTGTGAAATTATTCACTTTACAGGTGTGTATACCAAAACCATTAAACCTATTCTTTTTCCTCTCAGAGGAACAGTTTAGATTTGCAGTCAGTACAGTCTGTACTCTGATTTTGTTTGAAATACAGTGTTAATGTCAAACCGAGAGGCCAGTGAGGCATTTTAAACCAAACTGTCAGCTAAATATATGATTCCAGTGATAGTGGTGTAACTGTGGTTGTAAAACTCTATTTTTATGGATTTTATTTATTAAGAAATTAGCAATCAGATTTTTTTTCTCCTGATACCCGCTCCCTTGTTATTCCACGACAAAATAAGCAGATAAATGATCTGGAGTTTTTCATTATTTCATGACAATTTATAAGAGTTGAACTTCCATTTCAGAGAAGACTCAAAATGCAGTCCGAAGAGTTAATGATCTAAGTGAGAGAGAGAGCTAGCAGAGTGTTTATGGACTTAACAAATTAACAATTTAATGCATCCTTTAAATACTGTACACTTATGTAAAACACAGTGACAAGATGAGCAACACTAAAAGGACTGGGAAATCCTGGAGGGTGACCAAAGTGGATACTCACAAAAATCTTTTCTTGGTGAAGAAAAACCTTACAAAAAACGTACAAGTCAAGAAGTCACTAGAGGGGATAGACATATTGATGTGACAGCCGAATTGTTTTCCCTCTGTACTGTGAAGTACAGATGGCTGACTCAGTCACCCAAACTAAACCCAGCTAAGCAGGTTTGTCACCCTATGAAGACAAGACTGAAGGCTAAGTATCCACAGCGAGCAGCAGTAAATGATGTCAGAGCATCTATAGTGAGGAACCGAAGTTTGGTGATCCTTGATGGCTACAAGCTTCAGGTAACCACTGATTAAAAAGCATTAAAAGTATTAAAAATAATCTTACAAGGTTTAAAATTATTTTATCTTGTACAGTTTGGAGCCTGTAGGGAGGCTTTGTAAGAAATATTTATGGGCCTGACTATGTGCAGCGCTTCAGCTGCTGAACTGCACAGTTTAATTGCAATTCTCTGTGAGGTTGTGCGTCACAAGAAAGACCCCGTTCTTATCAAATATTCCACATGATCAGTTTTTAATATTAACCGAGGATCACTCGCTGTGGCTTTAACAGCTTCACGTGTGGTATTTTAAAGACAATCTGAGAAAATATCTGTAGATCATGTTGCTAAGTTACAAGTTCTCAATATAGAATTAGAACAATGTTTTAACGTCTTTTAAGTTGCTAAAATAATATACCAGTGACATGCTAAGTGCTCTGACGTCCGCTGATCAAACAGTGCACTTTCACTGTTACTGCAGACGGGTACAGATGGCCTCTCTGCCGGTTTACTTAATGACTTTTCTCACCTTTTAATTGCAGCTCATTTAAAAGTAGAAAGAGTAAAAGCACAGACTCTGACTGAAGAGCCCTGCATGGTGAGAGGTTAGAATGTTAACGCTTACTAACAATAATTCTGCCTGTCCAGGCATTTATTCTCAAAATTGCCCACTCCCACTTAATACCACGTTGTCACAGTCTGGCTGAGGCAGACTGTATGTGTTTGCAAGAGAGGACTCAAACGCAGACCAAAAACTGAACGTGACGTGGATTTAACAAAAAACAAGCCGTTTAAGCATCTCAAACACACAACGTGTATCGTGCCTGTTTATCTGCACACTGCACTGTACGAGAGAGTTTGCTGTACAGAAAGTACCGTAAGCTATTTTAAAGGAACAGTTTCTTACAAAATGAAACAATTGTTTTTACACTGCAGTCCTTGTCACTGTTAGATGTAACGCTGGCTCTGGAAAGGCTGCAGACAGCTCTGTCACCTTTGTGACATGTGGTGTCACCAGCTGCTAACTTTTCATCTGTCAGCGATGAACCTCAGTGGGAGGGTGTGACATTCGTGATGTTCACTCTGTCACTCGGTTCACCTCCACACTGCGCAGGTGACCAGCCTGGGGCCACCACTATTGAAAATCAAATCCCAGTTTTGTAGAATGAAACTTGTTTTTATAATGCTTAAAAAAAATAAAATGAGCATTTCATTTCCAGTTTAAGTATCCAGACCACCCTGTCACTTGGACCCCATCAGCCAACTGTAGATTAAAAAAACAAGAAAAAAATCCCCAAACTTCAAAATTCACATCCCTCCTTCTTACTTAACTGTGCATCCAGTTTAGGGTCATGCAGTGTTGAAGGCTCTTCCCAGATGTCACAGGGTGAAAGGCAGGGTATACCCTGGACAGATCACCAGCCTCTCACAGGGCTAACATGAAGAGACACACACTCGCATTCACACCGACCAGTCTAGCCTCCACACTGAAAGGCACCACCTGGCCGGCAGGTTCCAACCAGGAGTCTTCTCTGTTAGGTGACGGATTGTAACATGTCACATTAGGAGTGAGATCATCTCAGTACTCCTCGGACACACAAATGACAGGATGAATACTAAAGGGCACACGCGCGCACACACACACACACACACACACTGAACAGCTTTGGAAAATTAGAGCAATCCTCAGCCATTATGTTGTGACAGGGACATCAGCGCCTAATGAACTTAATGACTGATGAAAAATCACACAAGCAGCTCATAATTGCATAATTGGTAATGCAATGGCAGAAGCCTGCAGGCCTTGAATATTTTCAACATGCTAATGGAAGTATGTTGAGCACAAAGTAAACAAAAACAACAACAACTTCTCTGATCTTATCAATTAAACGGCCTCCTTCGCTGTCACCTCATGATTCGCTGATTGAACAATCACGTTTCTCAGTTGGGTATAAGAAGAGCTGCTTGCAGTCGTAGCTGTGTGTGCAGTTTGGACCTGAGCAGCATCCTGCTGGCACAGCTGGCTGTGGTCCGTATCATCAAAGTCA
>NW_005187440.1:3748282-3749518 GCF_000239375.1 Pundamilia nyererei | reverse complement strand
GTTCACTCTGAAAACTACACTGTTACTCTAGAACTGCTTGATGCACCAAACCAAAGTTTTCAGCCACAGCTTATGATCCAACATCTGTGTTCTCAAATGTATTTCCTCAGATTGAAGCTGGCTGGGTGAAAGAAAACAACTTGCCCTATCTCTTTCTTCTTCTTCTTTTTTTTTTTATAATCCCCACATTATTGCTCGCTCATTTTCTTCTGCTTAACCAAAACAAGTGGCAGCAACCTAAGCAGGGTATTTCAGTCAAATTCTCCCCTCTAACTTTACGTAATCTTTAGCTGATACAGGAAATACAAAGCAGTTGAGTCAACTGGCATTTCCAAAAGTACCCATGCCCACTTCAAAGCTATAATTTTCGACATTGCTGCATAATCTGTCCACTATACTAGAGCTGCTATTCCTACTGTTTTATTTCATGATCGCAGATGTTAAAAGTCAAGATCATAAGTATTCTAACCAAGTTCATCATGTAGATTATTAAGTGAATTACTGGGCACATGCATACTTCATGGACACTGAACAAACCCCAGTATTTTTCATAAAGCTCCACTCCAGGAAAAATAGCAGGCAACAAGATTCACTTTTTACATACTGTCAGATTTGTTCTGGCAGTTTTCAGGATCCATAAAGATTCACCTTAGTCATCTATTTCTTTCTTTCTTTGGGATTATAGTGATATTTTCAATAGAGAAGTATGTATACAGCCATCTTAACTATTAACTGTAGATCACAACTGAAGACAGCAGCGATGATTGATGTACAAGTAATTGGATTTCAAACAGCAGTAAATATATTCCAGTGTCTTTGAAGTCCTTTATGCTCTCCTGTCTTTACATTGTTACTTCAGAGTTAAACTGAGTACACAAAGCATTCAGATATTAATCAGAATATTGTATTCAACAAAATAAACTGCTTTATATTTATACTTATAATTTATACCTACTACTTATAACAACATATGCAACATTGTACTTGATTCCATATGTTTACCTGTGCTGTACATGTTTCTGTCTTTAAAATAATGCCACTTGCTGTTTGTTTGATTTACTAGAGAAATGAAAGACAGCAAATGAATATCAAGTTATTACAAAGGCTGCGTCATCAATTTGGGGTAATATATTTTATTCTTTTAACCTCCTAGGACCTGGCGTCCACATATGTGGACATCACATTTTGGGTTATTTAGACCAAAATACTTAATTTTGCTCTACAAGGGCCTGATAT
>NW_005187440.1:3701777-3746560 GCF_000239375.1 Pundamilia nyererei | reverse complement strand
AATCCCTGGCTGATTGTGACCCACACCCGCTTTCACACCTTGGCTCATGTGATTAGGTAGAGGATCATCAGGGGGTCCTTTGTCCCTCCTTTGGGGGGATACTCCCCCCACTGTTCCCCGTGTATACTGCTTGAAGTATGCACACATTAAACACACACAGCGAGCGAGCAAGAGAGAGCCCGAGCGTGCACTTTAAATATAGGAATTTTGTATTGCTTCTACCAGCCCGTCATGTAGCACAAGGTAATAACAGGCGGGCTCTTAGCAGAGTCGAAACAGAGATTTCATAGGTTTGATCCCTCGATGTGCCTATATCTGTAACTTCTCTGCTAAGGGGAACCTGGGTGCGCTAAACTTCCGGGAACCCGACCATTTAACCAGTAAAGTAAATATTGCAAAAAAGATAATTAGATTACTGTTACTTTCCTGTAAGCATGCTGCGTTACTGTGTTGCTAAACCGTGATTTTGTTTGCGAGAGTGTCTCATGACAATGACGTAAACGAGTGCATCGTTCGTGGCAACAGCTGTGTGCAGATCAACAACGGATAATATATCGAGTGCGGGAGAGAGTATGACAGCGTTTAAAGTGTGGAAGTACTGACCTTAGTTTTTAACTAAGTAACTAATTACTTTTGAAAATAATTAATCAGTAAAGTAACGCAATTACTTTTTGGGGGAAGTAATCAGTAATTAGTTACTGATCAAGTAACCTGTCCAACACTGATCATGTTAGCACGTTACCTTCAACAGGTGGTGAGGCTGAATACAGAGGCACACACTCGTTTCACTGCAGGGTCCCTTCATTCGTCACATAATCCATGTCGGGCAAAGTGTAAATCCCGAGGCTGAAATCACTTTTTTAAATTGCAATTTAAAAAATGGGTTTTGAAATGAGGTTTTTCAAAAACATTTTAAAAATCACTTTTTTAAAAATTGGAATTCAAAAAGGAATTTACAAATTTATTCTACAATTTATTACTTAATTACAGAATTCTTTATTTCGATGCGTGTGGCTCTTGTGGTCCTCCATAAAGGTAAGGGAAATATTTTCACTATAATTATTATATAATTATTAGCTTAAAAAAAATCCAGACTTTACAAAGGGAAATAAGGTCCAGCTACAGTAAGTAGAATTCACAGTATTCTTGGCTATGTGGTATGAATTCTAACCAATCAGACTTCCTGTGCTGTGTTTTAACTGGGCCGCACAAGACAGACTCTAAGCGGAATTTCCGCAGAGGCACAGAAATAACGTGGTTCACAAGACTTTATTTCAATAAAGCACAGAATTGTCAAAAAAACAAAAAGTGTCCTCTCTAAACTAAGGTTTTCGCAATAAAACAACGAAACAAGGACGATAACCGAGAACTTTTGTAGAGTTATGTAACAACAATAATCTGCTACAAAGGCTAGAAAAGAAAAGCTGAGATTTAAGAAAAATGCTCCCTTAATCTCATTTTTAAAATATTAGGATATACACTGTAGAGAAAGCTCCTTCCTTGTTGGCTACAATCATCACTTCATTTAAAAATAAAGAACTACACAGTGAACAAAGTTTGCTTAATCATAAAAATGACTGCATAGACTTGTAGTCAGTCATTTGACAAAGTTTTGCAACCTCAAGTTGCCAAAAAACTACTGTAGGTTGTTCCCTGTCACAGCAGGTAGCTCTGCATGTTTGATTTGGAAGAGTTTTACACTCAGTGTCCTTCTGACATAACCCCAAAGTTATCTGCTGCTGGAATCCAACTAGCAATTCTTTATTAAGCAGACACGTTAACCACTACATCTCTGGAGGCATACAACAAAGCTGGGAAGATTTAGTGAGTTTCATTCACTATCGTGTGTAACAGTGAACCCAGAAGAATCTCTCTGCTGGGCTCAAAGCTCGTAGAGCCATCTCAAATCAGCAAAGGCCTTTAGTGTGACCATGTCTGATTTTCATAAGAATTTTAAGGTTTGTAAATTGGTTAAGTTTGGACATACATGATCGCTGTGAAATTTAAGCTCTATGTATAAAATACTTTTAAAGATTTAAAAAACAAATTCTCCATCAATCCACTTAAATCAAAGGTAAAAGCCTGAAAAAGAAAATAAATTCTTAGTTACAACATTTGATGTGTTGTTATTCCACTGTTTTAAATTAAAAAAAAAAAAAAAACATTTTAAATGAGTTGCAATTGAAATCTTATGTTATTGACATTTTATTGACATTGGCCAAGCTTTTTTTTTATTGTGGTTTTGGGTGACAAAATTTGTGTTATATTTGAGTTCTTTATCCATTCATTCATCCCTGTCATTATTATCAGTTTTCCACGTTATTTTTTTAGTGCTTTTACTGCACAAAGGCCTAATTCACATCTGAGATAAATCATTTCAAATTACTGAAGTTGAGAGGAATGCACTACAAAAGCAACTGATCTTTAAACCGTGCTTCTTTCTCTCATAGAGATGCAAAGAAAACGTGAGTAAGAGAAGTAAGGAGACCTGTTAGTAGTGATGCCCGCTCAAAGCTGACGCTCCGGCTTGTGCGTCCAAAAAAACAACAACACACTGTATTCTGTGGTTTATAAGGAAATGAATCATTCGTGGGGTTTGATCATTCCACTGATCATTTTATTGAGAGATATGGAGCCAGCGAGGAAGGGAGGAGGTGGTTGATTTTAGTCATTCGAGTGGGTTTGCTAGGTTTTTGTTCTTGTTGTTTGCTTTTGTTTTGTGTGGGGGGCTTTTTTTTAAATCTGTAAATGTGAAAATGTAAAATGTTTTAACAAAACAAAAATCTGCTTTTCATAGTACAAATATCATTTAAAAACTTTAGAAAGACTTCCATTTGACTCTTTAAATTTTAATAAAAATAAAATATACATTTTATTTTAAAAAAAAAATCTTAAAATGTTATTCTACAAAATGTGCAGCAATTTAATGTGTTTAGTCTTTTTAGGTGATAGCCTGTGGGACCCAGGTAGACCGTATACCTGCATCTCTACCGACTTGCATTGCAGTTTATCTGCACTCCAGCTTCTTCTGTTTTAAATTAATAAAACCAAACAGGTTAATCCTAAATGCAGCATGTTTTTACTTTACAAGTTCATAAGCATTTTCCCTTTCCCCTGGTCAAAAATATGTATAAGAAAATTGGCCTAATATAATCTTATGTATAAACATACCTGTCTCATGATTAATTGTATAAGTACATGGAGGCAGGACCTCACAGCAGAACCATATTCCATAATGTGTATCATATGTATCTTTCATCTATTGTATTTACCAACATCAAGTAGTCACAAGCAAAGAAAGACCACACCATGACACATGTTTAAATAAGAAAAGTTTATAGTTTAAATTTATTAATGAAACAAATAGACATATTTTTCCCCCATTTTCAAAGCAAGACAAGCGTGGCCCAATATCAGACAGAATTGGGAACTCCAGTGGTCACTGGTCAGTCATAATGAAGCCATTTAATTTTTAGATTCAAGCTGTTCTTCATATTTGTGGCCACTAGATGTCACCAGAGATCACTGTGTTGAACGTTGAAGTAATGAGCGGCTTTTTTAAACACAAGCTTCGCTTGGCCATGATGCTACAAACACCAGAGGGTGCTGTTATTCCAACCCCATCAAACTGGATCACTAATGCTCTCTGCAGTGCAGCCAAGGAAAAGGCAACAAAAGACAACAAATCGAGTTTTCTCTGGCACAGGGGAGTATCATGACCATCACCATTAACATTTTTATTTCATCTGTAGTCTACTATCTGCACAGGATGTGCAGGATGAAACCGGAGACTATAATGAACCACACCAGGTTTTATAACTGAGAAAGAGTCATATAATGAGGTGAAAAAAGAAGAGCAAGATTACAGCCAAAGCATTTATGACAGACTGACATGTACTATGGCCAAGGTCTCATACCAAGCAGGAGGCAGGGCTTTTGATCTCAGGCTTGGATTTAAAAGTGCCTGAGAGCAGAGATTCCTAAGCAAGGAGGTGACTGTTTGAGACTCCTACAGGTGAGCAAGATCTTTATATAAACATTAGCATATGAAGTGAAAACTGATTTTTGAACATTTGGCAATCTCCTGTGTAGAATATTACATCAGTTAGTGGTAATAATCAAACAGATTTACACACAAATCTCAAAATTATGATCAAGATTATGACCTAAAAGTATTTTATGGACACTTGATATTGTGTTATATACACCAAGACAACTCTCTCTGAACTTGCTGTTTCAGAGCACAGTGAACCTGTACAGGGAAGCAGTGAGTGAGCAGTGATTCCAGTACATCAGTCTCTGAAAGGAAGGAGAAGTTTTCACATGGAGTCCAACGGTACCCCCAGCGTGCAATACGACCGCTGGAATGAGGAAAATATCAATATGAACGTGGAGGCTTCACAGCCTGTTCTGCGAAGGTGAGACTTGAAATGATGCATGACATTAAAGTTGCATATTTCCCAGTGGTATAGAGAAGCAAAGCTACAATGCACTGAATAGAAACAGAACTACACACATGAGATAAAACATAAAAATATAATGTATAGGTTTGATGGGGGGCATTGCAAATTCAGTTTCAAATTCAGCATTATACAAAAAATATACCCACATGTATTGTTTTAACCTTTTAAGCCTGAACCACTAAATAATTGATTCTTCCTCCCTTTCTCTGTCATTCACAGGATCTACAACAGAATGTGCACCGGCAACATTGGAATAGCAGTGAAGGTTGCAGGAGCTGTAGCTGCACTGGTGACTGTTTACATTATAGGATACATGACTGGATATCACATCCATCGATGCCCGTAGAATGAAGGAAGCCATCACAAGATAAAAGTGCATGGACAAACCATGAATTTATACAATGCTACATTAACAGTGAAAATCTTTGTGTTGAAGAGAATTCAAATCAACTCTGTAGCTCTCAGCTGTATTTTAAAATGCAATTGTGTCTGAATGTTTCTTGCCAAATTCATTCATTCAAAGGAAATTCACTCTTAACTGACATCAAGCACTGACAGCATTTTCTGAACTCTAGACAGCCTTTTCCTTTTTTGCTGCACACTGATTTCATTAGGCTTTCCAGCCCGTAATTAGTTTTCCAGCATTATTTAGCAAAGACATACTGATTTGTACATTCAACGGTATTTGCAGCTCCTAGATGAGTGTTCCACTTTTCAGAAATGCATCTAAACACAATCATCAGTTAAACTGTGCAGGACTGGCTGATTGCACAGCTTCTTAAAAAGGAGTGACTGCAGCAGTTGACTTGTTATAGTTTGTGAAACACTCTCCACAAACATTCACCAGCAACACACACAGGAATTTAATGTCCCAGTTATTAGTGCATTACAATTGTCTTAAAAAGCAGAAAAAGCAGCAATGATGAATTATCCTTATTATGGAGACTTTTAACACTCATGTAGCACATAAAATTCTGCTTTTAAAAAGAGAAATTAAGTTAATCAAAACTAACTGTGGCATCCTTGACTGATGCTTAGGTTAGAAATACAACAGCATCTAATGTAGTATTTCTGAATGAATCTGAATAATGTCTAACTAAACTCAGTTTGCTGGACGTTTCACTGCAGCTCCTTTATAATCATTCCTTCTTCTAATGCTCTGCTTTGAGAACTCACTTTTTGTTTCAAATAAATCCAACTTTTACTTTCATACAGTGTCTGTTGTTTATTTCATGCATTCGATTACCCTCTGGAAAACCTGCTCCAGATATTTACCATAGTCATATCTTTGTGTTTATTACGCCTGAAATATTAAACTATAAGGGCATCTAATCTTTCACTGACATTTTGACATTAACCTATTTGTAACATGAGAACAAAGTGGACAGGCTGTTTGGACTAGGAAATGACATGAAAGATTTGAAAGTGCACATTTAATGCTCTACATTTTTATTCTTTTACTCTGCCTTATCTATAGGGTAGCTTTTGTATGATTCACTTTTCCATACGTTCATCCGTTTCTACCATTTATACAGTAGAAAAACTGATGGATGGATGGTTTAAATATAATCTTTATGTATCCTATAATTGCCCTCAGTGAGCTTCCAAACAACATCCACCGTTTTAGCTCCTGTCCCTTTAAGGCCATCTTTTCTTAAAAGCAGCTATTCTCTGATTGGCTGCCATAACAGAAGGCGGCTGTGCTCACAGCCACAGCTGTGTGCCAATCCTTCCTCAAAGATCCCAGGTAAACGAAAAAACAAACAAACACTTGACTTTTAGTTCTGTGTTTATTTCAAAGTGTTGCACTCAGATCGCCTTCATGTCTTTATTCAGAACACTAATATCCTACAAGTATTGAATCTACAAAAATGTCTCCACTGAAATGAGATGTAGGACATATTCTACCTAATATGTACAGTATAATCTGCTGTTTACAAAAATAAATGAGTAAAATGAAAAAAAAAACAGCAGCACATTTCTGTTGCATTGTAAAACAGAAATATATCTGGCTGCAATGGGGCACATACTGCCACTATAACTGACATGCACATCAGTGAGTTTATTGAGTTCATGTTCTTTTTGTCCAGGTTAGCTCCGGTGGTTCCGGTGTAAATCACTTTAAGAGCAATTTAAAAGTCTTTCTTATCTATGAACAAAACTGTGATAATGAGGAAGGAAATGTAACTCCGGTAGCAATAAAGATCTCTGGATAACAAGTACAGTACAATAATTTAACAGCTTGCTGTGTCATCAATCAGTCTGACTTTCTACTACAAATGACAGTGGGTCTTCTTTATTTTATGCAATTAAAGAAGCGATCATCACTGAGAAAATATATGCTTATATATAAATATATTAGGTCTGATTATAAACATGAGCTCTAATACAGCATACCTCGCTTTCTAATGTAAAATTTAAACCACAGATGTTAATGCAAGGGCATAAAAAGTACATGTCATTTTATGACAAAGATGTCATGTAGCACAACTGGTTAAAAATACTGACATCTGTATATGGGGTTTGGCTAAGAAATTTCACTAGAATACGCAAATGTCCTCCGAGTTCTGTCTTTATACTGTCTCTGAAAACGGTGCGCCTTTTGTTATCATAAAGCTGTTAACAATGAAGAAGTCACTGTTTTGTTGAACACAGTTCACATAACTTTACGCATAATATAAATGCTCTGTTTACCGAGACTGTACTGAAATGTAGTGTGGCCTTAAAAAAAAAATCAGCGTCAAACTGTGGGGAAATCCGTGATCGTGACGTCACTGTGTGAAGGCAGCCGGGAGGCGGACCTGAAGGAGGACGGTTCACCTAACTCTACAGCGTGTCTGAGCAAAATGTAACATGGATGAGGAGATCGCTGAAAGTTGGGAAGAAGCTGCTGATAGTGGGGTAAATAACAAATGTCTCAATGTAGCATCGGTTAAAGACACATGTGCTTCTAGGCGATTCTTTTTAACGAAGGGGTTAGCTTTAAGAAGTTTCCATAACGCTGTTCAACGTTAACGGGTCTTACGGGCCAACAATGTGGCTAAAGCTAATGTTAGCTGTAAGAAACTTGGCGAACAAGTAGCAATAGCTTGACACTGAACCAGGCTTAACGCGGACTTTGCCAAGCAAACGACTGAAGCTGTTTGGAATAATTTCGCGTTGAATGTCGTTAATGTGCTAGATTTTTAGCTAACGTTGGCGAGGTAAGCACTATGGCTTCTGACGCGAGCTAAACCCCGGAATTCCAATTGAAATGCTAAGGTTCAAGTTGGCTAATGTAATGCTAAGCTAGCCATTTAATGCTCGCGTAGAAAATGTGTCAATAAAGTCAGTTTATTTGTCGGCAGGTATAGGCACTTCGCAGAAGAGCACCAGAGTCCATATTCCTATCTAAATTTGCCTCATATTCATTTCGGCATACATTTTTAAAGCTTAAAACATATCTTGGAAAAAATGACATCCCCGCGGTAACGTCAGAGCCAAAGCAGCCCGTGGATGGCGACAAGTCAATTTAAGGAGGAAATTTGTCAGAAAGTGAATATAAGCTTCTTTAAATAGGTACCGCTACGTTGATGTTCATTGTCGTGGGGCCTGATTGAAAGTGGTTGTATTGTTCAGCGTGTTCTCCCCCTCTCCTCACAAGGCCAGGCTGTTGATCGACTATTTCGGCCATGTTGTCAACTAGTTCCCGGTTTGATATCTAGTTATGTCACCCAACTGGTCAGTTGGTATCACTCAGCTAACAGTAGGTAGCTGTAGTCACGGTAGTTTGGCAAACGCTCGTTAGCTGGTGACGTCACGAACGTGGCTCTTGGTTGGGGTTGGCCGGAACTTCAGAAGCTCCTCAGGTTGAACTTGCGGGTTGATTTAACGTATCTTGCTGGGGGTTCGTCGGTACCTCTGCTAACATCTACATTTAGTTTTCGTTGGCAACATCAGGCGGCTAATGTTAGCAGGCGGAACACTCACTCTGTTATGACTTGGCAGCTGTTGTGCACATGTATAAATAGCTTGTAACTGAATCCCAACTTCAATCCACTTTCCCACTTATTGCCTGCTGAACTTCTTCCTATCTTGAAAGTTTCATTTGTTTATATGTATCCCCATGCATGCTGGTTTTCCACACAGGAAATGGAAAAACGGTTGGAAGAGAAGCTAAGGATCAGCCAGAAAGAAAAGTAAGGATTTTAAAGGTTGAAGAAAAATGTTATTTGTGTTCTTATGCTTCTTGCTGTTCCCACTATACTTGTACCATTTATAGCAATACCTGCTTTTGTTAATACAACTTTTTTTAAAGACTTTAATTCTATCCTCTAAACTTATTAGCACTCATTTGTAGCGGCCTCTTCCCATCTGTCATGTAAGTAAATTTACATGGACGGCCTCTGTTGTTTTGCTTCCAGGGATTCCAGCAATTCTTCAAGATCTCTGAAGAAAACCATGGTAATACAGGACGACTCCTTACCAGCTGCACCTCCACCCCAGATACGCATTTTGAAGCGGCCGGCGAGTAACGGTTCTCTGACCTCGGGCCCGAATCAGAACAGGCCTACACCGCAGGTCAAATCCCTGGCCCAGAGAGAAGCAGAGTATGCCGAGGCCAGGAAGAGAATACTGGGCAGCGCTTGCCCAGAGGAGACGCCTCAGGATAAGCCCAACATAGACAGGTAATACTCATCAAATATAACTGAGGCGTTTTAATCACAGCCTAACAAAATGCTTGCTTACTTTAGGGAGCTTAGCAGTCATTTGACAGAACAGCAACCTATGCACAGGCACAAGTATGAAGTTTGTGTTTCAGTCTAAAATGCAAGGGAGTCTCTTATCACAATTTCAAAATGGGGTTGTTTTTATTTACAGTTTTGATTTGACACTTGTAATCAAATGGGTGGACTTCATGTCCTCCCGCTCTGAAGATTACGGCTAATTAATATATCTTTTGGTTTTGGTTGAAACTTACACTGATCACAGAAAGCTTCCTAATCCTTTGCATTACTTAATGTGACATTATTTGAATAAAAAAGAGGAAGTTCTATTCATTTGATTTGGGTTTTGCCAGAATCAGTGTTAATGCAACCAAAGTGCAGTGGTGTAAAAGTTGAAAGTTTGTTTTTTAAAGACAAAACTGTAAAATCGTGTGCTGGTACTTGTCTCTCGTGACACGACAGGAATCCTTTAAGTAGGACAGTTCTGGAGTAGGACGTCCATTCAAAACAAAAACTATGACTGAACGTTGCCAACTGGCAGTGAGTTGTGTGCAGTTTGTGTCAAGCTGTTGGCATATGGAAAAGACTGCTGTCTCTAATTTATTCCTGTTTCTTTTTTTCTTTTTTTCATGCCAGACCAGGGCACAATAACTCTACACTGCCTTCAGAGGACACCAGATCAAACAGTCACACTGTCCGGCAGCCAACCGGCCCAGACGGTACCCAAGGGTTCCAACAGCACAGATAAGTGCACCTAGAGGGCCCCCCAGCCCCTGAGGGAGAGAGATAAAGGGTCTCTTGAGAGCAAATGCAGTACTGTATTCTTAAAAACGTCTTCCTTCAGTTCCCTACGTACACGGGGATCTATAAGTAAAGCATCCTTGCTGTCGGCCTCTTTCACAGCCGTCTAGGACCGACAGGGAGCGAGGAACTCCAGGAAGAAGTCCAATGAAAACATGCTCTCATCTCTCCCCACTTCAATCTGTTTGGCACTGTGATTATGGACATTTTCTGGACTCACTGTGATGTTCCCCTTTAAGAAAAGCCCCTCACCTCCATCTGTCTCCCCTCCGGTTCTAAGTGGCTTCGTCAGAGGATGCCAAAAGGACAAACAGAAAGACTTAAACAGAGGAGGAAAAATGAGGGGCCATGTTAAAATGAGATGAGCTGGTACTTGTGCAGCAGCTTTCTCCCAGCAATAAGACGTCACCTTTTTGTGTTTTTAATTTTCAGTTGTTGGCTCACTAAATTTTAATCTCAACTTTCTCTCGCTTGTCTTTATCAAATCTAGGGTTGTTCTGATATCTAACAGGTAAAAGTATGTCTCTCTCACACACACATACACCGCAAGAATCTGTTTAGAGCAGCTTTTTATATTGAGTTTGTTTTTTAAAATAAACATAGCATTTGCTGTTTTTAAGAAATAGGAAATATGTTTTCCACCTTTATTTGGTGGCAAAATCTGACAATATTACATGTTGGGTTCTTTGTATGGTTTAAACACCTGGAACTGCAGCTGGTGTCTAAAATGCACACACTGCTAATGAGTACTTGACTGAGATTTTAGATTTATCAGGACAACCTAATATGTAAATTGCCATTTGTTTCTTAAAACAGGGGTTAGGATTTATGTGGAAGTTGTATATCTGACAAGGTATGTTTACGGTTTTTTTTTGGTTTTTTTAAGCTTTCTGGCTGTCTTCCTTAGACTGTCATTTTATTTCTATTTAAAAGTAAAGGCAAAAAAGATGAGATGTTGGATTGAAGTCCATTTTAAGTAGCTTTCCTGCAGTTTTTTCTTTAAGAAGAGGGCAGCAATGTCAGAGCAGTATTTTTTTAACTAAAAAAGAACCAAAAGCCCTTTTTTAAAAATCAAAAACTAATAAAACAACAACCTAAAAATCATTATTTGAAGGTGATGTTGGCAGCAATTTAAAGAAGGGTCAGATGGTGAATTTACTGCTGTACCTCTCGAGCCTCACTGTCTTAACTCCACCTTGTTGGCGGCGTGCTTCTTTTCTTCATACACCCCACTGAAGTACAGCATGTAGGAACTCAGGTCAAGTGAATGAGGCTGAATGAATGAATAAGATTGTATTTTTCCAGCAGGGTTGATTGCTCATACAGCTAATGTCCGTATTTAAGTTTGGGTTGGCACTTAGAAACCGTGCTCTATAAATTGCAATGTAACTGAAATGATGTCTATGCCCCAAGGTGTATGAATGTTGGGTGTGTTTTGGTTTTTTTCCCCACCGTCAGCATTTTAGTCACAAGAATGGTGAGTAATGGTCCACTGCTTAAATGTAGCAGCTAGCTGCGATCCAGAGAGCAGTTGCCTGTGTGGCTTTCAAAGACCATTGTGTTCAATAGATTTTTTTTTTTTTTTTTTTTGGAAACAGAGGAGATTTCAAAGCCATATTAAATGGTGTGACATAAACACAAAAAGTTCTTACAGTGGTTGAATTCAGCTTGTGCCTCCTGTATCACATCTTTACTTCCTGGGTTTTTTTTTTGGTTGTGTTACTGTATTTCAAGAAACTGAGGGTGAGTTCACAGTACTGGTAAGCGATTTTTTTGTTCAGGAATTCTAACGACAGAGCAGGAGACGGGTTTAGCCAAGTGCGAACACAAACTGCCTGTAAATACTTTAATAAAATGATTTGGGGAAAAAAAATGTTTACGTTCAGTGCTTTGCATTGGAAAACACATTAAATTCATGGAAATAACTTGTTAAAAAACACGCAGCTTAAATAAAAATAGTTTATTATTGAAGACTTTGCATTGTTGGTCAAGTTGGGGATGTAGTTTGGGCATCTGTGGCATAGTTTGGCTCAGATTACAGTCACGGAAGGCCAAGCAGATGCTAGCTACAGCACAGAACTGTATCTGTGGGGGTCAGAGTTTGATTGAGAGGCGGCCATGATGTAGAGTCTGACAGAAGAGAGTCCAGCTGTTTATACTGTTTCTTAGATGGACGCTTCCCTCGCAGCAGTCGAAGGCAGTTCAAAAGACCCAGGTCTATCAGCACCTGGGAGGAAAAAACATGGAAGTGGTAGAATAATTCAGGGAATCTGTTGATATACAGTACTGCACAACAGTACTGAGGCACCCCTATACTTCATATTTTGCTCAGAAAATGACAAATTATTACTGTCTCAGGTCTTGGCTGGATTTCTGTTTATTTTATGTTCATCTAATATAAGTTACTTTTTAGACCCAGCACTTCTTTTATAATGAGAAGTGTGTTTGTTTGGGGTTTGTTTTGTTTTTTTTAAAGAAAAAGCAAGTCTGTGTCCAAAGAAAATTTTGAAAGAACTTCAGAGTCTTGAACTATTGCTCAAGACCTACTTTGCAAAACAAGCCTGGCTCCTTGAGAGCAAAGTGTGAAGACTTTTGCACAGTATCGTATCTCACTTAAAGCAATGAAAGCATCATTATTACTATTACCCCATTTAATTTGACCCCTCTGTCCCACTGCAGCCTCCGTTTAACAGTCTACAAGATGTCAAGGTTTGTGATACCGTGTGCCCTCTTGCTTCTTATTGTTCCCTCACTGTTAATTTTTTTTTTTTTAGATGCTTATCTATTTTATTTAACAAATGTGGCTACAGTTGTTAAATAATGTTCTATCAGTTACATCAATTCGCTAAAGAAAAATCCCATCTTCTTTATTCAGGCCTTCAACACCTCTAGAGTGGACTATGTGTGGTTAGTCCAAAATGCTGCTGTGCATCTTTTAACAGGCATCAGAAAGCATGGTCACATCACTCCTTTGGTCAGCACTGCTGCTTTTAAAATGTGCTATAATAAAAAAAAAAAAAGTCTACAGTAGGGCCTTATTCTAGCAAACATGTTCACTTTAGAATATTACGAGCTTTCTGTCACAGCCACTTTAAAGATGTCTGATTTCGTTGATTTTGCTGTGTAGTTTAACAGACGGGGAATCTGGGAAGCTCCGTACAAATCACTCACCTCCACGACAAAACAAATGAGGAAGTTGAGAGCAGCCAGACTAACGAGCAGCAATTTAAAATTCATGTCAGAGATGTTGTACAGTTGAAGTAACCGGCTAAAGACAGCCCCAGGATACAACACCAGCCAGGTTGTCACACCAAACTGGACGAACAGCAGGATAAGGAAACCCACTGGGAAAAGGAGAGAAAAAAAAACACTTGTGACTCAACTGTCCTGCATCAGTGATAAGTTTCACTAATGTTGAACTCAGTATGACTTTCATGAATAGTTCTAAATTTGTCCAAATGTATCGCCCTCCCAAACTGAAATTATCCTCCTTTGGCATTTGAACATGTTGACTCACTGTTGTGGTAGAGGGGTTTCTTGTGGGGGTAGCTCTTGGTGACCACCACTGACATGATGATGTACTGGAAACCAGATATGTCAAACACACAGGTGTTTTCGAAGTTTGGCAGATTGGCTGTTCCGACCTCAGTCTCATTGAGAGGAATATACCTAAAAATGAAGGAAGAGACAAATAAGAGTTAAAGTGCAGAACACGTGGGATGCTCTTTTTCTAAATCTGCATCTGAACACACAGAAGTCAACGTAAACAGTTTTCTTGAGGGCAGTCTGATGAGAAATAAAAGCTATTTTGCTGACCACTCCTCTGAGGTTGTGATGAAGAGCGCAGCCAGCTGGCCCAGAGCAATCATGCAGGTGTGGATGAAGAGGCTGCCCAGTACAGGCAGGGCCAACAGACTAGCTGCGGGTCTGGACGTGTACAGCTCTTCACTAGGGCCTCCTCTTCCCATCACAATGGCCAGCAGAGTCACCAGAAGAATGTCACAATACAGGAACTGCTGGTCTGCTACGCTCGTCTTCACCTGGACACACATCAAGAATGATTATTTAGGGGAGAAAAAAAACAAAACAAACCTGTGTGATTTAGGACTTTGTTTTGTTTTCATGCAGATCAAGTCAACCGGACTGTGGTTCTGTTTGGCATTTGGTGTTAAGAGACTGCACAGGTCACATTTTATGGGCTACCAAAGTGTTCAATATTAAGTGAAAGAACATTTTCCACATTTTAAAGTTGGAGCTCCACATACACACAGTCATTTCCATTTGCTTCTAAGAATAACAGTTAAAACTGCTTTTTTTGACGAGAGCTGAACAGAATGCAGTGTGCTTTCGCTCATGCCGTCTTATTAAAGTTTTTGGCCACATTCATTTCTCACTACCTGTAGACCAGGTTGTACTGTTTTGGGTTTTTTTGGGGGGGGGGGTTTGACCCTTGGCAGCGAGAAGTCCAATCAAGCACTTGTGATAACTTGCAATGAATGTTTCACATCGCTGTGGAGGAACTTTGCTCAACTTTTCTTCGGAGAACTGCTTTCATTCAGCCAAAGCGGAGGGCTTTCCAGCATGAGTGACCTGGATGACCTTCAATGAGCTCTTGGAGTATTTTTGGTAGGCTTGCCACTGTAGGTCCACCACTGTTCCGAGTTTTCACCATTTGTGGATCATGTCTCTCTCTGTGGATCCCTGGAGTCCCAAACCATCAGATATTTAACCCTTTCCAGACTGATAGATGTTGATTAATTTGTTTTTAAGCTGCTTTTTGAGATCTTTTTGCCTGTTTCGCCTTGTCAAACAGGTCCCGTTATTTCTTTATCCAACAGATCTGCTGGTAATCAGGCCTGGGTGTGAAACTGAACTCATCGTTTAAAAAAAAAAAAATGCATCTAATCACATTAATTCATAATTAATATAGAGGGTGGGATGAAGAGGGGGCAATAACCATTTCCCACAGGGCCAGGTAGGTCTGGATAGCTTTTGGCTATCCAGACCTACCAAAATGCAGGTATCATTACACCTGTTTTGTGTTATCTTTGTCTTTGCTTATCTGAAACATGTGTAACGTTTATTATGAGTTATTTATACACATATTTTCATACATTTTTAGTTTATTTCAGTCATTTTATCCATAAAATGTATGTTTTGGTTTATTTCTACAATGGATGAAAAGCTGGCAATAAATTGCAGCTTCATGTTTAAGGTGATCTACGGGGACAAAGCAGAGAAAGATGAGGGAGTTGTGATCTGCTGATACTCACCGTGTAGAGGATGATGACAGAGCAGAACTGAATGAGGCTGTAGAGGGCCATGTATCTAAAGAGACTGAAGGAGGTGACCAGAGAACATCGTCCCTCTCTGAATGGAAACGGGGGGAAAAAAAGGACAGATCTTTTTCTTTTTGCAGACACAAATGAGAAGTTTGGTTGGTTTTCAAAAAGACTTCCCCCATCTGCTTTGTGTTTTTCTAGGCTTTTAATCTCAGTCTTTACCTGATAAGCAGGGGCACACAGCTGATGTCTTCAGTTTTGGAAGTAAAAGGTGAAGCAACTGAAGCCTCAGCTTCGGAAAGAGAAACCCCGACATCAGCAGCTCTTAGTGCCCCGCAGTCATTGGCCCCGTCTCCACACATCCCCACTCGGTAGCTTCAGAAACAGTAGCAGTATTTCACAGTTAATGTTATAAAAATGATTCCCTTTCATTATATTTCTACTCTGTTTTATTTCCCATTTGTTCTCCTTATGTGTCAACTCCTTTCTAGTTTGTGTATGCTGCAGAAACTGCACTCACTTCAGTTTTTGCAGCTCCTTCACTAGCTGGGTTTTCTGGTCAGGGGCCATGCGTGCAAATATCGTGGCTCTCATCAAAACCTGCAGTGACAGCAGGTTAAAGTCATTAGCGTGCACGTGCGGTGCACTGTCAAAGTATTCCTGTTTACACAGTTTCCATTACCTTCGGCAGATACTCAGGGAAGTGGTCACAGAGGACAGCAAAGGACTTGCCATTGATAGCCAAGTGATAGACAAAACCACCCTGATACAAACCCTGAGAGAGGAGGAGAGACATCAGTAACAGTAACTCGAATGAATCCTGCCGGTTGAAAAAAAGTAGGCCATAGCTGGACTTGTTATGCATACAACTGTCATAGAAACAGAAAGCATTCAAGCTGTTTAGAAATGTGTTGACATGAGAGAGAGTTGAAGAACATACCATTTCATTTGCCTTCAAAGCTGCACAAATTTGCTTCCATTAAAAATGAACTATAACCAGGCAACAATATGAGTCCTCGACTTTACTTGAGCACTGAGGTCATTTACTTCCATGTTTGCAGGCCACAGGCACAAACACAGAAACCAGGCGTGACATCAGTGAGCAACACTTCAACCGGAACTCTTTCACAACGTAGCCGTTTCATAATTTCATAGCTGCTAGTATGACTGTAACAAACATTTTAGCAACCGAGTACAATCCAGAGTGGAGTGTCCCATTTAAGCAAGACCAACCTGAGTGATGACCTCTACTGAACTTTGGCCAGAAAGAGCCGCTTCCTCCTCCAGGCTGAATCTCAGGGTGGGCATGGACTGGGCAGTGTGGGGGGTTGCAGTGATGAATATCACCTTCTCGTCAGATCCCACCATCCCACAGGTTTTTGCTACATTAACTGCTGTTAGAACATTGTCCCCTATGGTTAAAAAGACACACAAGATGGGACAAAAAGACTTTTAAAAAACCCATCTGTGTCGATTCCTGCAACTTACTATCTTATAACAAGAAATATTATAAGTTGCACGGTCAGTGATGAATACAAAAACATTCCTCACCAGTGACCATAATGCTGCGAACCTTCGCCTTTCTCAGGATGTTGATAACTTTGGCACTCTCAGGCTTTACCAAGTTCTTCATCATCAGCAAACCCAGAAAGTGCATGTCTTTCTCTACTTCCCCTCTGTGGACAAACAGCTTGATCAGCAAACATATTAAACTATTATAGATCTTTTTTTTTTTTAAATGGATAAGTTTTTGTGCCACAATTAAGCCAGAAATATAGACTATGTTCTTACCGCTCAATGGTGCTTAAGTTAGAGTTCACATTTAATGGCTTGTAGGCGACTGCGAGAACCCTGAGGCCTTCACTGGAGAAGCTGTGCAGTTTGCTGGAGAACTGTGCTGGAACTGGAAATGCAAACATTCCATTTTGGACAAATGTCATAAAATAGGAAAACGTACTGCAAAAAAAGAAAACGTGAGTAAATGTCACTAAAGCTATAGTTATGATTCGTGTCAATTTTGAACCTGTTTGAGTTTGGCAGAGGCTCGCCACCATCTCTGGAGATCCTTTGATGAAAGCAAGAGCTGAGCGCCCCCCGTGGGTCACTGTCACCACACTCATCCTCTGCAGGGCTGAGGAGAAGGGAAACCTTTGTACAATTGCCATCGCCTCATCCGTGGACTGAGAGCAAAATGAAAGAATAAATGAAGACTTTCGGCAAGTTCTTGATCTTTCCAAATGGCAGACAAAGCAGACAAAAAAAAATTACGCTGCTTAAGCTTACGCGTTTTCATTTATCCACCTGCCCTGGCTACATCTGCTTACCAACTGTCTTGCATTAGAAAAGAGGCACAAACCAAGTACATCTTTCATTATCAGCAGCCGAAAGACAGGAGCAACTATTTGAAAAACAACCGCTGCCCATATAACAACTTTACAGTCAGTAAGCATCGCTTTAATAAATCCTACTGATCAACCTGTATCAGTGATAACAGGGATACTCACTGCTCCATAAGCTTGTTGATCTGGTGGTCTCATTACTGCCAAAACTTTGTGGCCTCCAAACTCTGCATTTAGCACACTGCCATCTCCATCTGGCTCTTGAAGAGTCTGCAAAATCAGAAAAAAAAATGAACTCCAATTCCCATTAATGTTTTCAGATTGTGAAACTGAAAGAGCCTCCAAGCATACATTTTCATCAATTATTTTTAAAAAATCCAAATTTTTAAATGAGATGCATGCGAGCTCAAGCACTTTGAAATAAGTAACACGGTAACATACCCAACCAGTGGACTCGACCATCTTAAGCTCCAAAGGGTCTCCGAGGAGCTGGCCACGCAGCAGCGCAACAGTGTGACAGCAAGCCAAGCCAGACCTCAGGTGCCCCGGAGGCAAAAGCCTGGGCTCAGGCACCAGCTCTGAAAAACCGGCAGGCCCCGCCTCCAACACTCCCCACACATCCAGACCCTCCTCTGTCAATGTTCCTGTCTAAGAAAACAGATGTACAAAGCACCAGCAACATGTAAAGTAGCTGTGGTTCATCTCTATGTACACAGCACACGTCTAGCAACACTCTCCCTCCTCACCTTGTCAAAGCAGAAGAGTGAGACCTTGCCACAGATGTTGATGCGCGGTGGACTGATGCAGAAGATGCCACGTTGCTTCAACCTTCGCTGAGCGTAGATTGTGCCAGTAGTGATGGCAGCAGGCAGAGCGGGAGGCACCGCAATGGTTACAATATCCAGACTCCTAATAACCAGCTCTGCCCAGGTCACCTGGATACACATCCAACCACATGTCAGTGATAGCATTTTACTATGCGAGCAAAACATGCAGTCACTAGAGATGCCACTTACATTTGATCTATAGAGGACCACAAAAATGTAAATGGTTCCAATGAGAGCTGCAGCAGTGAGATGGGGAATATTGGAAAAACTTGTTATTGGGTCAAAAGGCTTCATGTCTCAATGATAACCAGGTTGCTGTTAAAGCTCTTACCAACTGAAGCCAGGATGAGCAGGAACTTGACGGCATCTCGGTAAAAGCGGAAGTCGATTGGCTGAGGATATAAAATGGAGCTGACCAGGTCACCTTTGGCTGTGAAAAACCCTGTGGATAATCCACATACAAACAGAAGTGGTTTCACTTGGTGTATAAACAGTTTAAGTGCCAAAATATATTGAATGTATAATTATTTGCAACTGTAAACCCTTTTATATTTTCTTTATACTCATGTTTATTAATCACTTCAGGAAAATCTGATCCGTCTTGCCTCAGTGAAAAATATTTCCGCATGGAGTCAAAGCATCACAGGGTCCCTTCAACTTGCAAAATAAACTCTAAAAGAACGAGTCACATCATCGGTTTCTCTACTCACCGGTGCTTGTAACAACAGCAACAGCCCCACCGCCTCCTGGTCTTCCTCCCTTTGCCTGAATGAGCTGCGTACCGGAGAACAGGGTGTGTCTGCGCTCAGTGTCTGAGCTGTACTTCCTATCACTAGCCTGCAGTGGAGTCTTGAGCACGGGGACACTTTCGCCTGGACACAGATGACAAGAGCAGATTACTGCACACATTCTTCAAAAGTCAGGCTGTAATAAGAATTAGTAACACACCTTTATGACCAAGCGCCACGACCATTAGTTGGTCAAATAATAAAAATGTGTCTGAAGCAAGTTATGTACCCTCTTTTGGACAGACTCATATACTAAACATTCATTGAATAACTAGCACTGACATGTAAAGTAGTTTGGAAGTGAAGAAAATCCCTTCTGATGGCCAATTTGTTGCTTCAGTCACACTCAAGGTTGTGAAATGTGACTTGACTCTAGCCTTGATAACACTTTTAAATTAGTCTTGTGGGCACGACGAGCAAATAACATGACCACTGAGGAGCACAGCCAATCGATTTTGTTTTTCTACACATTAACTCCAGATGCGGAGAATCGGGTCAGGACCTGGTTATGATAGTTACATAGGGACATTGTTAGAAACTGTCGTCTCTCACAAAGCAGGAAATTGTCTGCCTCACATTTATTCCCACTACTGGAACGACTCAGTTTGGTTTAGGCCAGGGTGCTATCTGGTTAGAACACACTGAAGGCATGATGCAAGATCTACGAATTCATCTGACTATTACCCGTTTTAAAACATCATATGGGCCACAGAGCTATCATACACTACACAGACTGGCAAATAAAATGTCCAAACATTTGCTCTCACGTGCACATCTGCAGGATGTCTTAGAAAAGTTCAAAATGGCTGTTTGAAAATGTCTTTAGGTGCTGTTAAGGTCAATTAATTACCTGTGAGCATGCTCTCATTGACAAGACACTCCCCAGCCAGCAGGGCAGCATCGCAGGGCAGCAGCATACCTTCCTGAGGGATGATCAAACAGTCGCCGGGGACCAATTCCACTGAACTCACACACTCCTCCTCTGAGAAAACACACAGTCCAGTACAGATGTCTATGCGAAGGCTTCTGGAGTGACTGGTCAGAATCAAAAACCTACTGAACACACACTTCCTTTGCAAATGTTTGTCCTCGTGACCAGTCCTGCACTAATGTGCTTAATGTAGTACTTTTCTCTGTTTCTGCATGTGTAACCTTATAGGCAATGTGGAACCAAATTATATTTTCTCACTCTCTCTCTTTTTTTTGTTACATTTCTATAGCTGCTGGATATTTTTGCAAACTAGTTAAACAAACAAAAAGCTCAGCTGGTTTTTGCCTCAAGGGAACAGCTTAAAGTTTCCCTGGGGAGTTTTTCTGTTTGCACTCAGCGATGCTTAGTAGAACATGTTTGTATATGAGATAGAATAACAAAGTTACACAACTACAGCCGGTAAAGCACATTGTCAAGGTCCTTGTCCACGTAGGTGCATAAAGAGAGGACCATAAAGGGAGGACAAGCATGTGCCAGTTAAACCGTTTAACAAATTACTTGTATACTGTAACTGGTCCAAATGATCAGACCTGACATTCTGTTTTAACAGGGTGCATCTGTGGTTTAAGAGTTAGCAACTGTTACCGACACAAATGAGTTTCATTTAGTTTGAACACTATTTTTTTTATCTCATCAGCAAATCGAAGTGTTTTTAACTGATAAACATGCTCCTCTCAGTGACTGTCATTGCTTTAACGATTAAAACTTTTTAATATTATTTATTATTTATTGAGCATATCGACTGCTCTTCCATCTTCACATGAATTACATTCGTGGACTCCTGTCAAAGTTATTTTAAGTATCAATCAGTTAAACATTCCACAAATAATTGTGTTTCTGGAAAAAAAGTAAATTCATATTATAAAACATCTGCTTAAAAAACAAACAAACAAACAAAAATACCCCTCACCTCCCGACTTTCTGCGAATAGTGACGGTTGTGATTAGCTGGGCCATGTTGCGAAGCGTGATGCTTTGCTGGTCACAAAAACATAAATACCATTATTCTCTCGTTTCCGTGCTTAAACACAGTCAGTTACAATTCCAGTGTGTTTCTGATAACAGGCTCACCTTCCGGGTCTCATAAAGTGAGATACCGATGGAGATGACAGAGATAATAAATATACATATGGCATAAATATAATACTGATCAACCGTCCAGAGGATGATGCTGAACATCTGGAACACATAGAATGGGTTGAGGATCTACAGAAACAAAAAAAGAGTGAAAAAAAATATGTTAAAAAATATATATAACTGGATGCATCATGTGAGCTTTTTAAATAAATTATTACATCAAATATTTAAAAGCCAAATGAAAAAGAAATCGGTATGAAGGTAATCATGTATCCCACCTCCTCAAACAGCAGCTTTGGGTAAGGCTTCACAGGCACATCAATAAGATTTGTTCCATATATGGTTCTCCTGAAAGAAATCGTGCATTTGATTATTCAGCATGGTCCTCTGAGATTAGGGAATGTGTTGTGTCCATGTGTTTCCTACCTAAAGCTCTGCTCCAGGGGACTCAGTCCCTTTTGGGAGCCATGCAGGTTATTGCAGGTCCAGTCCTCATTGAGGACACTATAAAAACAAATAAATCCACTTTTTTTTTTTCCCACAACACAACGAGTGCATTAGACTATTAAAAGAGTGAGTTTTGGGGGTATGTTCTTCTTTTTATTTAAGACACACAAACTCATGAGTCTAGTTTAGTTGAATCCCACTGCATTATAGTTTTTCCGTACCTAACGCGACAGAACGCGCCTTTCCTATCCACCCAGACGTAACGCAGTCCTTCAAACAGGTAGTACCGCAGCAGTGTTTTCTGCAACACAATAAAGCTGTCAGATCTTGGAGAAGTACCGTTCAGGACAAAAGGTTCTGCTGAAACATCTGCTTTACCTCCTCTTTGTACAGCTGAACTGTATCTCTGGATTCGGTATCCTCTGACTGTCCAAGCAACTCCAAACTGGAAAGAAACAACCAAGTTAGATTAGTTTTGTTTAACAGTTCTCTTAGATATATGTACACAGTTGAAAGGCTTAGGGTGTTGTGTGAATATATAGACAAGTAGTTCACCTTCCCTCCTCCATCTCCTCTGTAAGGACCTCCACCACATGCTGCTGGCCAAAACTGTCCTGAAGGAAAAGGTTACACAAATTCACCAGTTAGAGTTGGAAACTGGACACTTTCTTAAAGCAAGACAGGAAGTATCTAACAGAAAACTGCCATTCAATCTAGGTGATCAGAACATCACAAAATAAAGTAAAGTAATAACTGTTCAGGTTAGTGTAAGCAGGAGTATTTCACTAAAAAGTTCCAGTACTTCAGTGATTCACCCACCTGCTGTTCAAACCTTCTGTTTACATTTGGCAGCCAATCTGAAGACAGTTGGCGTAAAAGGAAGCTGGTCTTAATGAGAGAGGAGCTAAAAAAGCTTGTTTCAAACTGTGAATGCAGGACACCAGGAATACAAAGCTGGAGATGACGCCCTATTTAAAACTTTGGAATGGAACTATCATTGCATATATTAGCGAGCATATATTTTTTAAAAAGTTACGTAAAGTTACGCTAGTATGCTGGATGCCCTTCCTGACGCAACCCCAAAAGGATTTTTGTTTCTTCCTGGAATCTTTTGTTGGAGAATGTGTAAACAACTATACATAATACATATACTAATACTCTATGACCAAGCCAGTTTTTGCAATAAGAAGCCTAGATTAAGTCCTGCAAGGACAATGTGGAACAAAGTGATAGGCAGTGATAATAATGCCAGCCATCAGGTTGAGTTTACTTCAGCATAGGAACTGTTTGATTATCTCACTCTGAGAAGCAGAATATCCGCCAAAGCCGGAGGGCAGGACTTGCAGCGGGCAAAGACACCAAACCGTGGGCGCCAGTGAAACACAAGCAGGAGGAGCCCTAAGGACAGCAGGGCAGCCAGTCGACACAACCACACCCGCCAGCGCACCCACTTATACCCCTGAACATCCTGGTGGGAGAGAGAACCAAACAGGATTTCAGGTTCAAAATCAGACTCATTTTCACATCCACACAGCGGTTCATTTCCATAAATCTAGTCAACTTATCATTGGTGGCATTGCATGTTAAACAGCCACTGTAGGAAGCCAGATTGTGTCAGGTATTGTCTTTGGAAGTGATACTAAAAACCACAAATGATAGAAGTTATTTATAACAAGGCCACAGAGACCAACGCGAGTTCTGCATCTACAGGTGACAGGTGCTGGGCACAACATCAAGTCATCAGTTTCTGCACTTTCACTTATACAGCATTTGATTTTCCCAGTTTAACCTTTTCTTTTCTATATCTATCTAACTCACAGCTAGATAACAAACAACACACACCACAACAGGAATCAGAAACACTGAGTAGGTTCTTACCATGTGTGTGTCAGGACTCAGCAGGGGGTCTCGAGGACTGGGTGAGGGGAGCCCGCTCTGCGGCTCCACCACACTACCTACAGAACAGGATATACAGGGTGAATAGTGCCTCTGTTAAAACATTAACATGAACCGAGCAGCATAAAACACACACACACACACATGCGCGCCTTCAAAGTCAATATTGACAAAACGCTATGCAAAGCTTGTGTCCGGTCCATGCCGCAAACTTGAAGAAGACTTTCTTTAATGTGAGACATCTTGAGCAGGAATTCAGATACGAATATTAAAAAATGTTTTGCCTCTGCAATGTAGTCTAAACTGAACAGGGAGAGCTCTCCAGTCCAGGACAGTGCGGGTAAAACATCTCACAGTTGTTCATCTGTGTACTTCTAAATAAGTAAGATCACAATGTATATGATTTTTAGGAGATTCAAGAGTCACCATAAACTCTAATAAAGTCAATCCACGCATCTCATTAAGCTGGAAACACTTTGAGGTTTTACGAAAACATTAACTTTACAGCGCGAAAGAGGTGAAAAGCTCGCTATAAACTCATACCGATAACAGCGAAAATCAAAACAAAAGCACAATAAACGAAGCTATTTTCAGAACAGACTTCCGCTTCCAAACAGCTGGCTCGTATCGAAAAGAAAACCACATTCCTTTACTTTGAAAACACAATTAAGGAATAGACTGACCTTACCGTCAAAGCGCGATTAAAATTAAGCCTTTTCCCGAAAGTTACGGATCAGACCACCTTGCAGTGGTGCTTCGGCTCCCTGTAGCCTGCACTGATCCGGGCTCTTCATACCTACGAGTCTAACCGGCTTCTGAAACAAACCCGTCACACGAAACGTCACCCGGAAAACTGCAGACAGGACGTTCATTTTTATTTATTTTAATCTAGTTTTTTTTTTTTTAAATCATATCTGAGACTACGCACGCGGACAAATGGACCGGACAGTTACATTAAAAAAATGTACTGGGGAAAGGGGAATATTATCTTATTATTATAAAGGTAACAGCCAGAGTGCAGCCCGCCCACCGCCCCGGGTGAGGTAACCATGGTAATTAAACCGCACCTGAGCACAGTATGAGGGCCATTCAATACCTCACAGCTGTTTTCTAGCACAGACATTACACTGCTGCTTTCCCTCGTTTGAAAACTAAAAGAACGAGAAAATCTGGTTCATACCCACGCGCGCGCACGCACACACACACACACACACACACAGACACAGCAACAGTTAGAGACAACAACACAATTAAGTTTCTGTGCTTGTTTGCGCCACCAGCTATCTTAAAATACACTGGATGTTGCTGCAACACTGTGGACAGTGCTAGCTGAGAAACAGTGATTGCTCTCTGCCTTTCTTATCGTGAGCTTTGCTAAGATAAAAGACAAAGTGGAGATAGCAGAGGGCTAATCTGCGCCTTTCCCAGATCACCTACCCATCTAGTTTATGTCCCAGTACACCTTAGCTACATTTAACTACATTTCAACAGATAACAAAAGAGAGAAACTCTACGGAGGTAAAAATCTACGTTTTTAAGGGGAAAAAATGCCTTTTACAGCCAAATGTTTTAACTGGTTTATATCAAACTTCTGTCTTTCTATTAAAATTATAATTAAACTGAAGACAGTGCTTTGTCAAAATAATTTTCAACATGACTCCTGACTACCAGGGTTTGCTTCTAGAAAGACTTACAGTTGCTTACCTCATTTCATTTCAAGACCAAGATGATATTGATTGGAAAAACAAGAAACACGCGCACATATCAAGTTATCATTAAGACAATGTATTGTGCATGATAAGGGATTGTATTGGGTGTTACCATAACTGCTGCATGTTCATAATAAGAATATGATGTACGACACACGCATGTACACACGCACACTACCCTGACCACAAGAAACAACCGAGTCATCTGTTCTGCCATGCCTGTACTGCAGTCATGTGGAGGATTATCCAAGTTGGGCAATTTGACCAAATCACATGCTCACTTTGGTCGAACTAGGCCATACTCAACCAAAAGAAGCCTGTAAAGTGTCAGCTATTCATTCACCACAGTGGGCCTTGATTTTGAAGTCATTCACCACGGTTTTCTGTGTACCTAACTATTTGGAATGGCTCATTTAACGACATGTTGCTAGCTTCTACCAATTTTCTTTGTAAAAATCAGTGCTTGATTTCATCCGGTTAAGAGTCACCAACTCATTCAAATATGTCACCCATGTAAGGTGTCATCTCTTTACAAAACTTAAGAAAGCCCAGACTTTCAATTTCACGATAATACAGAACTTACACAGAGTAAAATTTCTGCAGTGTCTCAAAAAGGAAATGCCCTGTGTGCAAAAAAAAAAAAGACTAGACAGACACAAGACAGTCATCTGAGCTGAGAATGCAAAAACAAATCCTTGAAATTAAATAACCCAATACTGGTCTTTTCTGCCGGGACCAAGAGTCCGTACACCCAAAGGATAACCTTGCCATCCTGATATGGCCAGTAAATTCCTTTGTTACATCATAGCAACTTAGAAACAGTTTTAGCAACAACAGCAGTGAAATTTACTGACTCGGAGCCCAAACAATACTTTATGAAACTGCAAAAGGGCACACAAACTGAAAGGTGCTAGTATCTGCAGCTGCAGCAGATACAACAGCTATACCATAAGTAACAGTAAATTGAGGAAACAGTAGTTTCTGTAGTGCTTTTGTAAGTAGCAAAAGTAGGGCAATGGTGAAGTCTTTAGATTGCCAAGGCCTAAAGGGATAAGCATTAATTCATCTCCAGGGTATTATGTTATTGGCTGAAATTTCACAAGACCAAAAAAATCAGTGGCAGCAGGTCTTATATATACTTATACATACTTACTGACTGTTGTCAGTAAGTATGGAGGAGGTGAGAAGAGAGGTAAACAATGAGTGTCTACAGGGTGAGGCTTCTGTTATGGTTGGGTCTGCATTTCATCTAGTGGTGTTGGGATCTTGTCAAAACTGATAGAATTATGAATGGAGTAAAGTACCATCAGATTTTGACCTGCCATACAATGCATAGAATTGAAAATGTCTGATTGGCAATGGGTTTATGGCAATGGCAAGTGCAGTAAAAGCACACATTTATAGAAAAACACAGAGTAGAACACTATCAGTCATGAACTGGACTGTCCCCAGAGCCCAGACCTGAACATTATCAAAGCAATGTAGGATCATCTAAACAGAAAACAGAACAAAAAGCAGCCAAGATCCAAAGAAGAGCTTTGAATGTTCTTCAAGAAGCCTGGAGAACTATTCTTGAGGACTACTTAAAGACATTTTTATGAAAGATGCCTAACAGAGTTCAGACTGTGCTGAAGAATAAAGGTTACTTCCTAGCTTGCTAGAACTGTAAAAACTAGGTTGCTGCCTTATATACTGTATTTTCATTTACGTTTGCACATTTTTCGATAAATCGCTGCACCTTTTTCCCATTTTTCTACAAAAATATAAAGAAATGAAAGGTGGTTCGCTTCACATTAGAGTTGAATTTCCAGTAATTCTGGATGCTTATCTTTATTAGCAGCCCTTTGTCGACACTATACTGACATAGTACACAGTCGATCAAATGAAAAAAAATAAGAAAGTGGGACCTTAGTACGCAAGCTGACAGAAGATGACCGTTAGTTTTTGCCATCAGTGGCCAACATTTATCCGTATCTAGCCGGCGAGATAACAGAGTTGTGGCTAACAGTTAGCAAACACAGTGTGTATGTTTGCAGGAAACATTCCCTTTAAAGCATCCGCACTTACCGCTCCCGTTCATCCCGTCGTCAGATCCCGCATACCTCTCATACCATCATAATGTTAATGACAAACAGTTTCCTGCTCCCAGTCATAAAAGCTTCTTTCAAACCATGCAGCGACCCAAACTACAATGACACATGTCTACGGATAGCCTCCTTGTCCAAAATTGTGGCGACGCAGAAATAGCATTACGTTAAAGAGCGTGGTACGCGAAGCGGTGACGTTTACTGCTGGTTTGGTAAGGACCACAAATATCTGCTCATTTCTTTCACGTGGCGCCTTTTTCCAAATAAAGCCGTCATGATATGCGTGAACAGTTGTTGTTTTAGGTGCAGTTCATGTGGATCACGCATATCATGACAAAAACAACACGTCATGATTACATGTCCCTAGAAAGAAAATTGGCATCCAACAAATTAACTTTGGCCTTACACAAAAGAAAGGTTTACATTTTTATTAAATGGCCAAAAATAACAAATAAAATGCTATGACCTAATATTGGAAAAACCCGTTTAATTAAATATAAATACCAACCAATCGTATTCAGCCATCGCCACGAGTAGAGGCGGGTGGATCCAAGGGCGTAGATTTTGTTTTGGCATTGGTGGGGACGGATGATTCAACCACCGAACCACCTTTTTGTCTTTGTTTCTTGATAAAAAGGGAGAATATATACTTGCCTACATATGCTATTCTACATGCTTTTAAACCATTTAAAATTGCAATTCATAGTTTTATATGTTAATTATATAATGTTAAATTACTATTAAATGTATTTTACTTCAGCCATATTCCATATAAATCAGGTATCATACAAAAATAAAAATAGCTTCAAATACAGTCATGACAATAAAAGAATATGACTTTAAGGACTTAACAACATTACTTCAGTTATATTACACCAACATCTCACATTAGCACTAAGGGAACACTGAATGACCTGGTGGGTTTTGTCCATAAAACTACTCATCTAAAATTACCACAAAGTAAAAGATTTCTCAGCAAAATTGTGCAACATTTTAGGCACACTATACAAACATTACTGATGAGTCACTCATCAGTAATATTTGTTGGGTGAGTGCATTTTTAAAACAATTTCTGCAAACTGCACTACAAGGTGGAATATTTGCAAAATCATGGCTACTTCATGATATATTGTCTCAAAATTAACCCTATGAATATCTCAGTACCATTAGGATGAAATTTTAAGGTTAGACGTGTAATTTTAACAGCCTCTGTAAACTAATATCCTGGCTTGCTCGAGGCTGCCGTTTTCTCTGACAGTTTCAATCAAAATTAGAAATGCTGCTCTGAGACTGAGATAACTAATAGTGCTGCCTGTTGTGCAGTTAGTTTCCAAAACACGTTATTCATGGTTACAATTTTAGACTGACGTGGGCCAAAGCCTAGCATAGCCTGTAACGTTATTATGACGGACACATTTTATGAGTGAACTTGACTTTAAGTGACTTACAGGTTTCTTTGAAAAATACTTTCTTATATCCAGGTTCTTCCTTTGCGCTGCCATCCTCCTTGCAGCGCAGGCTTGGCGCTGCTAAAACTAAACAGAGCTCCCTGAAAGGCACAGCCAATCACATTGGCCATATTTGTCACATGAGGTAGGACTCTAGTAGAGAATGTAATTTAACTTTCTGCACCGCTAGGTGAATGAGACGTTGACAGATCGTTATTTCTTTCTATCGGGTTTGTTTTTCTGTACTCGAAGAGATCAAATTATTGGTGGGGAAAATTCAATAATTGCTGGATATTGGTGGGGACATATCCCTTCCGTCCATGCCAAATCTACGCCCTTGGGTGGATCAATCCAAATATCGATACCGACGCTCTTATTGGTATAGATACCAGCGCGAAAGGACCAATACTTTGTTTCTATCCAAGTTCACCACGCAGTTAAATAAATTAATAATAAATTAATAAATGTGTTAAATCAATTATTTACTTGCCAATGAAATCATATACTTGAAACATGAGCTACAAAAATCTTTGAATCTTTTTGCATTGACTGTCACCTCTATTTTATTTATAGCCTACAACACATTAAAACAAGAGAAGCTGACCTAAAATTGGTTAGAGACAGGCACATTTCAGGTCTTCAAAAAAAAAACACATTTTCAACATACATGCAAAACTGAAAGGTGTGAATTACTGTAACTAATTATTGTGGGAGGTAAAAAAAAAAAAATCTGTTTTAGTGGTCATTAGAATGTGTCTAAAATCTGCAAACTCTTTAAAGATTAAAAGTATTGGTACTGGTATCGACAATATTGGCCCTGTATTTACTTAGTGTTGGATCAATACCAGAATGTGCAGTATGACAGAGCACCACCACAAAGGCTGGTATGGAGACAGTGTGTAAATGGCTTTAGCATAACATGGGTGCAATATTACCTGGTAACATTTTACCACTACTCATTCTGCTAAGAATATTTATGGTCGAAAAAAAAAAGTTCTCGTTTACAAGGTGAAATCGACTTACTACAGACCAATAACACATGCAGCCCCGTAGCTGTTGGGCAGCTTGTAGGTGTAGGACATCAAAATTTAGAATTCAGGTAGCGCTTGTTGTCATTATGACAACAGGTGCAGATTTTTCACCATAGGTTATTTCTTCCTCTTTGCCATGAGCAGAAAATTATGTCACTGTGACAAAACATTTGATATGTTTTCATCTCATTATCCTTCCCTAGGAATGCAAGTTACAAAGGTGATCAGCATACGAGCATGGCCTCCATATCAAGCTTTACTCGAGTTTAATGATTATGCATATAAATATTAACAAGCTGATACAATTTCAAGCAAATGTAGTACAGCATGCAAAAAGCATGTCCAACATGTTGCAACACTTGTACGGCATTTCTAGCGTCCTTTTCTCAGAATTTCCATCTTCCTGTTCACTTAAACACACTTGGACTCATTCAAACACATAAGACACTCATCAAGAGCACAAAATGTACAGTTCTAAGCAAGGTTTACAGCTGGCCTCCTAAGTTTGAGGTATTCTCAGTGGATCTTGAACCAGTTTCATATTCACACGCTCATGAAGCTGCTGCTTTCTTCTCTTTGTAAGTCGCCATCATTTTCTTGATCTCCGCGATGGCCTTTCCCGGGTTGAGTCCCTGTAGAGAAGTGAGTCAGACAGAGTGAGAAACTGAAAGTCTTAACTGTGAGGAAGTGTGTGTTTGGTCACATCGGAGCACCTTGGGACAAGTCTTAGTGCAGTTCATGATAGTGTGGCAGCGGTACAGCGAGAAGGGGTCCTGAAGTTTAGACAGGCGCTCCTCTGTGAATTCATCACGGGAGTCAATCATCCACCGGTACGCCTGTGGGATAAAGACACCAAATTCAGTATCAATGGCATCTCCACCAGCAGTTAAAAAATAAAAAAAGAGCTATCTCCCTAACATTATAATAATAATATAATATATTACCTACCTGCATGAGGACAGCAGGTCCAAGATATTTGTCTCCATTCCACCAGTAGCTGGGACAGCTGGTGCTGCAGCAGGCACAGAGGATGCACTCGTACAGGCCATCCTGTTATGTTAGACAGTCAAATACCAGCTTATTGATGCCTGTTTAATCAAATTAGCAACAGCTCCTAAAACGTTGCTACCAAATTAATTATTTATTTTAATGGTTAAACCACAGGTGTCAAGCATGACGCCTGGGGGCCAGAATCGGCCCAGTGTGAAGAAAGACAGAAATTTGGACTTTTAACTGCATTTCTCAGGTTTTACAGCTTCTCCTAATGTCAAAAGGTTCCCCCATGACATCTCACAATACAGCAAAGCAATTACATTATAGATTTCTGTAATTTTACACATTTACTTCTTACAATTTAAGCCAAAAGAGTCAGGCTGACAGATGTCTTTCAATTTACTACAGCAGCATTTCTTCATCATGTAGAAAAACCGAGGCACACTGTTGAAATGAAGCTTCTTCATCTTATAATAAGATATCCCATTGATTAAATCTGTAGTTAAACTTCTGAAGACTGACAGAAAGTGGAGTTTCACTGGTCTGGCCTACATATAAAAGTTGGCTGTATGTGGTCAGCAGTGTAAAATAAGTTTGACATCTCTGGGTTACGCGATCAGTTCTCAGTGTGTTATACAGTACTGACACATGGCTTCAATGTTGCTTGTGTTAACCATGTGAATCACATAGAGATTAAAAGAATAAGTTTTTTTCTTTTTCTACCAGCTTCTGTCTGTCCTCCACTGACTGGAAATACTGCTCCTTCCCCTCCTGAGATTCATCTTTCTTTTTCAGGTAGGGCTCGATGGATTTGTACTGCGCGTAGAAGTTGCTCATATCCTGGTGGTAATAAGGAGAGACACATGATGAATGTAATAAACTGTAATATACTTTCTTCCACGTCGCTTGTTTTTAAACTTAGATGGGTTCTCTCGACTAGCAGTACTTACAGGCACCAGATCTTTGACGACATACATGTGTGGAAGCGGGTAGATTTTGGTGGGTTTGCTAGTGTTGGCGTCAATCTTGTTAAGGCACGCCAGCGTGTTTCCTCCATTTACATTCATGGCACATGAGCCGCAGATACCTGAAGATATTTGAGATATTCACAGACAGTCAGTCTGAAACCAAGTCACTGATTTCTTTCATTCAGAAATTGTTCACATTATTATGTGCAAACAGAATCCAAATGGCCTCTCTTACCCTCACGGCAGGAACGTCTGAATGTGAGCGTGGGGTCCATTTCATTCTTGATCTTAATGAGGGCATCCAGAACCATCGGCCCACAGCTGTAATAATGAGGACACGTCAGTAGATTAGACAATGGCATAAAACGTGCAGTAAAAAGTAAACATACTGCTCAGCAGCCTTCTGTTCAATGACCAGTTCCTGACTTACGTGTTGAGATCGATTTCATACGTCTGCATTCGTGGTTTGTCTCCGGACTTGTCGGGGTCCCAGCGGTAAACCTGGAACTTTTTGATCCTGGGTTCAGGAGCCGGAGCAGCTGCAGTCTGAGCATGGCGCACCATCTGTACCACAGATAGTAAACAAACAATCCCAAATGAACTGAACTGAACATTCCCAAGGTATCTGAATAAAAACAGTACAACAGTACAGTCCGATTAAAAACATTAGATATGTACAAAGGGACGCCTCATGATGTGACATTCCTGTTAGTGGTGCCATGTAAAACTAATCTGGGAGTATCCTGGAATACAAGAGTCTAGTACGAGTGCTAATGTATTCCCTCATATGAACAACAGCAACAAGGGCATTTAATTTACAGTTATAATGACAGACAATACACTTAGATGCCCTCAGACCAGTCTTTGTCGCGTTGTGTATTTACACACCACAGTTACTTACTGTACGCTCCTTTTGTGTAAGATAGTATGGAGTCTCCCCCTAGTGGAGGCCTGAAAGAACTGAACTGAAAGCGTTACATCACCTTGCGGACTTTGGTTATCTAACTGACTCTTCCAGGACAATAAAAGATCAATTTAATGCATTAATAGCTGATATATTTATTAGAAGTTATGAAGTGTAAAACCTATGTGCACTACCACTCAACAAAGAGGTTTTTACGAGGAGAAAAAGTTATCCGACAGTTTTCGCTTGACAGCTGACTCCTGTCAAGTACTGTCAGATTTACACATAGGCATAGGATACAAAAAGGCCTATGCTACACATAGGCATAAACACTTTGTGATAATATCCTGTAGCCTAGCAAAAAAGTAAACAACAAAAACAGCCATTAATAGTTACGTCAGTGAAGCCTTCAAATACCGAATTAGATGTTTTTTGTTGGGTTTTTTTTTTCTACTTACCACCATCACACTAGAATTCCTAAAAGCCAAAACATTTCTACTCAGACACGCCACCGACATGTTTCTGCCTGGATATTTCTGACAGCCACAATAGTCTCGGTCACTTTATGTGAACTGCTGCTGCTGTCTGTGCTCCTGATTTAAGCCGAGACCACGCCCCCTACGTGCTTGACGCAGGGAACGTCTTTTTTGTTGCCTTCACGTCCCCTCTTTCTTTAAATTCGTCAAGCATATTAGTCTGCTCTAAAGCTCGTGCAGAATTACGTGAAGCATGAAACGAGAACATTTTAACATTTAAACAATCATGTATGAAACTCTGCTTAATCACTTAGCTGGGCTGTAGGGGTAGGTTTAATCATTACTCATTCATATTTTTCCGACAGCACCTGAAAGTAGCATACGTATGAGACTCTTTCACAACTCTCATTGTCGGGTCAGTTACATACTTTAAAATGCAAGGTTGTTGTTTGGAGTAATTTATCTTAGGTTATGGTTGTAATCAGTTCTCTTTGTCCCAAAACCCTAATCATTGCTATATGAGGAAATTAATACTATTTATCTATCTATAAAGACACCATATTTTAAGATATTTTCAAAATTTAAGTTAATCCGAAATGTTTTACGTTCTTTTACATGGTTTATTTTCGTAATACAGAGCAGAGTCACCAGAACGTCACTCCAACATGCTGGTTGCAGTTTTATGAAGCATCTCAAGGAACACCCTGCCTGTCCACCAGTGTTGGTCAAGTTACTTGAAAAAAGTAATCAGTAACTAATCACCGATTACTTCCCCAAAAAACGGAAAAGTCTCTTTTTAAAACTTGTTTTATTAGTTTTAATATTTTAACTGTATGCATCAAGCAAAAATTAAATTAAATGCAACATTCACTGACTGGAAGAAATTTGTTTAACATTTAAACCTATTTTCTGCACATTCCAGCACATAAAATAAAATATTTTTTCTGTGTTTACACTCACTCTTTCAAATAGATGCAAGTAAAACACAGCAGAAAATAAATAAAATCAAAGACTAGTGGTCCTGTTGCTCTATTTTCACCTGTAAAGCAGGAGTTGGGTAGGCGGAGGTTTGCCCTGGTGCAGGTGAGCCGTAGCGGTCAGTTGAAGAATCCGCGAGTTTCTCTGTGAATTTCCCATTACGTTGTAGCGCACTCTGCGCTTGCTTGGAAGTTTAGGGGGTTTTTCGCTGTAAAAAGAAGTTTTCTTCCCACGCAGTGAGCAGCGGACGCTAATGTTTTTGTCACTTTTTATGGAATCAAACTCAAAGTAAGGTCAGTACTTCCACGCTTTAAACGCTGCACGCTCACACTCTCTCTGCACTCGATATATTATCCATTGTTTATCTGCACACGTCTGTTGTCACAAATGTCGCACTCGCTTACGTCACTGTCATGAGACATTCTCGCAAAAAAAATCAACACAGTAGTGCAGCGTTCCTATGGAAAAGTAACGGTAATCTAATTACCGTTTTTGCAATAGTAATCCCTTACTTTACTCGTTACTTGAAAAAAGTAATCGGATTACAGTAACGCTTTACAAGTAACGCGTTACTGCCCATCTTTGCTGACTGACAGGGGTCAAGATGACAGCATCTTCTTTTCAAACCCCTAATTCTGAAATTGCTGGGATGCTGTGTAAAATGTAAATAAAAACAGAGTGCAATGATTCACAAATCTCATAAACCCATATTTTATTTACAGTAAAACTGAGAAAACTGAGAAGATGTACAATTTTAGCTCATCCTAAATTTGATAGCAGCAAACAGATTTAAAGTTAGGACAGGAGGGCCATGTTTACCACTGAGTATTATCTCCTTTCCTTATAGTTTGTAAATGTTTGGGAATGGGGGAGACCAGTTGAACTGCTGGAATTCTAGGAGAGGAATGTTGTCTCATTCTTGTCTGATGTAGGATTTAACCAGGCCAGTTTAGCACCCAGACTCTTATACTATGAACACGTGCACTGTGTGGTTTGGCTTGTTGAAATATGCAAGGCCTTCCCTGTGGATGGGAGTAAATTTTGGCCTAAAGCCTTTCAGCACTGATGGCACCTTTCCAGATGTGCCCATGAGAATAGAACAGTTTTCCACTTTACCTTAAACCATATTAAATGAGTCTTAATTCAGAGAACACAGCAGCATTTCTATATCATTTTCACATATGGCTTCTTCTTTGCATGATTGCAGCTTTAACCTGCACTTGTTGATGAAGTGAACTGTATCTATGCAGGGATTTGCATGAAATAGTCACGACTGTGCTGCCGCAGTGCTGCCTGAAGACGTTCAAAGATCACAGTCATCTAATATTGATTTTCACACTTGTCCCTTGTTCAGAGTGTCATGAATCACTGTGTGCAGGCAAGAGATTGGACCCAAAATACAGGACTCGCAACACGTGAATCAACTCAAAAAGGCAGTTTATTGTAGACTCAGGAAAATGATACAACTAATGATGAACTAAACTAGACTGGGAAAATATAACCTAAAGTTTCACAGAGGCACACAAAGGCTCACACAGCATGAGGGACAACACGACACGGAACAGAGGGGGAATGCTGACATAAATACACAGAAGGTAACGAGGGAAGTGGAAGCACACGGAGAACACAGCTGAGGACAATTACACATGACAGAGTGGGAAGGACACAAACTGAAAATGCTGATGCCAAGATGTGGACCTTAAACATAACACAGAAAGTACACAGAGATAGCCAAGAGAGGCAGAGAGAGAGAGAACACGCAAGGTGTGGAAGCAAAGCGCAATAACTCAAATCACTATATCTACAGTCACACAGAGGGAGACACAGAGGACAACACAGGGGGGAAATCTAATAAGCAATACTGAACAGAAAACCTAGGGATCTTAAGAATACAAATGAACTTAATACAGAATGTCAAAACTCAAAACATCAGGTCAGAAGTCCTGGGACCATGACACACAGAGAGTTCTCCAGATTATAGAAGATAAGATCTTTTGATGAGACCATGTACTGTAGAAGACGAGATACTCGCCATTTCCACAATTTTACATTGAGGAGCATTATTCTGAAATTTTTCCACAATTTATAGACCCAGTTTTTCTGCTGACTAATGAACTTCTGCCCATCTTCAATCCTCAGAAACTCTGCAGCTCTAATATGTTCTTTACACCCAATGGTGTAACCGATCTGTTGGCAATTAACCTACTTAGTTGCAAAACTGAACTTCAGCTGTTTCTTTTTAGTGCTTCTTACTTTTCCAGCCTTTTGTTGTCCCTGTACCAATATTAAAGAGAAAATGTACGTCTGTTGCTGAGCTGATATTTTTAACACGTCTCTGTTTAAACAGTTGATGTGTTTCCTGTGTGCTGTTTTTACCTCTGTGCTAAAACCAGATCAGTGTTTGGGTGCAACTTCAAGTGCATGAAAAATTTACGATGTTAAATTCGGGAGGAATCCATAAGTGTCTCCAGCTTGCAACAAAAGAGATTGTTCGTGCAAGTACGCTAAGCATGAACTATTTATTTACAAAAAGATAAAAACTGTAAACTCAGTAAATCAGTGGTGTGGTATGTACACTTGAATGAGCAAGCAAACTGCCTCTGGCCATCAGCCCAGAAGCCTGTCTGCCATGTGGAGGAGAGGAGGAGAGAGAGAAATGGTGGCCAGGGTAGTTCCCTGTATACTCTAGGCCACAATCAGCCCTTGATGACAGATCCAACCCTGAATCACATGACCCGAAAAACTGAGGAGGGTCATCATAGTGAACCTGTAGTGGCCAACCTCACCCTGAAAACCTATTTGTACATGCAGCTCACTGGGGCCATGAAAAAAAATCTAATAAACCCCAAGGATAACGTTGGAGACATTTACCAGTATTAAAGACTGAAATAATGCTGGTATGGATAAAGCTGAAGAACCTGACCAAGATGAAACAGATGGAGACAAATATCCTACAGAGCTAAAAGGACAGCTTGAAAAAACAAACAATGACTCACAGAGATAGCTCAATAAAAAAGTAAAATGTTGCATTCAAAGTGACAAAAAGAGTGCCAAGACGAGAAGAAGAAAAAAGGAAGCAAAGGAAATCTAAATCAGGTTGATGAAGGACAACAGAGGAAGAGAAAAAAGGAGAAGATGGAAAGTGGAGGAAGAAAGAAGAAGAGAGGACGTGAGCAAGCAAGAATTTGACCTCCTTTCCATCCATCGCTTTGGCCTTTTATACCAGGTTCAGCCAAAAGTAATGCATGTGACTGTAAATGGTTACATTATGTTCCACCTCTAGAGGGCACAACTTGGTAGTCTGTGTGGCTGAGCTCAGGCAACAGTTTTCCCTTTAAATGGATACCAGTAATAAATATCAGCTAAATGGGGCAGTCCTCATTAGTTATAACACTGCAGTGAAGTCTATGATAAAAGAAAAACAATGCTGATATTTTAGCTAACTTGCTGCTGGGATCACCAAACCTCAATTGTGTTGCTTTTGGCAGCAGGAGGTGTTTTTTAGGAGAGACCTGACACCATTTCCAACACCACGACCACATTGTCTAACTAGCTGGTGAAACATGGTAGAGCACTGAGCAGTGCCATGTGTTTTCTTCAAGTTGTTACTGTACACTGCGTCAGAGGTTACATACAGCAGGTGGGCTCCCATTAAATATCACACAAACAGGGAGCTGTTTGCTCTCCTTTGCACCATCATTATTTAATAAGAAAATAATATGTTGTGTTTACAGGTTATTCAACTGCCCCCAAGTGGCAAAACAACAAAACCAATTATTTATTTATTCAGAGAGAGACTGGCTATACGCACTTGTTTACAGCGACCACAACAAGATATTCATGGAAGACAACAAGAGATGCTCGATGAGGAACAGCCTTAATAAAAGCAGCCACAAAAATTACCCCCAAACCAGAGCAACTGTTTCCACTGAAATACTTTCCATGCTAAATTATACTAAAATTATATAAAAACGCCTTTTACCAAGCACTTGGTGACAATGGGAAGGAAAAAAGTTCCCTTTAATACAAAGAAACCTGTGGCAGAACCAGGTTCCCTGCCACAACTGGTTTGGGGGTGAGGGGAGGAGGACAGGACAAAAGACACAAATCCACCCTAATTAAAAGTAGGTCAATGCCAGGAGTGGTCAAAACATATACATTTAAATAATATCTGTTTCTTTTTTTCTTTCCAGCTAACGTTTAACATAAAATGCAGCTGTAAGAAAAAGGTGGCAGCATAGGCCAAAACCTGTGCTCTACAGGAACCAGAAATCTGATCACAGAACAGATGAACCTGAAAGCTGCTGAACACAGACAGACTGTCCTTGAGTCTATGAGGTGAGAGAGGAAATGACTTTGTTTTTTCCTTAATCCTCAGAATGACTGCTATGTTATCTTCTAGTATCTCACTCAGCAGCGCTTTAAGCAGGAATCTCACAGGGCAGCAGTGACTGGAGCTGCCATCGAGGCAGCAGTCAGTGTGATAATTGTGCTGCGTTGCTGGCAGGACTGCAGGAGCAGTGTTTGGGCAGCGATTCAGGGCCTTCATCTCAGTCTGGGACAAACTCGCAGCCATGCTTAATCTCTGTCTGACCTGTCAGGCTCTGTCACACTTTCACCACAGGAGCACTGTAGGAGTTTGTGGGAGGCAGTGGTCCTCATTCGTTCAAAAATGTCTTTTTTTCTAGCATAGGTTGCTTGATTGACCCTGATGGCAGCAACAATTTGTGGGTGGGTGATGAATGCATCGTCTTGGACTGAAAGACCTCCAGGTTAACTGTTTTCCAAACAGGAAAAATAATTTGCTCTCTAGTTTGTACTGCTAATAAAATCCAACTGTCGCTGATCGTTATCATCACAAGGAGGAATTACATGCAGGATGTGTGGCCAAATAGGATATTTTAGTGAGTTAGGGCTCCATAAATTAGCTTACACTAGTAAAGTACTGAGTACTAATATGGGTTTTTTGTGTCACTTCTTTGATTTACTGAAACAACATTTATTTATGATGTAGAAAAACTGAGATGTTCATTTGAAATTGTGCTTCTTTTGCTTATATTAAAATATCTCAGTGATTAAATGTGTAAACTGCTTTAAAATGACAGAAAGGAAAGTTTTAACTGCTCTGAAACGATTACGACACGTTTACACTTCTCCCTAAGCCAGGCGCTGTTGGAGGTTTCTTCCTGTTAAAAGGGAGTTTTTCTTTTCCACTTACTTAGAGGCAGTCGTTTGATTGTTAGGGTTTTCTATACTATAATTCCAGGGTCTTTCTCTTATATCAAGCACCCGGAGGTGAGTGTTGTCGAGATTTGGCGCTATATAAATAAAACTGAATTTAAGAAATCTATAGCCTTTCCGTGGGTTTTCCAACATCAACTTGGAAGTGCATAAAATTTCAAAATAAAATAAATGCTTTCAGTTGTCTATTCATGTGCCATGTGTAATGCATCCTGTTGATTCTGCCAAACAGGCTGACTCTGAGAGGATTTCTTGAATGTAACACACAAAAAAAGAAGCAAACGCTTTCAGAGATGCTTTGAAATACCAATGTGTTGTTAAGAATGAATGACTACATTAATTTTAGTATATCTAAAAGCAAAGTTATGGTTATCTTCAGGCTTGGTTTGACTATTTTTCACTTCTGCAAGTTATATTTATGCTGCAAGTTCAAACATAAAAGCCTGAGTGGACATGGTTTATCATTCTGATGTACTTTTCAGCCCATATTCACATGCACATGAAATGGCTGTTACAAAAAATACCAAATGCTGCACTCGAGTCTGTATATAGATGTTCCAGCCTTCTTACTATAGCTAAAATCACATTACCCAGCTCATTACGCAGCTCCTGAATGTACAGAGAATTAAAACTAAATGAAGTGACGATACATACGCCACCGAGATACTCCATAGTCTTCTCTCTCTCTCTCCTCTCGTGTGTTATAAGAGGCTGAAATCTTTTATCTTTATGCATTTACTGTAAAACACACCAAGTTCCCCAGTGTATGAAATGTACCACACAAATAAAGCTAACTTGACTCCACTTTTATCTAGTTCACACAAGCAACTTTGAAAGAAACGAGAGGAATTACCTGTGACGACTTGAATCCCTGAGCAGAACAAAGTCCTGTAAGAATACATCCTAGTACATCTGGACAGGAAGCAACTCTCCTCACAAATGTATGGCTCTGTCTGTCTTTTGAATAATTAAAAGTTTTTTTTGTTGCTGTCAATTTATGTAGTGTTGATTAACACTGCGTTTGGTTTTGTCAGGGATAAATCTATGTAATGCTATGCATTTTATTTCTAGTTCAAACCTACTCCATGAAGAAAATAAAAAAGGTTACTATGATGAGTGATGGTATCACAACACTGTAAAGCACAGGTTATGAATAAATATTTCCTACATACATCATATACAAATTATATAAAAAAAACAATGTAATCGGTCATTTATAATGCTTATAACAATAAATAAATATTTACTTTATATCTTTAAGATGGCAGTGAAATTCTGTTCTATTTTTTCCCTCTTTTTCCATTTCCTCTCAGAAACTGGCTCTCCATTCAAGCATGGACTGTGCCACTGTGACAGGTGGGGACGTGGCACCCATGGGGAGCAATGGAGTCACTGCCACAAGGTGTTTGAGCGAGCCAACACCAGCAGGAGAGGGGGAAGCACTTTATTGTGCTCCATTAACAATCAATGAATTAGATCATGCGAATCAGCTGTTAAATACTGACTCTTGAATAGGGTTGAATACGATAGACTGTTATAGTGGTATATGTGGAAATGGTATGGGGTTTATTTATTTATTTATTTTTTACTGGCTAATTAAGTAAATGTTGTTTTTAATCTTCATTCTCTTTGATGTTCTCTTCTGCAGCGTCTTGCTGTTCGCAGATGAAGCTAACGCGTTCTTGTGTAAGCGAGCCACAGTGAGTTCAGCTGCAGTGCCATATGCATGGTGATGATGCCCTGTTTTTTTGATCATATATTTATGAGTCATGATTTTTGCATTGCGGGAGTGAAGTAGTGAGGACTTCGATGGCACCCTCAGTGCATTCCTGTACTGCACCGGGAGCAAAGCGACACATTGGCGTTTTATTGGTGCTTTATTTACCGTTTACACTGTTGGCCATGAAAAGGTCCCCGCTGTGACTAAAAAGGTCACGAAGTGGGTATAGTAATGACTGGGCCTTTAATGCCAACGTGGATGGGATTTCAAACTTTTTTTAAAAATGGTTTAGCTGTACTTGACAAATTTGCATTGGCCCCCTAACTGCAGAGAGACAGTTAGTGCTTGTCTTGGTTCTGGATGGCTGAGGTGATTTACCACCGCAAAGGGAAGTAATAGTCCCCAGACACTTCTTTGCTAGCTCGAGTTGCATTGTAGTGTGTATAATGCTTTCAATTGTGAAACCACAGTGGTGCAGTATCACGTTTACAGCCTTTATGAAATGATGTTTATGTCCCCAGCAACACAAGCAGATTACTTTGCTCTGTGAAAATACCAAGTTTTAGGTATGGTTAGATGGAGTTAAAGGTCAGATAGGGTTAAAGCTCAAAAGTGACTATTGTGCAGACTGTTTTTGCCAGGAATTTAAAGCTGATCTAGATGAACAAAGGGTCTAGATGAACATTTGTTTCCAGCCTGGAAACAAATGTGTTTCCTGCAAGGAGTTTTGACTTACCTTTACAATGATGATGCCATCAAGCAGCGCAGTGTTCAGAGAAAACAACCTCTGATGGAAGCAGGTGTCAGGTTTGGCATGGCAAGTGTACTCCGGCACATGTGACGCATGGTTTGCTCATTGCTTGGTCACACTTTGTACAAGTCCTACAGTTTTTCATTCCAAAATTAACGATATACATTGAATCTGAAATTAGTGCAACCCTGACTGCTTCATTCTTTTCATTCATTTTCAACTGTGTCTCGTTGCTACATCACTGCAGTTTATTTATGCACCTACACACTGCAAGGCAATGGCTAAGGAGCAAGCACAAGCTGTTTTACTTGCACAAAATTAAGACAGAACCCCAACTATACAACAAGTAGTTTTCAGGTGGAAGCAGCCACTCCATCTTTAAAGAGAGCGAAGATGTTGCTGCATTAACTGCTAGAACAACAAGCGTACATGAAACAGAACCAGCTGAATCAAATGTTGACAGGACAAAATGCTGAGAGCGGCTGAGCCTGTGAAGGATCTGACTGAGTAGGCCAAGTTGGTCTGTTGGTCCAGATATTGTTGCACTTAAGCTGAAGGACATACTGCATGCACTGAGGCTCTTATAGACGCTGAAGGTTATCCCAGGTTCCAGCATACAAGAATCTGTTGTGAGTAGAGGGAGACAGCTGCTAATGTAATGCAAGAAACCGAGTCCAGTGACATAGTCAGTGAGGAGGGCTTAGATGTTGTCCTCTCTAGAGATGATGTAGGGACGACACCAACATGGAGATTTTACTTGGGGTGAGTCAGTAGCTACTGCTACTCACAGAGAAGCAATTAAAGCTGGACTACAGTATATAGCAATTGGCAGTACAGCAGATTATATTATACCAATGTAGCTTGAATGAGTAGACATTGGCAAATTTAAAGAAGCCTGAATGTATAATAAGTATAGGTTGGTGATGGTGTAGCAGCTCTCACTGAGGAGATGTGGGGAGAAGAAGGAGATTAAGAATTCAGCAGTTCTTCCAGAACCGAGGTTGATATAAATAGATTATGATGTCAGAATTTTAACCTGTTCACAAAAAAAGGATTTCAAAACAGAGTCTAAAAAAAAAAGGTCAGTGTGGAAGTGCCTTAAGCCTGTAGTCTAATGGCCATGAGGGGACGACCCCTCTGCTGGCAAAAAGGTTTTTATTGGACAAGGTGTCTCTGGTGTCCCCCTGGTGCTATTGTTCCTGCATCGTTATAATAATGTTGGTCCAGGATGAGCATTGCTACTGACCAGTCACACTGTTGTGATGTCATAGGAAGAAAAAGAAAAAAATACCCTTGTTTATTTAAAACTCTCTTCTGGAGCAAATATTAAGGATTTCAAATGTTTATTTATTAATTTATTCAATGTAACAAATATTTTATCAAGTTAGGTTTGCTGTGAGCCAAATTTAAGTTACTCATGCTGGTTTGTTTGTGATCATTTGTAAGATAGCATTAGCTACTGTAATTCTTGGCTAATGCTAACTGATTGGTCAGACACGATGCTGGACAACACCAGCATGGGGATATCGGCCAACTCCCTCGTCTCGCTCTCCACTCTTTGATGTCTGTAAGTAATTTCCTGTTGAGTTTACAGGAAACAGTTTACAGATACAGTTGATAGTTTCAAGTCTTATTCAGTACAACATTATCATTTTGTAAATGTTTTAGCACATGGCTACCTTGCATTGGCAATTTGCTTCCATTTGAGCAAAAGCAGCTGGAAAACACGCTTGTCTGAGGGCTATACTGGACTTTCTAAACCAATGGGTGACGTCAAGGTGGGGGCGTAACCATCTTTTATGTACAGTCTGTCAGTCTGCCCTTCAGACTCTCAGCAATGAAGATGGGAAGTTTCTTTCAGCACATCAGAGTTCATAAGCTAAAGCCAACAAAATAACCACTTTGATCACATGCTGTAAGTATAGCGATACTATATTCTTTTACCAACATGGTATATTTCATGTGCTGTAAACAACAAGATAAAAATAATCTTTCGATTCTGGGCTATAGTATGTTCGAACAACTGGCACAGGCCAACTTTTGCATTCCTTATTCCTGTATTTCCTTATACTCGTGTGCTGTTTCCAAAGTCTGACTGTGTGTACACTTTAAAACAGCGTTTAACCTAATAATAACTGGAACAAAATGAATCAATAATTTGTCACAAAAGTGGAGATTTTCCGTCTTCTCATAAAACATATTTTTGGCTTCCAGACTGAAATGAAGCATTCGTTTAAAATATGTCAACTTATGCACAATTAGACACTGTGAGTGCACGTGGAGCCAGCATCTGTCGATGACGACCGAAGGACATGTATCTGGTAGCATATACATTAGGGCCAAAGTATTCTTCTAAATGTCCTCGCTGCCTCCACAAGCTGTCATTATGCTCCACTGGATAATGATGGAGGGCTTTTCTCAGTTGCATCCAGGTGTCACTGGCATTGTTAGTCACAGCAGAAGTGATGTTAGTCAGTGCTTTAGAAATTTCTATTTGAATAATATTAAACCAAACTGAAGTTGTCAGCAGGACCTCTCTGTATAATCAGTCTGTTGGTGGTGCTCTGAAATCACCCCTCGCTATGAGAACGCGTCCTCATCTGCGCTCATATGATTGGAATGACACAATCAAACATCAGAGGTCACTGTTGTGCTTCAATGGCACTTTTAATAAAACAGACATTTCATCCTCACAACAGCAATGTCTGGACAGAGAGGGTGAGGGGAGGGGGGGCTGGGTGAGGGTTCCCTCTGCTGATAGGCTGGTTGCTCCTGATAAGTGAGAGGGAATTGGATAAAGAAAATTGAACTGTGCTCCCCACAGTGAGGGGAACATGAGCAGGCGTGTGTGCATGTGTGTG
>NW_005187440.1:3669398-3700820 GCF_000239375.1 Pundamilia nyererei | reverse complement strand
TTTTTAGGTGCTGACAGGGACTGGTTTTAGTCAAAAGAAAGTCCTGTCATTGGGGTTTTGGGGGGCCATGTTATGAATAGTGGGAGGGTAGTTTTCAGGGTCTCTGAGGCAACAGTTGGCCTTGGGGCAGCTGGGAAGGGTCACAGGTGTTTTGGAAGGGAGGAGAAGAGGGGTACAAGGGGAGGGGCAGGGGTCGTCTATATTATTTTTGTTTAGTTTATTCTTTTTTTTTGTTTTGTTTTAAAGTCAGAGGTGGCGGGGACTTGGGTGGCCGTTGTGGTAGAGCTTCTGCTTGATGTGGACCATGTTGCCACTGGAGTCTTCCAGCTGTCTGAGCTGGGCTCGGCGACGGAGGTCTCGAAGGTTGCAGAACTGGGGCAGCCATGACCAGGATGGAGTATCTGAAGAAGAAAGATGAAAATAAGTTACGTGTGACTGAGTAAGTCATTTATTTTTTATTGGAAGTCATAATTTAATTTGTTTGTAAAAGTGCAGAGGATATGGAACCACACGGGCCGATTTACCTGCTCATACATCAAGCTGAAAATACAAAAAAAGCAAAAATGTTGTGGGTCGTTAATAACCTTATCCCTTTCTTCATCTGATTGTTGAGAATTGTTAATATCTAATCAGCCAATCACATGGCAGCTAGTCAATGCATTTAGCCACGGTCAAGACACCTTGCTGAAGTTCAAACTGAGCATCAGAATGGGGAAGAAAGGTGATTTAAGTCATTCTGAACAGGGTACGGTGGTTGGTACCCGACAGACTGGTCTGAGTATTTCACAAACTGCTGATCTATTGAGACTTTCCTGCACAACCATCTCTAAGGTTACAGACAATGGTCTGAAAAGGGGAAAATATCCAGTGAGTAGCTCTCAAAAATGTCTTGGCGTTAGAGGAGAATAGGCAGACTACTCTGAACTGGTAGCAAAACTTAAGTAGCTCAAATAACCACGTGTAGCCATGCATGCACCCTGAATGCACAACATATATAAAATTTTGAAGCAAACCAGCTGCAACAGCAGAAGACCACACCTGTCAGCTACAATTACCATAGCCTCACCAAACGTCGTCTGGTTAGATGAGTCTTGATGTCTGTTGCGACAAATTTAATGGTAGGGTCACAATTTGGTGTGAACAAAATCAAAGCATGGATCCATCCTGCCTTGACACTGCTGGTGGTGTAATGACAAAGTTTCTCACTTTTTGAACAGTGTACCCATCTTCTGATGGCTGCTTTCCACCAAAATAATGCCATGTCACAAATAATGCCATTTCATGAAGCTCGAATCATTGCAAACTGGTTTCTTAAACACGACAATGAGGTCACTGCACTCAAACAGCAACAGCCTCCACATCTCAATCCAATGAAGCACCTGGGATGCGGTAAAACGGGAGAGTCACATCATGGAAGTACAGGCAACAAATGTGCACCAACTGTGTGACGCTTTCAAGTCAGAATTAGGGCAGTACTTTTAATGAAATTACACTGAGGTTCTGCATCAGTTGCTAGTCATTGATTATAGTACAGTAGGATACTAACAAAGTTCATTCAAAGTACTTTTAGCTGAACCACTAATCGAGATAAAACTATAGCAACACATAGATCCCCGAATTCCTACATGTTAGTATTCCACCAGATCTCCGGACTACAAACTCTCTCTCTACTTTTAAATCACGTTTCAAAACCCATCTATTCAGAACTGCATACACGTCATTATACATCTTAGTCCATTTTTACCCTGCTCAGCTTTTATACTTTCATGCTTGTTTTTCCCCCTCTCTTTCTTGTTTACCTTATGTTTAAATTGTATTTTTCCATGTTTTATTATATTGTATTGTTGCTACTGTTCTGTGCTATTGTAAGGTGACCTTGAGGGTCTTAAAGGCGCCTATAAATAAAATAATAATTATTATTATTATTAGTAATATTATTATCAGTATTATTATTATTATTATTAGTAGTAGTAGTAGTAGTAGTATTGTATGAATTTTGCCCTAGATTCAGTTAAAAAAATCATTTAACCCTCTCTCTTCAACTTTCAGGTTGTACACTTAAGTGTTTCAAGACAAATATTTTTATTAGTAGTAGTAGTAGTAGGAGGAGGAGGAGGGGGAGTATTCAAGTCTTATACGAAACATAAATAGGAAATGTTCAATGGGAATGAGAAATTAAATGTGAAAACATTTTTTTCTGTGTCGTTTCTATATGTAATGGAGGAACTCAGAGTTTGAGCCTTTTAAAAGACCCAAAAACATGAACATGTCAATATTTCATATAAAAATAGCCAAAAGACTGAGCTGCTAGACAGTGGAACTAAAGAAAATGCCTCAGCGATGATGTTAACACAAAGTATGGGGACGTGAGTATGTGGTTTATTAAGCTGCACTGTCATTCGCACATGCAGTTGTGTCGATGTAAGAAGCTGAATGCAGGCGTTTAAAGACACCAAAGCCGAGCAGCTAGACGACACACTCATGAGCTCAACACACACAATAGTGTAAAATCCTAAAATCCTTCTTAGCCTGGTTTTCTGGTTCTAAATCCAGTTAGAGTATACAAGGCATATCGGCAACCAGACACACAAGCTGGACTGATCTCAGACCCATGAACCTCCTTTTAGCGTGTTAATGTCATGATCTTTCTTTCTTAAACTTTTATGAACTAGAAAGAAGAAAAAAAATCAAGAATCTGTATTTACAAAACCAACTGAAATAAAAAAAAATTTAAAAAACCCTTTGTGGTAAATGCCATTAGTTTATACTGGTGAAATTTGCCAATACAACCTGCATGATGACGCTTTGGTGTGTCTGTTTATTAGGATATTTACATGAGTGTGAGTCAACCTCCTCCACGAGGTGTTGTTTGCACTGTAATATCTGCCGACAAATACCCTCCTTATTAGAAGAATTTAATAAGACAAATAGGCTACTTATCAGGAGGAAACATTCACTCTTCCAATGTATTTGGGGCTCTTCCTGAATTATCTACAATCCAGCTGCTAAAATTGATGTGACGTCAGTGTCAGTGATATCTGATGATCTATCTGTTAGTACATTTTTGTGATTTCCAGACGTGTTCTAAAGCAGTTGTGCACGATAAACATGTTGCAATGGAGAATCATTTATCAAGATGATCCTCAGTCGACTTTTTGTTTGCTTGTTTGTTCTCTTTATAGACATCTGTGCATTAATTGCATTAATTCAGTAAAGATATTTGTGTGTGTGGGGGGGGGGACTTAAAATGAGCAAACTGTGCAGTTGGAAACTGACTGAAAATATAAATACATTTTGGCCTGACTCACACTGGCTTTAAAAGCAAAGGTTTGCGCGTCGATTTGTCCTTTAATAGTTTCTATTTTTCATCCTTGGAGACAAGATGACGAGAACCGTGATGGCTCACGCGTCACTTTTCTGCTCTGAAATGAACAAATTTCTGGGCTAAATGTTTCGATGGCCAAACGGGTAAACTTACTGTGTGTAACAGTCTCAAAGATGGACGAGCTGAATGTAACAAACAAACAAACAAAAAGAGAATCAGACGAGTAATGTTCCTCTTTCGCCTGGTATAAGCGTAATGAAAAGAAAGGAAATTTATTTATATCACATTTCATTACACATAAAATAAAATAAAAGTCAGTTTATGTCTGTGAATTTTGCACAACGATGTTACATTTTTATTTTGTCTTCACAACAAACGTAGCTTTTTATTCTGTGGAGCAGAAGCGAGCTGATTACGACGGAGAAACCGAGACGAGAATTTAAAAAAAGAAGAAGAAGAAGAAAGTTTGAAATATTGCATGTGAACTGTAAATGGCGTCACTCTTCCCGCGCGCCGCGGCATTGCCCTTGAGCTTTCACATTTGTGCTTCGACTGTTGCATCGGTGACTGTGTCCTGGCATCGCTGCCATACACCAAAATGGATTTCACATATGACATTATACATATTTAAGACACAACGGATCCCTCTGACTCCACCCAATTAGCAGCCATCACATCACACGTACAGAATACGCGTCTCAAAGGCCGACCTGGCGTGAAATTTGTGTCTATGCCTGGAAACAAAGTAGAATTTATTTTTTTCATTTTTATTTTTTTTTTGCAAATGCGAGGTGCATAATGTGAGGAGGGGAGTGGCGGGGCAGACGTTTGTGCTTGTCAGGTTATAAACTGGAGCCGGCGAGGCGGCGCGAGGTCCACAGAGACAGCAGAGAGAGAGAAGGAGGGGAGAGCCCCAGACAGCAAACCCAGTATAGCAAATGGCCCTGCTAGAGGATGAGCAAGAAAAGAGGGGGTGGTGGTGAAGTTAGGCAAGAGCTGGTGGGGGGGGGAAGTGTTCTGTGGATGAGAGGAGGTGAGGAGGAGAGGGAGAGAAAGGGAGAGTTATTTATAGCTGTGAATGGGTATGCTGTCCACAAGGACTGCTCTGAAGGGTATCCAAAGGAAAAGGGGCAACCAAGACAGGTTTCTCTCATTTGAATAAAAGGATGGAGGTGGAGATTGAGTCCGGAGGAATGATAATGGCATGGCAGGAGAAGAGGGAGGCAGAGATACAATTGTTATGCTTTAAATTTAGAGCGGGGGGGTGCTAAGTCATCGTTTTCTCAATTCGTGTGATCGTTGTTGCGTTTTTTCCGTTTGGCCTTTCGAGTTAGGCGTTCACGGCAAGGCAGCAATAACAGGAAAATGTATTTGCAGCAGGAAGCACTGTAAAGGAAACAGACAGGAGTAGATTCAATAAGTGAAGAAGAGGGGGAGAGAGGGAGGAGCTAGACGAGGAATTAGGAGGAGGAAAAAAGGGAACAGTGTGCATCTGGGTGCGCTGTGTATGCGTGAGTGCGTGTGCGCGCATGTGTTTGTGCGCATGTGTGTGTGCGCGTTTCTCACTTGCTATTCCAGCTGCTCTTTCCCTCGTTCTATTTTTAGCTTTGGAGGGGAGTTTGTGTGTGTGTGTGTGTGTGTGTGTGTGTGTGTGTGTGTGTGTGTGTGTGTGTGTGTGAAGTGGGGGTGGGGATGTGACAGCATCTCCATCCTGCTCCCCACCATCACACACACTCTCCTCCCCGCTCTGTCAGCCTCACCTTCGCTCCTCATCTCGGGGAGGCTAAACGAGTGTGACCTAGCACCGGCACATACAGAGAAATGAGGGGTATTCCCTCCAAGTGCCAAAAAAGCCCCAACTATTCTCCCCATTCTATAAGTGCTGCTAATGAATATGGATGTTCTTCTTTCCCTGGGTGTTTTTTATGATGATTTTTGCACTGTTGTACTAATGCACTGCAGAAAACCAGCATTGTTCTCAATTCCATGACTGTGCAAAGCAGCAGCAGCCAGCAAACATCAAAGCTTTTACTATTCGAGCACGTTGTTCATTATAGCTGCAAACGAATGGTAAAACCTCCATCCTAAAGCCCCATATTAGTGCATTTTAAAATCACTGTCACTCTTTGATCAGCTCTTGACAGATTCCCATCCCGCCTGGGGAGCTTTTCCATGGCGGTCCCAGTATCCAGGTCACATATCATCTACTTTATCTTGAAAACTGAAGATCCAGGCCACCTCCTCATCGTGGGGCCTGCCCCAAACTCTCTGTACCCCCTACAGCACAGAGACAACAGGATAGTGCAGTTTTCTCCATGTTTCAACATTCAGTGCCTCCAAACTCGGCTGAATTGCAGCAAAAGAATTGCTAAATGTTCATGAGCGTTTCCAAACATGACTTCAATCCTGGCGGGGTGGGAAAAGGCTGAGAACCCACCATGATCGTGAGCTGTGAGGGACTTCATGCTGTCATGTCATGATTTCACACGTGCGTCTAGTGGCTGTTTAACTTTGGCACCACTGAAAGCTTTTTCATTTCTTTGCTCGAGCCCGCACAGGCGCATAGGCCTAACGGTGCCGGCGAGCTGTACAGCACATGCTCTGTCTCATTAAATCTGCCGCGTTTGCTTTCTTTTGCAAAAGTAACATGCATCCTTCATCTGTCACGAGGAGATGGGGAGAGAAATGAGACGGATATTTCAGGGAGGGAGCGTGCCGACAGAGGGAAATAAAGAGGCAACTATCACACTCAGTTGGATTTAAACACACGGTATGTGGGAATGTAGCATTCTCTACAGCGCAGCAGATGGTGGGAGTGAAGTCATCTCACTCTCTGTTTTTCAAGCCTGGTTTAAACCAGTCTTGGTGATTGCTGTGTGTGTATTCTTACACATATGGGTGACAAATTAAAAGAATAACCGACAATAAAGACTCGCTTTAATACCTGTGAATCCTTTTAGCAACATCTCCTGCCCTGTGGATTGCTTTCTTGAAGGTTGAAAATCTGGGATATCTCTGAATTGATTTGCAGTGACCCGTCGTGCTAAGTGGATACAACGGAGCATCACAGAGGCACTGGATCCCTTCATTGTAGGGCTCACAGATTCAGGCTTTTTCTTTGATTTGTCACTCATCACTGTGTATCACACTGATGATCACACCACAGCAGTGTTTGCTTTAAAATAAAAAATGGTTTGGTCAGATTTCCCTCATTAATCAGTTAACTTCCAGGACTTCCACCGCATTCATTCAGTGTAATATCAGCGGTGACAGTTTTCCTTTTTGTCATCCACTGCGCTGATGCTCCCACGCGCTTCATTATTATACTTTTAAGCAAAGATCTTGGAGAGCCGGAGATATGGCACTTGATGAGCAAAGATGGTAGTAGAAGTATCATTTCCAAAGGGGAAAGAGCTCTTTAAAACCATCATTTGGAGCAAAGTCAGAAACTTTATAAGCATTTTTATCAGATTGGATTAGTGACTCTATATACATGCAGTTTTTATGTCTTAGTGACCACTGTGATTAAAGCTTATTTAGGCAATGCTTCAAAGTAACTTTCCAAATAACAGCCCATTTCAATGTTGCTTCCAAGTGGCAAAACTTGCTGCTAGAAAGACTATTAGAGTATCCATGTAATCCAACTCACAAAGTTACAACCTCCAGTTACACCTTCCACTGAAATGCCTCTCTTGTTAGCTTTCTCAAGTGCACAGTGTTGTATAGTGTGTGGTGTACACGGCAGCTCTATTACAGATACAGAATGACACACGCTAACGTGAACTGATTAGTCTGTGTGTCCGTGTTAAAAGCATCTCAGTAAACACATATTTCATGTTGCTATGTGTGTGTGTGTGTGTGAGTGAATGTCTGAAATCATGTGGAAAAAGGTACTGCCTCTGAAAAGATTGCTTTAACTTACTGATATTGATTTAAATTGAACTGGCCACCTCATATCACGCCTGGACTCCATTTAAAAAGGTTTTCCAACCTTGCAACTGCTTAATAAGCGTCACAGCCAAATGGAGCGCAGCCATTCTTTGTAGTTCATTTAGTCTGGTGACCTCACGTAAATCCTAGGACAGCTCCACCCACCTTCAGCTGAAGAGGAGGTCTAATCAGCATATTACTGGAAATACCTTCAGTGAAGGTTGGTTTTTTTTTTTGACATTTTTTAATATGTCACAACCAAAATAACATGGAAGTATAATGATGGCTGAATTTGCTTCAGCTGCTTTGGTTTCTGGGCTCTGATCTTGAACGTGCTGGTTTAATATCACACTCACATGGCTAAGTGGGAGAGATGAACAGAACAGAGGATCTGTTGATGGCGTTGGCTGATATGTCTACTATGAAAGACTCATAATTAAGAGCCCAGATTCATGTTTTCTGTCAGTGTAGCTGGGAAAACACAACTACTTGATCACAAAGATGTTCCAATAGCAGGTGTAGATTTTATGAACTGTTTTTTATTGTTATTGGTAAACATAATACATGTTGGAATAAATGAAAGTTATATGAGAAAATAAATACCACTATGGAGGTCACAACAGCTTCCCAAAAGTGAAGCCAAAATATTTCTGTGCTGCTGACATCAACTTCCATTAAATCCTGTGTTAAGTGGGGCATCGGCACAATGTCCCCAGTTACTACAGCGCAGACACTCACAAGTGCAAGATGGCAGCTCTTATTTCTGAGATAAGTTGGCTTCACTTTTGGACATAAACAAGAAGTGTTGATGCATCATGCACCTTTACAGATTTGCTATGGAGCTGTCATCAAAATCTTTTGAATTTTAGTGTCTAATTGTCATTCTTTAACGAGTTAAATGCTGGAGCCGCTTTAAAGCTGTCAGTGGATACTACTCCACTACCAGAAACTCTGGAAAGTCAGTACAACTAAAGTTATTTTAGTACACCTTTGCCTTTTACACCTTTGTAAGTATTTAAACCAGTTATCTGAATATTTTTAGCACCATAGATGTGGTGCAAAATGCACAAAAAGATAAAACGGTCTTTACTTTTTCTGGAGTTCCTCACGTGTCTATCCTCGGTCCCTGATTGTTCTGTAATAAGAAGCTAGACTTGGGATGTATGACTGTGAGATTCCATTTTTATGTAACTCAACCAAACTGTAAAGCAAAGTGAAAATGTCAGCACAGAAAAATTTCTCACAATGCACAAATCTCCACATAGCATTATTAACGATGTCATGTAACACAACCAAAAATGCAGGCCTGTCATTAAACGTTTTATTGAAGGAATAAAGTTTTATTTAAGAAGAGGGGTTTATTAAGCTGAGATTTCTTTTTCTCTCTTTTGGAGCCTCCATAAATGTCACGTTGCTCTAGATCTGCAGTCATTGTAGAAGAGACATCAACATATTACAGTTGTTTCAGAGCACTGCTCTCAGGCCAATCAATCAAATCTACCGTATTACCTAAATCCTCATCTCCATAGAGCCTACCTGGAAATTGAACAACTGATGTGGTGTGACTGGTTAACCCCATGACTGCTGCTTGGAAAATCCCTGTTGAGATCAGAACCTTTTAAAGGACAAAGTCAATGCATCTCAGGCTTGCAAAGTTAGGGTTTTCCTATAGATCCACTCTGAACGCTCAGCTTTATCTTTAGCACTGCCATACATTTTCCCCAAAGTTTTGTTTTTCATTTCCTCTTGCGCTGTTTACTTGTTTTGGAAAAGTGTTACGCATGTTCATTATTTATTATTAGTCTACACTTATGCTTGGCTGAACTTTCAAACAAGGAAGTTATCTAGCCACGAATGTCATAATCATAATTGTTAATTTGCTAAGTCGGACCCTGCAAAGCCACTTTGTCTAGTCGTCCCAATTAAGTTCAACCGAATGGAGGTTTTAATTGGAGGTTGCATCATCTATATTACATATTTAAAATCCCATTAATATTCTGTTTTACTTGCATTGCTATTTTGCTCTTATAGTATCCCCAATGAGATCATTAAAGCTCTAACTTATCACAGACCCTAAACAGAACTTTTCTGGGTGAGCCGTTTATCCAAACACTTGATGTAAACCTAGCCCTAGGCTAAAAGGACACACATCTTCCAATGCAAAAATAAGTAAGTTTAAGTCTAGAACTAGGCTTAATTCTTCTCAGGTAAACTGAGCTTAAATATGTGAACTTTAATCCAAGCGAAGATGTCAGCTGTTCAGTTTGGCTTAATGCTAACACAACATTCGGGCTCAGAGGCCGATGCTGAATAACATACCAGCGTGCAGCAATAGACACAAGTGATTGCACTAATGTATTTAAAAATGACATACCTGCAGAGAGTTTAATGTGAGTCAGCAGTTTGGGAAAGACAACATTAAAGAGTGATTTTATGTTGTCCTATCAAGTAATGAGCTGAATACATCCCGAGCATAGAAATTACACTTAATGACAGTGCCATTACATGAGCATATGACTGCTGTTTCCTGCAAACAAATTAAGTATTATTAGTGAAATAAGGTGTGAGATATGTGGACTGTCCAAAAAAAAGAAGAAAAAGAGGACAGCCGTTTAAATTTAGCTTCAGCTCAGCTGGTTTGTCTGATGTGCCTACGTCTGAATCATCGCAGTTGGAAGGTTTCGCTGTGATTTTTTTTCCAAGAGGTCGCAGTAAACTGAGAAAAAAATCAGCAAGAAGAGCCAAAAGTGGGCCAAGCAATGGGGGTAAGGTCATTTTCCAGAGCTCTACCAACTGCTGCGTTAACCTGGCAAGCACTTAGAGATCCAGACACATTGCGGATAGTTACACGAAAAGATCTTTCTGCGTTTTTGCTAATACCCTGCAATAAAATACACGTTATTTCATTACATATTACATTTTTTCCAGTCTTTCAAGCATTTGTGCCTCAGGATGTTCAACTAAAATGAATAAAAACTTATATGATGTTAAAGTATTGCTGAGCTTGCGTATAAGCAGCAGATAAACAGCAGGCAGCGTCCATCTTACCGTAGTATCGGCTCGCCCTCCAGGCCCTAACGGCACAGTGTAGGACTCCATCCAACCACAGCAGCAACCAGCTGATGCAGAAGCCCAGTAGCAGTCCCAGCATTAAGTCCATCTCCTGCTTGGTCACACTGTCACTCACAAAGTAGTTCTCTGAAGAGTCCACCAAGGAATGGTCCCCATCGTATGGGATTACATAGTGGACATGATGCCTGGGGGCGAGGGCAGACAGGGCAAAGTGATGGAAGAGTTAGTTATGCTCTATGTTTGCATCTTATATAACCCTTCTAACTAGGGGGGTGTCTGGAGATTTCTAAATTGTGATAAGATTGCACAAATCCGCACTTTGCTGTTAACCCCAGAAGCCTTCTCAGGGAACCCATGGGTATCTCCGGGCTGCACTTTAGGCAGAAAAATTCACAGCTGAGTTGTGATTTTTAAATTTGGAGAAGCAGCTCAAGGACTGAACACAGAAGGGTTTCTGCCTCTCTCAGTGACGATAGTTGAAGTGCCTCTAAGCAAGGCATTTACTCCCATATTCTACCAGCTCAATAAATGCCTTCCTGAGCAAATAGGACATGTATATAATGCAAACTGTACTGGGTGCTCTGGTGTGATCTTGTAAACATCAGTTTGTTTGTTTTTTCACTTTACTTTAGAATTAAAAGTGTAATTTAAAGCCAAACCAGCTCCTGTTAGAAAGTCTCTTTAATTTGCTCCAAATAAGAGAAGCAAGAAAGAAGGCAATTTTATACCTTTACCACAAATTCACAGGGTGCCTGATTGCTACTAAACAGGTGTTCACATCTCACAGGGGAACGCATGGAAATGTTCCACCCATAATGCACAGAGAGGAAGAGGACAGCTTATGCTGCATTACAAGTAAATATATATATAGAGAGAGGTAGATGGAGAAATAGAGAGAGAAATAGATAGACAGATACCAGTGCATATGTGTATATATACATGTGTATAGAGAGAGACAGAGAGAGAGTGTACATATATATATATGTATATATATTTATATACATATACACACAGTAGGATCTGAATAAAGAATAAAAGAACATCCATAAAGCTCTGTACATCCACTACTGTAGCAAGTAACTAGCTATGGCTATCACATTGCCTCGTTGTCCAGAACTGCCCTCCCCGCTACTGTAAAATAGATTCACTTGATGTGAAAGCCTCACTATACAGGTATTGCCTGGCCTCCTGGGAGGGGATGAAGGCGTTTTCAATATAACAACACAGGCAGCTGTCTGACAAACACGGTGAGGGAACGCAGTGGGAGCTGAGAGATTTACCTGTTGGAAGTGAGTCCAGATGCACTCACGCTCTTTGGGACATTACTTTGATAGCAGGATTGGACCGAAGGAGGTTTGTGAAGACCTGCTAGACTAAAGACATGCTGCAGCAATTTAAAATAGCTTCTAACTTCTGTAAATCTGAATGGCTTGCAACTGTTTGATTAGATTTCTCTGTCTCTGACATTACTATAGTTAAGACTGTTAAAAGTGCGTTAAAAGTTAAGGTATGACTCTGTTCTCTGTATCATGAGCAGCTACAGACAAACACAAATTTGAACTTCATTAATGTAAATTCCACCCACGCTGCGTGACTGACAGATAATCTCTGGACACTGCGCTGCAGGAACTCTACAGCACTTTAAAACACAAATAGATCTTGCAGATGAGCACCTGAAGCATCTTGCTAAAGAAGTATGACCACATGGGGGATCAAAGCAGCCTCTGAAGTCCATTAACAGGGAAACATCTAAAAAAAAAAAAAAAAAGCTAAGCAATGTGTAATGATAACCCAAAATGTCTATCCAGATTCATTTATTTCCCCTGAAGAAGGACCTTGCTGAAATACTTATAAGTTTCTTGTAGCACATAAGTTTTCTTGTGCACCTTTTTTCCCTCCCCCAATATAAAAAAAATCAGGTCAAGAATTTTGTGTAACACACGCAGTCCACTCCTGTATCTTCCCCGTCACGGATACAGCTGTTCTAAGGCCAGGCTTGAGCCCATCATAGATCCTACAACCACATCCAAAACAGAGCATGAGCACTGCCAAATAAAATGACACTGGCTGTGTCCTCAAGCCTGATAAGGTGAGCACTGTGGGCGTCCCGACACCTCCACGCCTCATGGATGGAAGGGCAGGCAGGCGAAGTCAATGCTCTGCTCTATTCATCCACGTATCCCACGTTTCTGCTGTTTGTGTGAAAACAGATGACTGGCTCTCATTCAGGAGTATTTCCAGGTCAGTGAAAGACACTGTGGTTACCTGAGCACTAGCAGGAGGAGCAGAGGTTTTACTGTGCATACTGTTCATTAGCATGGAGGTTTATTTGATCACTTATATGAGAAGGTTTTTTTTAATCATTATTCTTTTTGCATTACTTACTAAAAGAAATCCCTTTGGCCTCTCTCAGCAGTAGCAAACCTGACATGCCTGTCTAAATATTCCAGGAAAAAAAAGCCCATCAGTGATGCATCATCTCGTCTCAGAGCTGTACCCAAACATGCAATTTATTATTATTATTTTTTTGGCCTTGAGTAAACTATATCACATCACATGTATTGGACGCCTTTCAAAACTTTGACTTGGACAAGCATAATATAATTGCCTATGATTGATGGTGACCCATTTCTGGATTTAGAGGCTAAGAAAACACACACACACACACACACACACACACACACTGTGGAACTGCCCTCTTAATGCTGCTAATGAACTGCTAACACATCAGCCCCCTCACTGCAGCATGAACACTATGGGCTGCTGTTTTCTTTGAGTGTGCATCTGTTCAGCTTGCACCAATATGAATAGTGAAAATTCTTCCCTCTAAAGCCTCTGTGTGTTCTTCTAGCTGCTTGTCTGCAGAGCACAGACCAATCAGGATCCAACATGAGGACACTATAGGTGTGCACCCGTTTGTAAAATAGGAGTCTTACTTTAAATCCTGCTCTAATATTTTTTGCCATACCCTCAGGCACTGAGGAGAGTTAGGAGGAAGAAGAAAAAAACACAACACAGAGGCCCACCTGTGCCATGGCTCACCCATATATCTAGCCTGTGTCATATTAAGTGCTTAATGATGATGGAAAACACGTAATAATGCTCATTAAATCCAAATTAATACATTAATGAGTGTCATGCTGTTGTTTTTCCACACTTCAATCCCCGCTCTCACCGTGACAGCAAACAGGTAGGCTGGTGAGCAGCCAGCTCCCTCAGCCCTGTAGCACTTCCTAAGCCATAACCACCTCACTTCGGCACTTAGGATCATAATTGGCCCCAGCAGGTTATATTCTTGCCGTGTAGGCCTGCGTGTGAATAGCACGGCGCACTTGATGCTCAGATTGTTTTTGAAACGGCCTCACATCGCTCGTAGTTCATTACCTATTTATGGCTCCGACATACACCTTCGTGTATGGAGCAAAATCAGAAATCCTCACCGCCACCGGTGGTATAAAAAAAGAAAAAGAAAAAAGCAGCACACGGCGATCAAACGTGAGATCGAGCGAATAATAACGGGTCTGACAGTCGCTATGTAGCCTGTGAGAGCGCCGACAGGTTTGGCTTCACCGCCGGAAATCTTCGAGGCCTCTTCAGCAATTAAGAATGGACGACTAAAGAAGAGAACACACACGCGCGCACACACACCATGAAGCACACCATGTTTAACCCGAATATCGTGCTGGATGATGGCATTTACCTTCCACAGTTGCAATGACAGACGCGGTCCTCCCCTCGTAGATGCGGTAAGATGTAGTTGTGAAAGCGATCCAGTAGTGCGTTCATGTCCATTAAACAGGCTATCGCCTGCAAAGAACCATTCCAGTCAGCTGGGACATGTCAAGCAATAGGCTAGGCTATTACCACAGACAGCGAATAATTCTTTTCATTAGGTGCTATTAGGATAAATAAGAGCAGGCTATAAAGACCACAGAGACATGAGTGAAAATAGTCTTGGCAGATCCTCCCGATTCTAAGAGGGGGACTCTTGCCTCAAACGGACTTAGATTATTTATTTATGACGGCAGGTAATTATAGGTAGGCTAACCTACTTCCTCGTGTCAGTGATAGGCCTGCTGTAGTTTCTTGAAAATGTGATAGGCCTACATTTTTGAGGCATTTCTGTCAAATCGGGAGGCTCTCAGCCCAGTGAGGAAATAAGATCGTGGCCGAGGGAGGTGAAGGTGTCTTACCATTACAACTGAAGCACCAAGAATCATAAAAATCATGGTGGTTGTGATCATATGCATCAAAACTTCCAAACTGGCCGCCGTCCTGTTGCCCGGGGTTCTACCCGCGGCGGTGGAGACGCTCCGGCTGGGCTCTGGGCGCTCTGTCCCGGCAGGAGCAGCTCATGGAGCCGCCGCCGCCGCTCCTGGCTCCCCGTCCCTTCAAACTGCCCGGTCTCCCTCCGTCCCCTCCTACACACGGCAAGCCGCTAGCCTTCACTGCGCCCTCTCCATCCAAGTATCCTGATCTCCCCCCACCCCCCCACCCCCCACGGTAGGTCGGATGCGGCTGCCGCTCGATCCAAGGAGGCAGTCTTCTCCTAATCACCGATGCAAAAGTGATCCGTTCCTTCACTCGCGTCTCTAGCTGTATCCCAGTTTAAAGAAACCATAAAGAAAATGAATGAAGGATTCCCCTGATATCCTCTACGGAGTGCCCCGGTATCCTCTCTCCCTCCTTTCCTAAGTTATTCCACACCGGTTCTGCGCTTCAGATTAATGCCGGTGTCCTCCATGGGAGAAGACGGTCGATTTCTTTTGCCTGGACGTTTCAAAGAGCTGCACCAACTCCTCTCACGGCCATCGCCCTCGTCTTTCTCGGAACGCTTGACAACATCGACACGGGGTCCACACAGCTCCAGTCGGGAACTAGACCCACCCTGCGCCCCGAGTCCACTCCGTATCCAGCAACGGCAGCTGCATCAACGCCCGGAGCCAGGATTATCCCATCCTGGCTTCCAGCAGCTACACGAGCATCCACTCCCACCTCTAGTGCATGCGCGCACGCACGCTTTCGCGTTCGCGCTTCTATGCGCGCGAGAGAATCTGTGTATAGTGGGCGGTGTGAGAAGAAAGAACTGCAAGCCCGCTTTAAGGCAAAGGCCTGTAGGCTCGTTATTTACAGGACACCGGCAGAGGCACCGATGGCACTCGTCATCATGATTTAACCTGCTTTATCCCCACAGTAACCCCCCCCAACCCTAACACACACACACACACACACACACACACACACACACACACACACACACGCCTGCCTTGTGTTCTACTTCTCCCCCAGACACTGCTGCTCCTCTGTTTCTGACTCTGCACCATTTCTGCTCACAACATGCCGCTTGTTACATTTCCAAAATGAGCCTAAGGTTAAAACTTGTTTTGGGGTGTCATTTGGATTACTTATTTAGGCTACAGTGGAAAGTGTGGAAATTGAGAAAATGTCAAAACTTCTGCAAAATAGTGATAATATTCTACTGGTGGAAATAATAAAGGCCAGTGGTTTCAAAGACTAGTTCTGGTGTGGCATGACATCTGTACCATGGCTCATTGAGCTCACTGAGTAAACATCCTGTTTGATGTATTATTTGAAAGCATCTGCTCTTATTGTCTCCATGGTAAAAGTTTCAAGTTGCTATATAGAATACAGAAATGAGAGGTGGAACTTGCAAGTATGCAAACCATCAAATCAAAGGAAATATATAACTGTCATATCCCAGCCTGCAGCTCAAATATGTATATCCAGATTTCCTGTATCCCTCAAGTATAGTCTGTATTGCCAACCTAGGTACCAGAGAAACAACAAACTGACAGGAAAATGTGTCATAAAAACCAAGTAATCACTCCAGGGAAGGGTGGCTGTTTCAGCACCATGGACAGCAATCATCCCAAATAAAGTAGTGAAACAGACTGAACTGTTGTACAGTTTCTATGCATGCCCAAATAAAATCTAAAATACAAATACTGTAAGAAAATAATCACTAACCACTGTACTCATACCCTTTGTCTCTGGTGGAGCAGATTTTAAAAACATCTGCTGTTGTCACCCACAGGCACACTCCTGCTAGTGTTACTTCATTTCAACCTCGCCCCTCGTGAAGAAACTGCAGCCAAGATGGGCACCAGTGTAGTAAGCTCTAATTAAAATCTACAGGGGGTAGAATGGGGGTAATGTAAACATTTAACTGTTAAAAAAAAAAAGGACTTGAAGCCTGAATGGTCATGATTATGAGTGCAGCTTCAAACGTGAAGCTGAATGCAAATTTACTAAAACTGAAAAATATTTAAGTGGCCATCCCATCCATTGTCAGACAAGTAAATCAACCTTCAACTGGATTAAAATAAAAGGACACAACTATAATGATAATATAATAAAGCTCCCGATTTTGTAGCAGTGGATGCTGTGGTGATCAAGTTTAAATTCAACAAACTACAAAGACGAAGAAGTGGTGGCTTGTGGGTCATAGCCATGGTTTGCAGATGTTATCTATACAAACAACCATGTCATGTCATGTCAAAAAAGCCTTTGAGCAAGGCAGTGAAGCTGACAGAGATGGTATGCTCTCTAAAAGACTTCTTCTCTTGGCTCCTGGTGGAGGCGGTCACACTTTCTCCTTCTTCCTCTCCCTTATCTTTCCTGCTTGGCTTCTCATGTCTTTTGTATAGTCTTGCTTATTCTCTAACCCTAAGAGAGTCTCCCAGACTTGTTCTTTAAAAACCTAAAGAAGAATTGTGGATTTGATCAACTGGTCCCTTAACGAAATCGACAACTCCTAGGCTTGGGAGAGCCTGATTGTCCTGCGGAGACGTTTGCTGCTGTATACTCGATTTTCGGTTGCGTCGTGTGTCTGGCAACACTCTCGATGATTCAATTCAATTCAATTCAATTCAATTCAATTCAATTTTATTTATATAGCGCCAAATCACAACAAAAGTCGCCTCAAGGCGCTTCATAGGTACAGAGAAAAACCCAACAATCATATGACCCCCTATGAGCAAGCACTTTGGCGACAGTGGGAAGGAAAAACTCCCTTTTAACAGGAAGAAACCTCCGGCAGAACCAGGCTCAGGGAGGGGCGGCCATCTGCTGCGACCGGTTGGGGTGAGAGAAGGAAGACAGGATAAAAGACATGCTGTGGAAGAGAGACAGAGGTTAATAACAGATATGATTCAATGCAGAGAGGTCTGTTAATACAATGATGGAGATTGAACGACATCTACCAATTCGGAACCACAATAACAGAGTTCTGGCTGATTGGAGCTGGCTCGGACCTGGCTTTTTATCTGGCTCGGACCTGACTTTTTATCTGGTAAAAGGAAATTTGAGCACATTACTCCGGTTCTGGCCTCCCTGCACTGGCGCCCAATTGAATTTAGGATTCATTTTAAAGTTCTTTTATTGGTTTTTAAATCTTTAAATGGTCTGGCACCTGCGTATCTGTCTGATTTGCTGAAGCCCTATGTCCCCACTCGTTCGCTCCGGTCAGCTGAGCAGCTGTTGCTCTCAGTCACCAAATCACGGTTGAAACTGAGAGGAGACCGAGCGTTCTCTATCATGGCTCCTAAGCTTTGGAATAATCTTCCTCTTCACATTAGGCAATCGACATCAGTGATGGTTTTTAAATCCGGATTGAAAACGCATTTTTATTCACTGGCTTTTGATTCAGTGGTTGACTGACTTGTATTTTATTGTTTTCGCTATGTTTATTATTTTATCGTATTTATTATTCTTATGGTATCTATTATGTTTCTGTTGGTCAGCACTTTAGTCAGCGTTGTGTGTTTTTAAAGTGCTATATAAATAAACGATGATGATGATGATGGCTTATCGAAGAACAAGAAGCGGCTACAGCTGTTCAAAATCCCACAAGTCTGGCCGACATGATAGATGATGGGCAGGGCTGTGAGTACTCAGACTGTGTTTTTGAACGCAATATGGACAAGATCTTGGAGAAGCTCATGGCTCTGCTATATGGATAAGATCTTGAAGAAGAACAACGGGAATTGAGAGACCTGGTGACCAGTGATGGACATTAGACCAACTGTAAAATTGGATTCAGTTTGTTCGCACCATCCAAAACAGCTACCATCTTCATCTCATGCGGCCCCCCTGGCGCCAGCTGGATGCTCAAGGCAAAAGCTGACGGGAATAACAAATTCTCCCTTAGCTAACAAGACTGTGTTGTGACTCTCTCCCTCCTCATTCAAGGCCACCCGCGTCGACCGAAGACTGTTGACTTTTGCTTAACTGGGTGAAGGGACACTTTCTCTCGGTTGAACACGGAACACACACACGCACACATACGCATGTACACTGACACAGACCTACACTCACCCCCCACCCCCTCCAAACGCCTTCGAAGCTTATGTCTTCTATGTTGTGAGATATGCTGATTCATGTCCTATGTGCTGAGGTGTTTTTCTTTCTTTTCTCAAACTGATCTCCCTGTTGGAGCTCAGTCTGGGGGGAGTTATTTTTTTCTCCTCGTCTTTCCTCATGTTGTGCATTTTCCATTGTTATACCTCTCTGACCTGACTTCCCCATGTGATGTTGTAATGTATGTATGGTCGAAGGGTAAGATGGCGCTGGCAAAGGTCGGCAGCCTTAACCCAACAAATTAATAAAGATTATCTTATCTTATCTTAGTCATAAATGTAAAATTGTGAAGTCAGCTGAAAATGGCTTTTTTTTCACATGATGTTCTGATATCAACTCAAAAATAGAAACTCTTATCATAAAACATGATCTGCCTTGCTGACACACACACACACACACACTGCTCGTGCACATACAGTACAGAGTTGTTGTCCTTTGAGTCAAACGTGGCTGACGGCTCCTATGTTTCACTCAGGTAACGGGCGCTGATTGCTGCACACGTACAAGCACGCGGATAGCCTGTAGGCCATTACATCTGTTCACACAATGCCAGCACTTACCCATGATAACCCCCACACACACAGAGCCGTATGGCTCCTTTATGTTTTTTCTTGTCTCGTTTTTTGGAAATAAAAAAAGTTTTATGCAGTTTTATCTCTTGAGATTATTTTCTTTATCTGTGTCTGTTTTTGTTGATGTTGTTTTTCTTAACGTTGCAAACATCCTGTTTATTACTTTTCAGCCCACTCCTCCGCCTTATATTCATCAACTGCATGGAGTCATTAAAATGAGTAGGTTGTGAGTAGCCTTAGAAGACATTAAGAAGGCGGAAGGTGGTGAATTTAAAGACCACGAGATAGATAGAAAGAAAGAGAGATAGATACTGGAGTCTTGTCATTTTTTTTCCTTGTTGTTTGTTTACTTTGTTTAAATGAAGAAAATTTGCTGCTACTGCAAGCCTTTTTAATCGCATTTACGGTTTGGCCCATTTCTCCTTCCGTACGTTTTGACGTACACGGATATACGTACGCGGAACCTCAGTTGTAAACAAAAACGGACAATCACAACTTTCCTATTCTGAGCTAGAACATAATAAAAACAAAAACTGGTTATCTCGTCAATCAGAGTTTTTTTTAAAGGTAAGTGTCAGCACGTCAACTATGTTAAGTTACTCGGTGTGTCATGATGTAGTGATAAAGACAAGAGGTGATTTGTTATGTAATCTCTCCAGCTGTTGAGTACTCTGCACCTAGCCGCTAATGCTAGCTAACAGCTAAGCTGTCGCCGAAAACGCTTCGTTTGAGCTAAGTAGATAGCGAGTAACTCCGTACCCACTTAAGTTTCTAAGTGTTTATTAGTTAGCTTCCATACTGCTGACTAATTGGCTACATTTAAGAAAGCAAAGTAAAATGATTTAGCTTCAGTACAAACAAAGGAAGTAAAAAAAAAACTATTGGACGTTTATATCTAAAACGTACCACGTTTTAGACGTGGTGCGTTTTCTCTAAAGTGTATCACGGCTTATGTTTACAGGCCAAGAAAAATAAACAATTATATAAAATAAAATAAAAAATACAAAGCCGGGTTAGGGGATATCCTTCAAAGAAAAATCCAGAAAGTTTCGAAATTGGAATTGTTAATTTTCAAGAAAAAACAAAATATTATTTGGCAGAATTAAAGTCACAAAACGTCATAAATTACCTGAGATAATACTGACAGATGTATATATATATATTAAAGAAATGAAAATAAAAAGTTTATGCTGCCTTTTTGAAGTAAAGGTACACTACTGTGAAAATGTCTTGAGCCACCCCTCATTTCTTTCTATTTTGCTTTCATACAGTCAGACTGTCTGAAAGTTTGTCAGTCACATAACAGAACCGATAGATTTTGGTCCCAAACATATTGCCGCACTGTAAAAGCATACGTCAATAGAAAAACACATAGGGGAACACTATTAATCATGGACTGGCCTCCCCAGAGCCCAGACCTGGACATCATTGAAGCAATGTGGGATCACAAACCCCAAAGAAGAGCTTTGAATGTCCTTCAAGAAACTATATATATATATACGTGTGTGTGTGTGTGTGTGTGTGTGTGTGTGTGTGTGTGTGGTGTTATATATATATATATATATATATAATCAATCTAGAATGATCTAATATGCCGTCTGGTTGAAATATTTAAAAAATCTACTATTTCTCTGTCATTAAAAAAAGAAAGTTACAGACGTGTGGTAGTCTTTCATGAAGCGCCTGCTCGCTGCCACAGGGAGACGCACTGTGGTGTTGTAGGCCTGCAGACACGAGTGCAGTCAACATGTCGAGGAAACAGACGCACAAATCTTTGCGGAGCAATAAAAAGAGTGAATTGGAGCGCAAGAGGGATGAAAGGGCAGTGCGCCGGGCCATCGCAAAAGACCGCAAGAACCGCCCTCAGGATGGCGATGAAGGTGCAGAGTTTGTCAGTTTCTCCAATCAGCTGCAAGCACTGGGGCTCAAGCTGAGAGAAGTCCCTGGAGATGGGTAAGAGCCAGAATATCAGACCTGCTCTCTCTGTGTGGTCCTGCTTAAACTGATTTCTCATTTATTTCAAAGTGATCAAAATATTATGTGAACTTATTATGTGAATATGTGAACACCAGTGTTGAGTCTGTAGGTTGCATTAGCTTATTGCTGTATTAAAAATAGTTTTGACTCAGAGGGAATCGTGTCTAGTTAATGAGGCTTAGTATCACAATGTAGGTAAATAGGAGATTGTTCATATCCTATAACTTGGCCCACCACATCCCATATGGTGATATCTTAAAAAAACAGTTCTGGCTTTAGATCGGAGCACCTGGATTTGTTTTTAATTTTTTTGGATGCAGTTTTTAAAAGAGCTTAAATGTATTTAATCTGTTCTAAAAATGCCCTGTCTTTATCCTTTACATAATCAATTATGAGGGCTCAAAAATGCTTGGAAAAAAATAAGGCTGAGCAGCTCTCTTTGATTTAAAAATTCGAACAACTTTTAACTTCATTTTGGTAAAGATTGTATATTAAACCCTTCAACCACAGGCAGTCATTTGTCATTTCCTTTTGTTCTTTAGGAATTGTCTGTTCAGAGCTCTAGGCGACCAGTTAGAGGGTCACTCCCGGGGCCACCTGCGTCTTCGCCAGGAAACTGTTGATTATATGACATCCCATCGACAAGACTTTGAGCCCTTTGTTGAGGATGACGTTCCCTTTGCACAGCACTGTAAGAAAAAAACAAGCAAGCGGGTAACATTGGCTACATATGCCAAGAAAACAATGTGATTAGCTAGACTTACTCTTACTTGCAATCCACAATCTATAACGGTACCTATGCTATATTGCTAAAAGTATTTGCCTTCACACCTATACAAACTTGACTGACATCCCACTCTTAATCCATAGTGTTTAAAATGGTGTCAGCACATCCTTTACAGCTGTAACAGCTTCAACTCTTCTGGGAAGAGTTTAGAAGTGTTTACGGCAGTTTTTGACCATTCTTCCAGAAGTACATTTGTCAGGTCAGACAGTGATGTTGGACGAGAAGGCCTGGCTCACAGTCTCCACTCTAATTCATCCCAGAGGTTTTCTGTTGAGTTGAGATCAGGACTCTGTACAGGCCAGTCAAGTTCTTTCAACCCAAACTTGGAAGAGAAACTTGGAAGAAAGAAAACACATGGCAAGGTCCACGTCTGTGTGCACTTTGCTTTATGCATTGTTATATAGTCACGATGGAACATCCCCAAATTGTTCCCACAAAGTTTGTCCAAAATATCTTGGTATGCTGAATCATTAAGAGTTCCCTTCACTGTAAGTAAAGAGCCAAGCCCAACTTCTGAAAAACAACTCCACACCATAACCCCCCCCGCCAACAAACGTTACACTTGTCGTAATGCAGTCAGACAAATACCGTTCTGATGGTAACTGCCAAACCCAGACTCATCCACCAAATTTCCAGATGGAGAAGTGTGATTCGTCACTCCAGAGAACTGTTTCCAATGCTTCACAGTCCAGTGATGGCTCAGTTTACACCACTTAATCCAACACTGTGTATTGTGCTTGAATCCAGCTGCTCTGCCATGAAGGCCCATTCCATGAAGCGCTCTACACATGGTTCTTGAGCTAATCTGAAGGCCACTTGAAGTTTGGAGGTCTGTAGTGCTTGACTCTGCAGGAAATTGGCAACCTCTGTGCACTATGCACCTCAGCATCCGCCGACTGTGGAATATTTAGTAGCGAGGAAATTTCACGATTGGACTTGTTACACAGGTCCTATCATGGTACCACACTGAAATTTACTGAGTACCTGAGAGCAACCCATTCTTTCACAAATCTTTGTAAAAGCAGTCTGCATGTCTTCATGCTTGAATATTATACCCTGTGGCCATGGAAGTGATTGAAACAACTGAATTCCATGATTTCAGTAGGTGAGGGAATATTTTTGGCAATATAGTTGCACAGACAGACAGCTGAGTTCAGTGGGATGCAGTTTTGACCAGAAACTTTGTAGTGACCTCTGGTGGTTATTGCTTCTGAGTGACAGATGTATGTAAGTGGCCTGTGGGAGGGACGGGGTGTCACAAAATAAATATACGATCTCTTAGTTTACTTTTTTTTTAGTGTAAAAATGTGGAAATAGTAATATATACAATAGGACAGCTTTAGTCATTTTAGCAGACAGACTTTAAGAGTCATGTGTTGAAAGTTCAAGAGAGCAGTTGTGGCAGTAACAACTCTGTGCTTCTTTTCCTTGCAGTGGCCAATCTTTCTCAGCCTGGTACTTTTGCTGGCAACGATGCCATTGTGGCATTTGCTCGCAGTCAACAGGTGAAAGTGGTTATCCATCAGCTCAACACTCCACTGTGGGAGGTAGGAGCAGACACTTTCAAATTATGTCTCCTGATCTTGTGCGCTAATATAATTTGTTATATGATGTCTCTGTGGCACACCACGCTGTTTATATGTTGTGTTTTTGTTGCAGATCAACGGTTCAGAGAAGCAGGTGTGCCGAGAGCTGCACATTGCCTACCGCTATGGAGACCATTATGACAGCGTGAGACGGATAGGAGACAACTCTGAGAGTCCTGCTCAGCTCCGCATAGAGGTGTGGTGTCCTACCAGACCAGTACAGTTAGCTCTCATCTAGCATGCGTCTTTATATGTCAACACTGCACCCAATGAGCCGTCTTCTACTAGATTTTTTCTGATGTTTTTCTTATCATTGTTGTTCCCAGAATATGCAGAATTCACATGGACAGCAGCGTGAGTTTGGGGACGGTCAGAGAGACAGGCACAAAAAGTCTTCTCCTTCAGCGTCAGAGGAGGACAACGTGATCCTGAGCTCCATCAAGAATCGAGGGATCCAGGGTTAGAAGTTACATTTAAATTATTAGCTGTTGGAACAAGTAGACTTCTGTGAGGGAAAGCAACATAATCGTCAGAATCATGAATGCTTTGGATGTTTTTTCACAGCTAGTTGTGTTGATCACATAAACATCCCAGCATTGAACTGAGACTCTTAGTATGACACTAACAGAAACAGATCTGATTGTATTTGCATGTTTATATCTTTTTTGCCTCAGGTGATGAGGAAAACTTACTCCAACTGAGTGCAGCGACAATCAACGCCGAGTGGCTTGTTGGCTCTGCGGTGGGCCAGTCCTGCCAGGGCCAGTGTGCCTCTGGATCCTGTTCAGCCTGCAGAGCTGCAGCCGCTCACTGCAGTGATCCCATCGAGACAGCAGAGGGCAGCAACGTTCAAAAATCCAAGGTTGTGGACACAAATTTCCTGCTAATTATTTGCATTATAAAGGAGCCTGTCTAGCTAAATCAATATTTTATACTTCACATTATACATGAAATTGATTCACATTGGTGTTCCTAACTTGTGAAATATCTTTTTGCAGCATTGGTCATGCTTTAGCAGTTTTAAACTTTACTCAACGAGGATAACTGACTTTTTCTTTTCTTTCGCTCACCCCTAGGTCTCCAACAAACAGAGGAAAGAGCAGCAGCGGCTCGAGAAAAAGAAGCGTCAGGAGGAGCGGCATCGACAGAAGTTCCTCCAGAGTAAAGGAAGCCAGGACCAGAACCAAAACCTGCCAGACGCTGTTACTTTAGTACCAGCTCTGAACACTCTCAGCATATAGACTGGAGCATGGCCAAAAATACCTTCTGCTACTCTTGCTACCGGTGGCTGTCCATAAAGTTTTGCACATAGTCAAAATTTCAGTCACATTGGATAACTTTTCCTAAGGAGAACCCTCTAGCATCTTTGCAAAGAGTTTAACGGTGCCTGCAAACTGGTGTGTGTGTGTGTGTGAGAGATGGGCGAATGTTGTAAGAGACAAGCGAAAGCGCATGAGTATCAGTATTTCTGTTGGGATTTTTCTTTAGTTCCATCCATTCCAGGTGTTGGTGTATGTAGAAGCTGCTCATATGTGGTTTAAGCACTACGTTATCTAGCTCCTTTCTATGCTGGACATCGGGCTTTTCATGACTACAGACAATCTTGCACAGCCAGGCTTTTTGATTTGCCACAGACTTGAATTTATTCTGATGTTCTATCTGTCTGTGATCGAAGAATAAATTCAGTATTTGGGGGGGGTGGGGCAGACGAAAGGATTGTTATACACAGTGTGTGTGTGAGGAACGTGGCAATAAATAATAATAAATCAGATTTACCTTTTTTTATTCCTGTGTGAACCCAGTAGTACGCTATGTACTATCCAGGGTGACGAGCTGTTTAAATTAAAGGTTTATGAGTCAAAGTAAGTTCCTGACATTTTCATTAAGTAATGTGTTTAAAGGTAGTATTGAATTTCTTTTTTCTTTTTTTAATTAATATGGCATTAAGAGAAATGATTACATCATTTTAACAGACAAAGGAAGGATGCTGACAGCTGCTCCCTTATTCACCACAGCGGGTAGAAAATGTGCTGCACTTATACATCACCTTTCTACTCTGAGCTTTTTACTACAAGCGTAGTTTTTCTCTTTACTTTGTGTAACCCTCACACGGGTGCATCAGAGGACACAGGGGGTCCAATATCTTCCTGAGGGACGCCTCAACATTTGTCTCTCCTCCAAGAAGCATACTGAAGATTGTTTGCTTCTTAACAAAATGTGTAAACCACTACACTGTGAAGCCTTTACAGAAGCTTCTCGATATTATAAAGCAAATGCAGAATTCCTGTATTTAATTTGGTTTCTTGACATTTTCCCACCCCGTGTCACTGTCAAGGATCCCACTAATTTGTGCATAGTGCTGTAATTTAGTTAGCCAACAACAGTCTGTCACCAGATATTTGTGCACTTAGGTGTAATAAATGATCTTGCACTCAGCAAAGCTGCTGCCAATAAACGAGTCTAGTATGCAGGGACATGCACGTGTTGATATGTTATTATGGATACTAACTAGCCTAATCTCATGTTTAATATTCCTTCAACCTTGTGTACACTGACTGTTTAAAAAGGGAAGCTATTAAATTACTTCCTGTCATGAACTCAAGCATTCCCTGAGAGCCTAAAGGTCAGATTTAGACTGCGTTTGTTTCTGTTTCAGCTTTTTTCCTATTACCTGTGTGATATTGGTGAGTGGAGATCCCCTTAAAATTGTCATCTGAGGCAGACAGCTCAACTCACCTGATGTTCTTGTTTGTGAGCGGCAGCCAATCAGATGGAAGCTGGTTTAACAGGAGAAGTGCTAAAGCTACTAGCTTCAGCTGAACAGTACATGAACTGAAAGACTGAACTGTAAGAGTATTGTGTAAAAGAGCACACCAAGGCCCCCTTGTAGGAGGATATAGCTAACCAAGGCTGCTGTGCCTCACAGGAAAGAAGAAACTGGTGTGTTTTATGATTTTAAATTAGAATAAAATATAATGGATATCAGACCAAGTTTAAAAAAGAAAGGGAAATATTAAGAGTTCAATCAAATTCACACTACAATATAAGAAAAGTTCAATTTATTAAAACCGCTTTTAAAAAATTACATTAATTGAAGTCATGCTGGAGCTCATAAAGATGAGTCTGGCTTCAAACAACAAACTATGTACATTTTTCCAAACACACTGTTGAGCTGGAAGAGAGCTTGAAGAATCAGGTCGATGTAAACTTCCGAAATGAGCTCATGTGACAAAACACTAAACGCTAATGCTATAATATCATTAGCATTTACAGCCAACAGACTAAATAATGTCACATGTGATATTTCATCTGCCTGTCCTACCAAACCACGTGAGGCAACAAAAGCCGTTTTATTGTGTTCGACTTTCCGTTTGTGAAAAGATGATGTATTGTGTCGTGTTTTTACACTGGAATAAGGTGTACAGTGGTAAACTGTGTGCTGCAAATTGAGATTCATGGGCGCATTTGGAACGCGGCAAAAAAACTTCAGTCCTAAGGTTGCTTCTTAGTCCTGTTAGCCTCACAAGCCAAGATGGAATCCGACCGCGGGATCAGTAGCTCCTAAAAGTCCTGTCGGATGTTCTCCTTGTTTTCGTCTCCCTGCTGTTGCCGGAGTTGAGCGACTTCGTTTTCCAGCTGAACGATTGCCCGCTCGATCTCATAGTTCTTACTGACGAGTGACACCCAGCTGTTGAGGGCACAAATACAGATGTTAAAACAGACGGAAAACTTCTGTGCGTCAATGATACAAACGTAAACTCTTCCAACAACATACTTAGACTCCAGCTCTCTGAGTTTGGCTCCTGCTGCCAACTGATCATTCTTACGCTGCCAGTTCAAATCCTGAATTTGCTTCCTGTGTGGCAGAACAAACACACCAACAGATAAATATTAAAACACATTAAACACCGTGTTTTGGAGCAAAAGGTTTGAGGCAATGAACTCACCTGAATTTGTGAAGTTCCTTTTGTGCCATCTCGATCATGAAGGCCAAGTTGCTGAAGAAAAAAAAAAAAAATCAAACACGACACGTGTTAGCAGTATTTCCCCACAGACATCAACACTGTGCAGACTGGATCTGGAGACTGTACGCACTCGTTGTAGGCCTTCCATGCGTTGGTTCCATAATGCGACATGAGCTCCAGGTTCTCGATACGGACCGCCTGGTGCTCCAGCTGGGCCATCGAGTTGTTCACGCACTCCTGCCACGCTGTAATGTCATTCTTCTGTCCTGATGAGGGCGCCGGCAACTCATACCTCAATGAGGAAAACATTTATTAAAATACTGGTGATCACCAGTGCTACTCCTCTGCCTAGTAGACACGCCGATGGCATCAACTTGAAAATCCTACATCGCTGGGTTCTTCAATTATCGTTCTCACAAGGTTTTCAGAAAACTTGACCTCTGAACTTGAGGTTGCGGTCACCGAGAACTCATGAGATTTTTAGAAGATGCACCTATGATAGCATCTGTAGCTGCTATGTTGCTTTCTTTCTTTAGTTATTGCATTAACAAACTTAGTGATGATAATACCCAAACAGCCTTTTACAGCAGAGGGTTAAACTTTAACATGTGAAACAAACAGAAATGAAGGCAAAAAATGTAAAAAAAAAAAATAAAAAAATAGCAGAAAAATACTAAGTTACATGTGAGTGAAGTTGCCCCCCCCACCTTCTTCAAAACCAACAAAAGTGGTATCAAACGTTTGTGCTGCTAAAATTTTTGTTTGTGCCGCTATCATTTTAAAGATATTAAAGAAAATTTAAAGGCCAGAAGGTCAACCAGCCCCCCCACATTACCCAAATCAGACAAAATTGATGGCACTGCAAGACTGCTTTTCCACCAGAGACTGGGAGATCTTTAAAAAGGCTGCCACACACGACAACACCACAGACTTTCAGGAATATACTGAAACTGTCATTGCCTACATCCCAAAATGCATCGATGATGTCACAGAGACCAGAGCTATCACTGTCCGGGCCAATCAGAAACCATGGCTCACAGGTGAGGTCCAAGGCTCCTAAGGTTGAGAAATGCAGCCTTCAGAGCCGAGGATTAGGTGAGCCTAAGAACAGCAAGGGCAAACCTGTCACGTGGCATCAGAGATGAAAAGGCAGTAATCCAGGAGGATTTTGCAAAGCTTCAGCGATAGCAGAGATACTCAGAGGCAGTGACAAGGAATACAAACCATCACAGACTACAAGCCCACTCTGCAGACCGTGGTGATACAATCCCCAGACAGTGTGTGGAGATCTCTTGCCAAAATCAATACAAGCAAAGCTCCAGGTCCTGATAACATCCTTGGACGAGCACTGACGGACTATGCTGTGGAACTCAAAGGTCTTCACAGACATCTTGAACACATCATTAGGGTCAGGCTGTCGTTCCCACATGTATTGAAGCCTCCACCATCATTACTGTACCGAAGAAGTCATCTACCTCCTGACCTTAGATGACCTCTAGAAATTTTTATTAATATCTTTGAAATGATAGTGGCACAAACAAACATTTTTGCAGCACAAACATGTGACACCACTTTTGCTGGATTTGAAGAAGGTGGGGGGCCAACTTCACTCACATCTGTTACTACCCCGTTTTGCAAAGATTTTGGAATACTATCAACAACGTACATTTAAAAAAACAACAACAAAAGCTGAGTTAACCGACCTGTCTGAAAATGTGGAAATCATTTAAGTGCTACATAAAATGTTGAATTTCTTTTTCTTTCTTTTTTTAATGTGGTGCCAGAATCATGTATGATACGGCATGTGACTTGAACAGTTGTGTAATTAAAGAAGGGGAGGGATACAGCTACTACTGGAAAAGCAAGTCAAGTTGTATAAAAACAGTTTTTTCACAAGAATCTATGAAATCCTGTGAAAAACTAAGTACACCCATCATGCTTGCATATGAATTATGACTGTATCATGCCACTCAAATGTAATTTAGTAACTAATCATCAGCACCTGTGAGCACCTCTATAAGAGCTGAAGTTTTGACCGTTTGTTAAAACGATGCTACAATCCTAGATTAGCATGTTAAATGTTAAAGTTTATGACAGTAAAATTAGAAAAAGTTGCATTTGAACAAACCAAAACACTTCTGTAACAAAGGAAAAACCAAACACAGCACATCAGCACAAGTGCCTCACATCAACTATCAAGCACGGTGGATTTGTGCTTGTTTTGCAGCCACAGGGCCTGGGCAGCTTGCAGTCACTGAGTTGACCATGAACCCTCTGTATACGAAAATATTCTTAAGTCAAATGTGACCAACAGCTGAAGCTTTGGACAAAAACTCACAGGACTGCACAACAGCAGATCAACAATTTAAGGACCATATTTTGCATCATCCTTGACAAACTTTAAATGAATGGTTGTGATCTTTGGGCCCTGAGACTACACTGCATTAAAAACACAACTTTACAGTGTGAATCAGTGAATGGGTGAACAGCCTAGAAAGAACTTAGAAGCAGTGTAGTAGGTTGACTATATGAATGCATCTCTCTTCCTCTGTGGCAAATAAGCAAAAAGCTCAACTTGCAGCTAAGCTACCATCAGGCTCTTACAGCTGGCAGGATTTACCTCTTCATACTCAGGAGTTCCATCGGCTGCCGAGCTGCCAACCGCTCAAATTCATTCCTCATTATTTCTGTCTGAAGGGGGTGAGAACAAAGAAGAAGCACCATTATTTCCTTGTCAGCAGCTGAAACCACTAAGAAGGTTTTAAACTTCTGATGAGTTCATCACCTCAAAAGCAGAGAAATCAGGAGTAGGCAGGTAACTCAGGTAGTTTTTTGTAGGTCGGTATCTTCTGGTCTCTTCTTCGACCAACGCTGCTGCCTGAAGGAAGAAACACGATTCGTGTTTGGCACGGGGAATATTTTGCAGCCACTGGGAAATTCACTTGAAATGAATTGCATTAGAGTTGCACAATTCACTTCTTGTTATTCGACAACTGAAACTCTTTGAGGTGTAGCCTTTTAATTAGGAATTCATCAGTTTTGAAACTGTGGGGTAATACTTATTGGTTAAAAGGTACACTTCTCTTTTTTTCATACACATGGAAAAATGAATCAGACCCTTAGAGAACATAACTTCTGATAACAGACTAGTGGAAAATCAAACATTCCCATTGCTGCCATATTCAAATATTCTACTGCAACAATATGTACAGGATTTGATGTCCCTTTTGAGTGTTATCCAAATGTTTGTCTTGTTGATCTAAAGACAGATGCAATCTTATTCTTGAGCATGAAGGAGATCAATGACTGGACAAGTACAGTCATTGAGTCATTGAGCTGCAAGTTGAGAAAAATTTGAGAAGAAAGATAAATGTTGCTGTAAAACTGTACTAGTCTAATGGACTCCGACTTACAGCAAATCAAGAAAACATTAAATACTGCTCACATACTAAGAGAATCAAATCCAAACATATGCAATAGATAAATCTTACAAAAATATGAAGGTATCTAAGAAAAATCTTTAAGTGCTGAATGACTAACTGTTTTTTGCCAAATGGTGTTGCACACAATGCCGTGGGAGTGTCAGAGTGCTTTTCTGTTGTCAGCTCTCCTGTTATGGCACTGCTCTTACTACAGACTGTACAGGGAGTGCAGAATTATTAGGCAAATGAGTATTTTGTCCACATCATCCTCTTCATGCATGTTGTCTTACTCCAAGCTGTATAGGCCTGAAAGCCTACTACCAATTAAGCATATTAGGTGATGTGCATCTCTGTAATGAGAAGGGGTGTGGTCTAATGACATCAACACCCTATATCAGGTGTGCATA
>NW_005187440.1:3666495-3668151 GCF_000239375.1 Pundamilia nyererei | reverse complement strand
GAGTTTTTTGGGTTCATTGAGAACATGGTTGTTGTTCAATAATAAAATTATTCCTCAAAAATACAACTTGCCTAATAATTCTGCACTCCCTGTAGAGCTGCATGACACAAACAGCAGTAATCTGTGTACCTTAGATGTGATGAGAGCCAATGGAGGATCCAGGGGAAATGTCTTGATCAGGGAAGTGTTTAGTAGTGACCACGAAGAAATTATTGAAAACACTGACACCAATATATATTAGGCTTTGTGAAGATCCTTCAAAAGTTTTCTTTGGACACGGGCTGCTTTCTCACTTGTTTTCAGTGAGAAAACCCAACTTAAATTGTATGTTTAAATACTTTGTCACCAGCAGCCTCTTACGATAACATCTAATTTTTCCCCCCATTTCTTTTGTTAAATCTACAAAATAAAAAGAAATTAAAAGAAAAACCCCGAAGGAATTCATAAAATATTGTTTTGGGTCAACAAGTTGTTTGCCAAAGAGCTGTTAAATGGAGATTTGGTATTTCTCTGCCTGTTCTGAAATTTGAAGAAATTGAACAAAACAAGAAGTGGCAGACCTAAGAACTATCTAGTGAGTCTGAAAGTCATGTCTTTAAGAAATTAGAAAAATATAGCAAAGACCTGACACCGGACCTGAGAGATACATCTGGGCCATCACTTGACCAATCTACTGTTCACTTCATGAGAAATTATCTCAGTCGAAGGGTGGCTGTCAAGAACCGATTCTTAAAAATGGGAAAAGGGAAAAACTATTCAATTAATCGACACATCTATTTCGCTTTTTTTATATATAAAAAATGGGTTTTTCAAGACTTCATTTAATCTATATAATAAAGACACTGTCCTGACACGAGTCTGGTTAACAGAGCAAATGAACCAGCTTCAGATATCAAACTTACAGTGTCCGCCGAAACATTGCAGTGTGCCATGTAGCATGGTTAGCTAACACGCTGTGTTCGAACTGCCCGCTTACTCACCGCTTCTCTCACACCTGCCGCATCGTAACCTTGGTCGAAATACGGCAGAGCATCTACAAACACTTCTCCAGCTACTGAAGCCGTCCCGGCCATTTTTAATCAGTCTATATATCGTTCAGTTGTTGAACTGTCTCGCTTTCTGCTAAATAAACTCAAAATCCAAGTGTCCCCTTTCTTCTTCTTTAATTTCGCGTCTTCTTCGAATTGGCACTTTAGCGCCACCGCATGGTATGGAGTGTTTATCTTGATGTTTCTTCTTTGAAGCGTGCCATGAATTCATAGTTAAATGTGCAATAAAACATTAATTAGTAAATCACGTTTTCAATGTCCTCTTTTTATTTTGTCATTAACAAAGTAATTCATTATTTGATCAATCAATGGGGATTAAAAAATACATATTTCTACAAACTATTAATCCATTATGAAATATCTCAACCTGAAAAGGGGTTTAAAGAAAAATATATGAAATGCTTGTTAAAACATAATTTAAAAAGTAGCCTGAAATTAAAAATTTAAAAACAGATTTTCAAAATAGTTGAAAAAAATACGATTTAATAAGAGAAATGGGTAAATGGAGTTAAAAACTTTTCTGACATTTAAAATGATGATACCATCCCTCCTTTTTAATTCAATTTCCTTTCCATAGCTATTGGATTCTCCATTTTGGAAACCCTGA
>NW_005187440.1:3664333-3665948 GCF_000239375.1 Pundamilia nyererei | reverse complement strand
AAATTCATTTGAAAATTCATTTACTGATGAATATTTTATTGGGCAGTTAATTATTAATTCATGAAATGCTATAATTCTGTGTGTGTGACCCTCCTGGTGCTCTATGAAATAGTCCCAATGTTCTATTAGCCGAATTAGCTTGTCTAAGATTCTGACTTACTATTACTCATTTCTTGAGTACTTGAGTGTAAAATATCTATCAGATGCCTCATATTTCTGACAGTGAGGCAACATTCTCTACTGTTTCTTGTCCATGTGGGTCACATCTATTTGTAAAGTTTAACACATTTTGAATATTATACTATTTAGTTCAGTATGTCCAAATCTGTAAATTAGTCTATTATTTCTCCTGTATTTTTAATCATAGCTTTCCTTTTATCACTCATGTTCCCTTAAATTTGGTAAACTTAAAGACATCATTCTGACTGTTCTTCTACCCCAGTGCAGTTTCTTAACACTGAATTTAAAATGTATTTGTTTGATCCAAAGGGCCCTATCATCCACCAAAGCAGAAACTGCATCCCATTCCCTTTTAAATTATTGAGACAAGTAATAGAGATTCCTTGCGATGTTTAATTTTCAAAAAACAATTTCTTCCATACTTTTTGCTTATTCAGACTTGCTTAAGTCGTCTGCTTAAAGAAATGCCTTCCATCCAGTCTTTGATACCTAACATGGCTTAATCATTAATGTTTGGTTATCATTCTTTCTGTATCACACTATTGGCCAGAGTTTAACTATAAATGTTTCTATTATAATAAACAAATGACACATTTATTGCCCCTAAGCCCTTTAAAACCCTTCATAAAACCATACTTTCTTAAAACGCCTGTTTCCTCATTCTCCTTCTCACATGAGCAGACCCCACCTTGTTATTGGTAATATAAAGACTTTGAAGTAAATAATTTACTTTGAAGCTTAGGTGACAAAAGTAAGGAGCTAAATAATTCTGTTCTTTTAGGCAATTTCATCTGACTGAGGATTTATGAAATCATGATTTTTTTTTATTAAATCTCGAGATGGAATCTAAGCGACCCATTAGTCCTCCAGTGCGAATGGTGTTTTCATTTGGGATTCACATCATAAATAATAGTACTGCAGAATTTCTCAGTGGTACACGTGGATTGTTTAAATGTGTATTGTTCTTTAAGCCATAATAGTCTTACAGACTCATAAACTGGACACAGTGAGGAAACTGGATGAGTGGTGGAGAAGATGGTGGAGACAGAATGTCATTTAATGAAGATAGGTGTAAATTTGTGGTGTGCTATTAGCCTGCTAATGCAGATACTCCAGCTCCACGTCAAACGTGTTTTTACTGACATTAATGACTCTGCAAGATAAAGGCAGATTATTTATGATTTTGGAGATTGTCAGAACTTTGTGGTCAATATTAAAGTCAGGTCACAGAAAGATAAGACAATAAGACAACAAATGAACCAAGTTACTTGGTTTTCAAAACAAAGCTATGTTAATCAATTTTTAAAAAGAAGAATATTACAACACACTGCTAAGTTACAGTGGGGCAAAAAAGTATTTAGTCAGCCACCGATTGTGCAAGTTCCCCCACTTAAAATGATGACAGAGGTCAGTAATTTGCACCAGAGGTACACTT
>NW_005187440.1:3644463-3661606 GCF_000239375.1 Pundamilia nyererei | reverse complement strand
AACAAACTTACATTTGTTTGTTAATTTACTTTATAGTATTTCTCTACTAACGCCTTTTTAGTTCTTTCGGAAAGTGTTTCAGCCCATGCACAGATCCCAGATTGCATCACGTGTGCAGAAAATCAAAGGGGCGTCGACGTCATGACGTCCACACGTACTCCTGATTCGAGAAGTTACGCAGGATGTGCAGCGGTTCTAAGAGGAAGGAAGATGGCGGATAACAAAGGCGAAGAGGATATGGAAACGTCTGCTAAGTCGGACTCCGTGCCTTCACTTCAAGATACTGAGCCGCCAGAGACGAAAACCGATAATGCAGTAATAGTCATAGAAACAAATACAAAGGGGGACGAAGAAGGCGAGCCCCGTGAGAACGCAAACGAGGCTCCTACACCCAGCAGTGAAGGTGGAGACGTTAGCAGCAGCAGTAGCAGCGGCAGCAGCGGGGCTGCTGGTGCGGGAGGAGAAACCAACGGTAGCGCTAGCCCGGCTGGGACCAGTAGCACTAATACAGAGCCGACTGCGGCTGAAGCTGTCGGGGATGCTCCTGTCGGTGGACTCGCCGCTAAAATGTCCCCCCCTCCCGCGGCTTCTGCGGCCACGCCGGTATCCACTCCTATTAATTTACTGGATACGTGCGCAGTGTGTAAACAAAGTCTTCAGAGCCGAGACTGTGAACCAAAACTTCTTCCTTGTCTGCATTCCTTTTGCCTGAAATGTATCCCGCAACCAGACAGACAGATAAGCGTACAGGTTCCTGGACCACACGGACAAACGGACACGCACATAGGTGAGTTTATCCCCAAGTAAGCAGGCCTCGCCGCTTTTTAGATCGCTCATCTGTTCTCAGTTAACGCTGTTCATCGGAAGTTTGGGATTCAGCACCTGGAAGGGTAAACGATCGCGATTGAAGTGGACCATGTGGCACCTGTTTGCTTATTTTGACTCTTGACCTTTCAAAACGACGAGCTTGTTGTTGGGTAGGTAGTCAGTCTGTCCGTGGTGAGAATCCTAAGTGCCATGAATTAATAATGTCCACCGTAACAAACATGGGAAACAGCAGTAAGCAACACGAATTAAAACCGCTTGAATTACAAGAAGGCGGCGGCTATGCAGGGGTCTCGCTTCCTTTCAGCAGGCTCCTTTCTATACTTATCAGTAGACAGCAGCTAAAACATAGGATGGATGCTGATCACAATACTGTGGGCTGCTGCTTCTCATGCACCACTGCATACTCTGTGCATAAGAAGCATAACAGGAATGACTACTCTACCGTGGTGTCTTCATATGTCCGTGTCTGTGTCCGCATCCGAGTATAATCGAGGCTTCGGTTACAACTTGTAACAAAGAAGCATTCATCTGCAGAGAGATTGAGTTGAAAATGTTTATACGCGTGTATTCTGATTTCTAGAAACCCAAATGTTTGTCGTGTGTACAGCACTTAATAGACATGTGAGTGCTAAGTTGTCATTGAAATGAAACTGCAGGGACTGCTATAAAGTGGAATTTATCTTTTCATGTATTTAGCTCTCTTGATAATGCTATTTTCCCTTATCTTCCCTGATTAGCTCACTTAGTATGTGATGTAAAAATCATAATTCCAAGATAAGGTCCTGTAAATGCGGTGCAACATAATGATGCAGTGAAGGTGTTTCTTGTCACCATATTTGCTACCTTTGTAGCTGTAAGAGTGGACACATCCTAAAGTCTGACTAATGTAGGCTCCTGGGTTGTGATAGATTTTTGGTAAGCCTGATTGTCAGATGCTTAGCAAGAGCACCCCTGGGCTGATCGTTTCAGCTGGTGTACCAAAAGCTTTATCCTGAGAGCAGAGTTAGACTTTTGATCAAAACTGCAGCTGTGCCATGTCTGCTTAGTGAAAACAGGAAAGCAGACCAGGCTTTGTGTTGGTAGACTCTGGCTAATGATACCTTGATGGACAAGACTCGCTTTTCATCTGCTGGGTTTTATCCAAAATCACGAATCAGCATGTGAGGATGGCAGTGAAATAATCTTCAGACACAGTTTCCTTGGTGCAAAAATGTTATAGCTTGTCAAGGGCTCTGGGTTGGCTGGTCTTCCCAGACTAACACTTTAACAACTCACCATATGCTGGTATACAGCTGTAAACATGCTACTACAGCAAACTATACACAGGCTGTCAAGAATTTAACAACTGTGTGACTTTTCTGTCATTGTATGACATTTTGTTGGATGGATTATCTGGTACCCTATTGGATTGGACTGATTTTTATATGAATTTGAAGGTCATCCATGAGTTACTCTAATTACCGAAGTTTACTGTGCAACAAAATACACTGTGTGGAAAAAAACTATTGAGCCACCCACAGTGCTGCTCAGCCATGGAATCCCTTGCTGTGAAGCTCCAGTGTTGCTCAGCCATGGAATCCCTTGCTGTGAAGCTCCAGTGCAGAGTTTTTGTACTGATGTTAATGCCTGACAAGGTTTAAAAGTCTGCCAGTTCAAATCTTTAGGAGTAGCGATTTCTTTGCACCACAGCACTGTATGACCCTGCTCTGTAACTTTACAGTCTTCCCCTTTCCCTTTGTGGTTAAGTTAACATGGTTCCTAAAACCTGCCACTCTGCAATAATATCATTTACAGCTGATTGTGGAATGTCTAGGAGGGAAGAAATGTCACAAACTGACCTGTTGCAGTGGTAGTATCAACACACAGTACTAGGGCTGCCACAAACGATTATTTTGATAGTCTACTAGTCACCGATTATTTTTGCGATTAGTTGACTAATCAGATCATGCATCCATTGGACGTAAAACGTACAGCATATTGCACCAGCATGCATCTGCTCTTATATAACTATCATTAGCTTACAGCTTTATGTGTTTAAGGTATGTCTTAACTAAAAATAAAGACAAGATGATAGTTTATTAAATTTTAATGAAATTTACAGATTGTTTCGATGAAGTTTAATAAACTCCTTGTTATCTAAAATATAACGGGACACTGGAGTATATTCTCGAACATCTCACACTTCTGATAATCAGCTGTCTGCTTGACGTTTATTCAGCTGTGTAAAAACTATAACTTTAATCTCAGCCAAACCGATTTACTCAGGAACAAATAAAATACAAAAAAAGCCAAACAATAACATGTTTAAGTTATCTAAGTGACTTATGTATGTTTAACCTCAGTAGCGAAAGAGGCGGTGGGTTTGAAAACGATTTGCCGGGAGTCCTGTGTTCTCACGGGCTCTAGTGAGCCTAGCCCCCGGCTCGCTATCGAGCTAGTGGGTAACAGACGTCTCCGAAAACGTCGGCGCGTTTTTGAAAATATGTGGTGTCTTGATAAACTGAGCAGATATTTGAGGTTTATACAGCTACATTCTCGCCTGGAAATATGTTCAACGTTTATTTTGTGACCCAGAAAGAATAATAAGAGTAATTTTAAAACTAACTAGCTGCCGCCGTCGTTGGAAACTGAGCTGGGCTGCGCTATGAATTCTTGGACACAGCTGCTTCTTCTTCTTCTTCTTCTTCTTCTTCAGGGTTTAACGGCAGCTGGCATCCTTGTACATGCAGTGCTGCCCTCTTCTGTTTCAGTCCGTTATTACACTCTTAAATCCTACTACTCATTCCTGCGTCTTTTGTGATCTTACAAAGCTTCAAACGACGCGTCGACTATTAAATCAGTCGTCACGATTTTGATAGTCGACGTAATCGTGACTAGTCGACTAATCGTGGCAGCCCTACACAGTACCACACTTTAACTCACTGTGATGTTTTTAATGACCCATTCTTTTACAAATGCTTGTAAAGCCAGACTGCTTGGCTAGGTCCATGAGTTTACACATACATGGTAATGGGATTGAAACACCTAAATTCAAACCTATGGCGACAGTGTTGTCCAATACCTTTGTCCATAGAGTGTATAACTAAACCAATCACTTTCCTGTCAGTCTACGCTAGACAAGTGTTGTATTTCTTGCTTCATCCAAAAGACCTTACAAGTTATACTCATATAATTCTTCATTTATCTTTAGCTATGTGAGCACAGTTTTATCTCTTACAATACCTGTCACCAAGCTCTTTTTTTTTTTTTTTTTTTCTTGAGTCATTTTTAATATCACATTGTCTAAGTTCTGTTTTTAGGAGTGACCCTAATATTGCCTTCTGTATCACATGGCCTCTCACTCATCAGGGAATATACTGTTGTTCAGTGGGACTTCTATATTTTCAGTCTTGAATGTTCCTTTTGTGACTCTAGCTGCCACACTCAGTCATACCTGGGCTGGTGTTTAGGAAAACAAAGCAGGGTTGCTTCCCCTTGTTAACATATGGTGCCTTTTAGACCTTGTGTTAAGAAAAGGTTTTATAGCATGTGGAGGAAGTGTCCCCCCCCCCCCCCCCCCCCCCCCCCCCCACACGCACACACACACATAAATTTCTGTGTCTGTGCATTGGAGGAACTAGGAATGGTTACAGTTCTTAGAACCCTTTTTGTTAGGGGGAGGTCCTATTTTAGCTCCTTCTGCTGTCTTTCTGCTGTCCGGAACAGGAGGAACTATTGAGAGATTTAAGTGCATGTTCAGTGGTGCAGTATAGGCACGTCTCAGAGTGACGACTGTCACTTTAAGAGGTGCATCCTGTAAAAAGTTTCTTAGTAATCAGATTTTAATCATTGATTCATGTGATATTAATATATAAAACATTACAAATGTCCCCTCAGCCCCAGTTACAGCACTGAGCCAGGTTCAGTGATGGATAATAAACTCTCTGCTCTCAGTGGTTACAGGGAAAATTCTTACTACTACAACCAAATATTTTATAAACTTTGAGGTTATTACATTGCATCAAAACAGTTTTTTAAAGAGATCAAAGCTGAAGAGGGTTTTTTGTTGTTGTAGTGTTTTTATTTATTTATTTATTTTTATTTATTTTTATTTTTATTTTTATTTTTTTAGTGTTCATCTGTGAGTCCGTCAAGAATACAGTTTTCCTCTTTTTTCCACTCACTTTCAAATTTTGTCTGATGGTAGATGCCAATAAGAGCGTGAGCTAATTTAAATTGGGTCAAGATCACACCAAATGTGAAAATTGGTTAAATTTCTTACCCAGTGTTCTTGATGGATCGCCTTCAAACTTCACAAGAATATACTAAGCCTTGGGGGACATGAGTATCTAGGTTAGCTAAGGATTTGACCTTAATTGTCTGCGCAGAAGGTCAAAGTTGAACTTGAAAGAAAATTTCAAGAAACCATATTAAGTAATCAGTAAACTATCTCATATGAAAGGTCATGCAGAATCTGTATGAATCAGTTGTCTATTGTTATCACAGTGATTTGTTAAGATCTGCTCTTTTTGTGCGCAGGGTTACCCATAGGGCCTGATTCATGAATATGACTATTTTTACATTTAGCAGGCTGACATCAGTGTATTGTAATAAAAGCGTGTTGTTATAAAAACGTCATAAAACATCAAAGTTTTAATTTAGGCATTGCTTTTTAGGGGTAGTTATGCTGTCTAAACACTCTTGTATGTAGAGGTTACAGTATATGCAGGGGTAGAGATTTTAAAAGTTCAGAATCGGTGGTACAAGATATTGTTAAATGACAAAACTTGCTTAAAACAGATCACCTTGTTTTTACAAGTTTAACTGTAGCTGTAGTAAATTACGCATACAGGAAGAAAACAGATGCTTCCAGTCTGATACAGTTAACCTAAACATAAAGTTTTAAAATCTATTATGAATTTGTTATTATAATAACAATAGTAATAAGTGTCAACACCAGTTTGCTTAATGGTGAGGTTGGTTTCATTCAAAGCAATGGGTAAAAGAAAAGAGTAATTGGTTTGGCATGTCTTCTTCTTATTTTATTTCTGAAGTCACATTCACTAATGTGGGGAAAGTTAATAGATAAGTATGCTGATGAATTCATTCATTCATTCTTGTGTCTGAACCTTTATACTTCTTATTTATAATGTTGGCTGTAATTTGTTGTAATTTATTATGAATTTTTTTCACACATGAACATAAGACAAGTTTGGGAGAATCAGATTGGGATAGTATCCACAGTTTTCCTCTCTCATATCCAGCACAAAGCAAGAAAGTCTGGTCTGTTTCAAATGTGGTCACACATTACTGGAAATACTCGGTTTAGGTGAGTGAGCTGCCTGGATACAGCTTTAAAGAGGCAGGACACAGGATGGTGGCTGTGCTGGAGTATTGTCTCATATCAATACAGACTATGTACTAGTTAGCTGGCAAACCCAGTAATGAGACCCAATAATTTCAGACATTTGCATTTCAGACCCTTGTTGGGTAAATTGACCTGAACTATATTTGTGTCTGTAGGTGTTTGGCTCTCCAGAGTGATGGATGCAGCCAATGCAAATGTGCTTGAGTGCAGTCTTCAAAATAAATAACACAAAATAAACAACCAGGAAAAACGATGATGGCAAAGTTCATATTAAAGAGGTCCAAAATGCCAAAAGTCACATATCAGAAAGTGGTTACAGGGGACTGTTTTTTCTTGCTCGGTTTCATTTCACTGCAAAGAAGTTCTTGGTGCATTATGACTTCTCTGTTGCTCTTCTGAGCAAAACCACAAGATGAGCCAACATTAAAAGTTGTTCCAAAATATTTTTTTAACACTGCCCCCTGCTGACAGTGCACATGTAGACGATGCTCTCTGCATGGCACCATTGCCAAAACATGCTAGCACCTGCAGTCTGACAGAGGGTCAGGGCTGCAGTACAGTTGTGAACTGTGCTGTAGTGGTTCTTGCAGATGTAATTACTGAAATATCCAAAAGTAGCTGACGGTGTTACTGAGTAATGCTTTATCTGATGTACAAAGTTAGATGTGGACTTTTAAGCTCAGCTTTGCTTCATACCCAGACTTAATCTTCTTGGTATGGATCTGTTTTGCCTGGATCACTTGTGGTTAACCTGTTGTTGTCTACTAATGCAAGTTACTTCTGCAGGATAATTTTGGATTTGGATAATTAATTTAATTAGTTGAATCAACCTGTGTGTGTTTTAGCATGCTGTAGCTTTATTTTCCCCTCGCATTTTTTTTTTCTTTTTCTTTTTCTTTTTCTTTTCTTTTCTTTTTTTTTGGCAGAGAGCCCTGTCCAGTTTAAAATAAGCTTCTACTTGTTTATGCATATATAGAGTTGTGGAGCTGAGGTCCAGTTCAAAGTGACATCAGTGTGGTGCATTTGTTTTTGTGTGTGTACTTTTGTGTATGGTTGTGTGGGTTTCTCAACACAGTTCTAGTCCATCTGTTCTCACAACCAATCACACAACAACTCATGCAGCTGGAGCTCACACAAACCGGCCATATGCTGTTCAAGTCAGTGTAGACCAGCTCAAACCGGTTTACACTGGTTATACCTCAGCTGGCTTGAGGGAGGGTGGGGGGATTTATAGGTTTATGAGGTAGAGGAGGGGTATTCTGTTACACCAATTAATTTTAAGTTTCATTTTGTGACTAATATTAGATTTAGAAATTGTGTGGGAAAGTGCTGAACTAATTATTTGTTGGCGTCTGATTATAGCAGTAATTCCATTAACAAAACCAGATAAAATGATTAAGTGGAACAGTCGTTGTTTTCTGGCCATGTGATTTAATATGCTAATAAAATGCCAAGAATGATGAGATTGAATCTTCTGCAGACAAGCACTAAATCAATTAGCTTCCATGAATAGGCATGGATGTTCCAGTGTGCCAAGAATTCATAATAACAACAGGAATTCACCTAAAAGAAATTATAAGACAGTCTGCTGAAGGACGGTTATTATTCCCTTTTATTTGAAACAGGACTTTTCTTAGCTTAATAAGCCAGGTCATAAATTGGATATGGGCCTGTCCTTGATGGTGACTGCTGCTTTGGCTTGTTTCCATTTTTTTTCCTAAATATCAGCCAGTATCACTTGTTTTGCTTAAGACCTGATCTGCAGTCCAGTGTTTGAACGTTTGACTTTCTTTGACCCCAGTCTCTCCTTGTTTTCTCTCTTCTGTCTTTAGTTAATGTCATGCGGTGTTCGGTTTGCCACCAGGACTACAAGCAAAGTGATATTATTGACAACTACTTTGTCAAAGATACTACAGAGGCCACCAGCACATCAGATGAAAAAGCTGCACAGGTATGTAGACATGGTTGGTTTGTTTGTATTTGGACCAGTGCTTGAAGACTTTTGTCTGCTGTTTGGCAAGATCTCAACTGAGGTTGAAATTTTTAATTTCTTTAAAATAATCTCAAAAAGGATCCAGTCCTTTTTGTTGTGAACATATAAAAACTGAAAATTACATCACGCACATACAGTAACACTAACTCAAGTGAGTTGGTAAACATGGATAATATAGACTCATTACACATTACTCATTAATGGGTTGTATCTCAGACCCATATTCAACATGTTATATTTTGCTCATTCTGTGCCACAAGTTCGTCTGAGTAAGAATACATATTCAACAACTAGTTAAAAACTTTCATCTGATTATGCAGAGTTGCCTTTGTTACACCAACTCATTCCTGTTGTCTGCATTTGGATAAACAAGATAACAGAAATAACTCAGTATCGTTCAACCATTTTCACATCCACCACAGGTTCCACTGTCCCATTGCCTATGAATCGTGATTCAAAAGTTATCCATAGGCAGCCATTTGCCACTGCAGCAATAATTTGGGCCAACTAGTTACAGATTTCTTCCTTTTGCAGGTCCCTCCTATCCGACCTATTACCCATGTTGTCACAGTCGCACGTCATGCCCCTCATTGTCCCAAGTACAGTCCTCCTTCACGCACTATACTGGATGCACATATTCAGTTTTTCGTGTATGAAAATGTTCGATCTTTTTCTAAGCTGCAGTTTCTAAACACAGTTGCTCATTGATGTTTATCAATAAATAGTTGGAAATGTCACATAAGTAGCTGTAAACAGTCCTGAGGTGGCTGCCAAGCAACAGTCACACAGATCAAGACGTGCACTGTTTAAGAGTTGCAACTTTAAATCTCCAGGCTAGCATATCCACTTCAGGTTGCTGTCATTTACCAAAATCAGATGAGTTCATCTGATTGCTGTTGTGCAGTAAATGGCATGGCTTTAAAAAATTCTTGTGACTAGAAGGATAGTTAAGGTTCATTCAAGTTGTATACATTGACACTAGGGCTGTTCGATATGACGATATTAAACATCTATTGTTTCATATTATACGCTATTGTTTTTTTTGTGGTGTCGCAAAATTCACTGTTTACAGCAATATTTTTTCATCATTTTGATGGTCACTGTAGTGGCTATATTAATTTATCAAAGTTCTCTCTTTCTCTTATATTTAAAATAACCACACTATGGACAGATACGTGACTGTTTTACGCGTCTGTTTTCACAATAAAGCTCATGATCCTGTTGAGATTTTTCCAAATAAACTGAAATGATGACAAAATACAATATTCTCAAACATCAAATTTCAGGACAAATTACCTCAAATAAAAACATGAAGTAACTATAAATGGCATTTATAGTCACCATGAGAATACCAGCATGGCCAGTAATGATGAGGAAGAACCGGGTAGCTCCAAACAGAAGGACCAGTCAAAACAAATCGAGAACCTTATTTCCAAATGAGGGGCTACCTCTGTAGCATGGACATGGTTTGGTAATGAAAAGTCTGACACGGACCAGAAAACTGTACTATGCAAATGATGCCACAAACCGGTCCCCACCACAGACTCAAACACGGCAAACTTCTTCAACCACCTACGAAAGTATCAGTTGAAAGAGCATGGAGAGAGTTTACGAATGAGAAGCAAAAAAGAGCTATTAGGTGGTAAAAAAATAAACCTTAGACTCAAATGTTAGAACAGGCTTTTCCCCGCAACACGCCGTGTAATAAATTCTCACAAAGAAAATGGCGGCCGTTAGAACTTACGTCTAAAAATATATAGTTTCATGCATCGGTCAAAACACTCAACTCCAGGAACATGACACCCAGCTGAAAACACAAGTCAAGATGCCGAAGATTCACTGAATTTACAGAAAATGTGAAATCTTTATGATATATATCATTATCGGGATAAGAAATGTTTATATGGGGATATGAGATTTTGGTCATATTGCACAGCCCTAATTGACACCTGTTCTTCTGGTTCTAGTTAATGTTCAACCGTCTGTTACCCACTTTGGTGATTTTTTTTTTCTTTTCTTTTTTGTTTTTGTTTTTGTTTTTCAAACCAGTTTTTGTGAGACAGTAAACCTGTTCCTGAAGAACTGTGGGCTGCGATGGTACCTTCTAGTATGCTTTTATTTTAAATCCTTTGTGAATGTTCATCTGCTTTAGCACTTATCCAATTTGGGGTTGTAAGTGGGGGAGCTTGAACTTGTCCCAGCTGGCACTGGGTGTGAGGCGGGATTTACCCTAGAGAGGTTATCAGTCTATCACATCACTAATAGAGAGAGATCATTCAATCATCCATGCTCACATTCACACTTGCAACCATTTCAGAATCTCCAGTTAACTTAACACACGTGTTTTTGGACGGTGGCAAGAAATTCGAGGAAAGCCAAGCAGGCACAGGGAGAACATGCAAACTCCACACTGTGACCTGTGACATGATAAAAGCCAAGTAAAAACACCAAGGCTCCTTTCAGAAGCTTTATCTTTAGATGTTAGGGAAGTTGTAAATATCAGCTGGATTTTAAATTTCCCCTACCAGGGTCCAGTTTTTCAAAAGTAATCTGGTAGTATTAATCCAATCAGACAGGATCAAATCCTGAAATCTAGTTCAAAGGAACAACAGGATCATGTAATCAGATAGGATCAGGTGACCCAGCTAATTTTTTTTAAATCCATATCAAATCTCTAGTTTGAACAGGATAATGATTATTGTGATCCAGAATATCAAGGATTACCATAATCCCTGATTCAGACTGGATTACAATGGGAAAAATAAACCAAAGTCAAAATCAAAAGGTTGTCAAGAAAGAAAACTAGAACTCTTAAACAGTGTTACAAGACTGTCAAACTGATACATGTCCTTTAAATGCAAAATTTAAAGGACACCTACACAGCCCCCCCCCCCCAAAAAAAAATAAAAAAATTTTTACATAAAATTTCTTTTAGCAATATTACACCATGCTACATGTTGTTCTCCTCAATATTTTCAACTTGTCACGATATAAATACAATAATTCAAAGTAGATGCGTTCAAGTTAAAGTACTTGTAATCTGGGTTTGGTAATATTTAAAAGTCTGTACATGAATCAGAATGATCCTATTTAGTTCTTGTTTAAAACTGGCAAGTGACAAAACTGCGGCGCATTACATGATCTGTGGAAGTGCAAACAGCTTACCAAAACGAGGTAATTTTTATCTGGATTATACCTTTTCAGGTTCTAATTTCACTCCGGCTTTCCATCCTCGTGCCGTTAAAAACATATGAAAATGGCATTAGTTCAGTCTCCCAAAAGAAGTCTTGAAGAGTCATTTAGATTCTTCAAACAGGAATTTTGCCAGTATCTTAATGTGGAAGACTTAGTTAGTTGTAATCATATTATTTTAATTTTCAGTTATTTGTCAAAACAAATGAGTATCTTTCAGTGATGACACAAAAAAGAAAAAAAGCACATAAACAGAAAAAAAATCAGCTATTGGCTAAATTATTTGAAAACATCTGTATCAGCTTAAAACTTGACTACCAGATCATCCTTAAAACTTAAAAATGCAGATTTATGTTGCAGTGAAGAAGCTGAATATTGTTTGAATTCATTGGTTTTCTTTTACTGCTGCAAGTAAAACCACACTCCTGCACCTCGTGACCCACTAAAATGACCCACAACATTTCAGAATTAAATACCCCAACACCTTTTAGAGTTGTGTATAATTCACACTTTTCCAAGATTAAACCTTCACTTATTTTTAATGTTAGTGTTAGAAAAATAAATTGTAAACTATTGTCAGTTTTAACAAGTTACCTACAAAACAGAGTGACTGTGAGAATAATTCTGTATTAATATATCTTTGGTGTATTTGCGCCATAGAGCGAGAATTTGATAGTTCATGCTTTGTCAAAATATGTTTTATAATGGTGGATTATTACTTTTTTTTTTTTTTTTGGTAGCACAAAATGTTACATTGTCCCAAAAATGGTGTTTAAAAAAAAAGAAGACTAGATTATGATGTTGGTATGATATCACCACATTTTGATACTTTGTTTTAGGTGCTAATTGGTGTTGTCTTTCCAAGGTGTGCACAAGTTGTGAGGACAATGCAGGAACTATAGGGTTTTGTGTGGAGTGTGGAGAGTGGCTGTGTAAGACCTGTGTGGAGGCCCACCAAAGGGTGAAAATCACAAAGGACCACAAAATTCGTACAAAGGAGGATGCTGATGCTGCGTCTGGTAAGACTCCGACTCTTACAGTGAAGTTTTGGCTGCTGCTTAGTGAGGCTAACATTACAAAAGACTGAACGAGGCAAACAGTAGTTGACATGCAGTGTCTGTGGTAAAGCTGATTGGTTGTTGCCATGGTAATAGTGCTGCAGATCTCATGGATTAGATGGAACCCCTCAGGCTGGAGAGAGGATCCAATCTCTAGTTTTCTTATAGCTTCTGTCTTATTTTCTCTTTCTTTGCAGTCTTGTTTGATCTTCCATTGACTTGTGTTGTTTTGTTTGTTTTTTTTCCTTGTGGTCATTTTCACTCCTTGCCAGTATCACTATTTTCCTGAGTGTTCATGATGTCTTCTTCTGGTGTGTATTTACAGAGTCTGTCAGCACCTCAGAACAGAGGCCCGTTTTTTGCCCCATCCACAAGCAGGAGCCACTGAAGCTTTTCTGTGAGACATGTGACACTTTAACCTGTAGGGACTGCCAGCTGCTGGAGCACAAGGAGCACAGGTAGCTCAGCATGCACATGCCTTTTTCATCTGTCAGCTGCTTGTCTTTCAGCTTTCTTATGTGGTAAAGTGTCTCTATCTTGTGTGACTAATTGCACAGTGTGTTTTTGTTTTTACCCCAATAATCCTAACATTGGGCTACTGCAGTAACCCAGCACACTAAGGTTTAAGAATGATTGCCTACTTTGCTGGCAGCCACTGGTGTCTGGGCATTTTGCACCTCTTTCATATTGACACACCAAATTTAATGTACATACTGCCATGAGGCTTTAAAATGTTTTGTTTACAGGTTAGCAGGTTAGGATTCAGTAGTAATATAATGAGAATATTGTTTTTGTATCAAATTATGCTTATCAGTTTCAATTATTCCAAAGAGAGACTCAGCTTTAGGAACATCAACCCTTTTTTCCATTATCTGCACAAAACTAATAAATCGTCTGCCCTCTAATTGAAAGTTGTTTGCAACTTGATGGTATCAAAGTCTATCTCTAGAACAACCGTTCCCACTCAGCAGCTATCTTAGCAACCCCCCAGGTATTTATCTACACACTTATTTTGAAGCAACTGTGAAAATGAATGAGGAGCGATACTTTTAATGTCAGTGGTCATAAAACAGGACATGAAAACATGAATAGAATAACTTAATTAATAAATAAATTTTCCCCACAAGGGGAAATCCAAGCATGTGTAGCATGCTCCCCAAAGCTGGTGCCAGGAGTCCAGCGGTCCACCTAAACAAAGGGCTCTTATACTTAAACATATACAGAGTAGGTGTCCCTCCTATACCATAAATCAGTAAGAGAAAGTACGACCTCTCTCATGACCTTAGGATGTGTGTGCATGCCAGAACCCTGTGGAAGGCACACACAGTCTTTGCAGACTACTAAGGATCAGACATCCTATCAATATGCAATTGATTATATAACTCTAAGCATGTATGAGTATATATTTCTAAGCATAAATGACAATCCACAATATAAAACAGTCAGCGTCTCTGGCTTCTTCTGATGAGCTCTGAGCACATGTCTTGCTAATTCACTTTAAGGGTGCAATAAGCCAAGAAAAACAACAAGTAAACATGGTTCATGGTGGTTCAACCTGCCATGAACCCTTATTTTGTGCGTGTACGATTTGGTGTTCTTTGAGTACTGTGTCATTTGTTCTTATATTTTTTTTCCTGATGTTATCTTTCAACTCCCAGGTACCAGTTTCTGGAAGAGGCTTTCCAGAACCATAAAAGCATCATTGAGACCACTATGGCCAAATTACAGGAAAAGAAGAACTTTGTCCATTATTCTGTCTCTCAGGTGCAAAGCAGGTGCGACTTTTTCATAACCAGTGCTACCTGTTGACACAGTTGGGGGATGTATATACTTCTGTCTGGTATTTCTATGTAAATCATTTGTGTCCTCTTTTTGCTTACCTTAACCCAGGTTAAAAGAACTTAATGAGACACACAGGAAGGTGGAGCATGAGATCAAAATTGCAGTTTTTACTCTTATAAATGAAATCAACAAAAAGGGCAAGTCTCTGCTGCAGCAGTTGGAGGTAAGAGAATATTAGTGGAAGCTAGTCTGGATCAGAACTTAATAATTTGCTGCAAATTCATAATTGGTTTGGTGGAATGGATTGAAATTACAGCAGCAGTACTTGAACGAATTTATGAGAGCTCAGGCTGTGCCAGGCGACTCACTGTAACAGCGTTGAAACATAGTAATTTCACTGAAATTGCACAGTTAAAGACGTGTGGTTGGCAAAAGGCTTTTCGAGAGTTTTTATGTCTGGAGATGCTCATAGATGCAAGCATTTTGTTAGCGGAACCTTTTTCACATTTTGTTTCTACACTTCATGTATTGTGCCTATTTTCTTATTTTTTTCTTTGCTATTTTCTGTTAAACTCTACCGCAGTAACCCAGGCACCCTGCAGGGATTGTTAGATTTTAATCTAATCAAATCTAAGGATCTAATCCTTTTCCATGCATGTGCTTTATTTTTGCCTTGAGGGAGATTTGGCTTGATCATGACTTATTCATTCAGCTGGAGTGGTTAGACTCTTTGAGTAGCAATTTCTTAACCAATATAATCTCTCTTTTTGTCTTAGAGTGTGACCAAAGAACGCAGTATGAGGCTTGTGGCTCAGCATAAAGACACTACCCAACTGGCACAACAGATTCATCATGTGCTCAACTTCTGCCACTGGGCCATCACTACTGGCAGCAGCACAGCACTGCTCTACAGCAAGAGGCTGGTATGTTTCTCAAGAGCTCCAGATGATCAGCAGTGGAGATGGTGGAGCTAACTGTATGGCCTGAACAAAGCAGACTTGAAAAAGCATTGGATTTGGCTTTAAGCGGATGCCAAAGCCCCGTACATCCAAAGAATCATACTATATAAAGTGTTTGATCTTCTTTTAATGAATATTTTAGTCACATGACCTAATATCGTGATCACGTGTGAATTGCAATTAATATAAGTAGGTAGGGTAGCTTGTATGTTAGCGTTTTTATTGCCTGTGGTTCTATGTAATGGAGCAATTTAAGAAGAGTATTTTTGTCCCTGTTGTACCCTGCTGGCCAAGCTGTATTGGTATAGTTGCAAAATTAATCCCCTTGTATGTGGATGGATGGCTCTGCCATGTGAATTTAACCGCCTATCACAAGATAGCCAGCAAATGTGATAATTGAGATAAATTTGTTGTGGGATTGTTGAGTAATGCTCCCAAAGGGCCTGCTGATAAACATAATATTTGTTGCTTGCTTAGCCAGGCTCTGTAACTGAAGAACATTATTCTCTGTGTGTGCATGAATGCATGCAGATCCTGTATCAGCTACGCCAGCTCTTCAAAGTTAGACTGGAGCCAGCACCCCAGGCTAACGGAGTTGTGCGCTTCTTCTGTGACCCCACCTTCTGGGCCAAAAATGTGGTTAATCTAGGTGAGAGAAATATATACCCGAATTATACCTCATCAACTACCATGTCAGTGCATTAAGTATTGATTTGTTCTAGTGAATATTTCGTCTAATGTTCTTACAAGCTGTTTATTTCTACGTGACAGACACTGCTCTAAGTAAATAAAGGGATCGTTTATTCTGTGTGCTTCTTTAAATTCAGCTCACTGGCCTCCATCCTCTTGTTTTAGGTAATTTGGTTATTGAGAAACCACCTCCACCTGCACAGCCGCCCGGCGCCGTGATGGTAGGCGGACCACCTATATCCCCAGTTCAAGGTCTCCCCAGCAAACACCCAGGACAGATCAACCTGGCACAACTCAGACTGCAACACATGCAGCAGGCAGCTTATGCACACCAGAAGCAGCAGCACCAACAACAACAGCAGCAACACCAGCAGCAAATACAGCAACAGATGCGCATCGCATCCAGGCAGGCAGGCCCATCCATGGTTCAGCAGCAGGTATGAAATCATTCCCAGCTAAGGTGCCATTTTGGAATAAACTGTAAATCTAGTGTAGCAAAAAATGTGTTACTAAACCTCTGTGTCAGCAGTGTGGATGGATGCTGCAATACCTCTTAAATACTTTTATTGGCTTCAAATCTGGCAAAAAACATTTACTTAGACAAAAAAGTTCAGTGAGACTTAATTTAAAAACATGTTTCCTGTAAGTAGAATTCTAGAAGTTTGAGAAGCTGTAGTAGTTGAAGTGTCTCCATAGAATAAATGATTGAAGTGATTGCCATATGAGCATTAATCATCATCATTGACATGTCTCTGGCGACCATGTTTGCTAGAACAGGAGTCGAATATGTCTGTAAGGTTTTTGTTTTTGTTTTCCACCAGCCCCCAAGACTCATCAGTATGCAGCAGATACCACGAGGGCCTGGGGGTATGAATGGGGGGCCGGGCCCCCCATTGTACCCTTCCTCACACCATATGCGTCTACCTGGCCCATCGCCGGGTCGAATGCCCACCAGTCAGCCGAGACATAATGGACAGCAGTATCCTACGATGATGCAGCCGCAGCTACAGAGACAGGTCAGTACAAAACACACTCTAGTTTCACTACATGGAAATAGCTGAACAGGTGTAATTTTATTATGTAAGGCACATTTAGATTAATTTATTAAATGTGACTGGTAAACAGCTGTTTGACCAAAAATGCCATTCTTAATACCGTTCGTGTATAGATAGACAGAGCAAGGCTGATATTAAGCAGCCTGATAGCTGACTTAAGAAAGTAGTTTGAACAATATCCAGTATATTATTTGGGGGGGAGCCCCTGCAAGGACATGACAGGAGTGGCATCCAGTGTG
>NW_005187440.1:3634316-3643203 GCF_000239375.1 Pundamilia nyererei | reverse complement strand
AAATATTTAAATCAAAACAAGCTGCTGATTATTTCACATTTTACTTGTGAGCAACGGCACATTTAAATCTTACAAATATAGTTATTTGGCTTATATCGTGATGGATATCGTTATCGCCTGAAATGAAAAAAACATATCGTGATATGAAAAAATCTCATATCGCCCAGCTCTAAGTGTAAGTAAGAAAGTCTAGTATTAAAGAAATAAAGGCATTTTTGAGGTTAATAATTTTTAATATTCTCAAACATTATTAACCTCACCGTTTTTTCTATAGGACACTATCAGGACTTCCTAAACAATACAATTATGGGTGTTTGTCCAGATTCAACCTTTACCAAAGAAAACATCAGCCCCACCTTTATCAGTCTGAGTTTAGACTGATCTTGATGGGTGTCTTTGTAGCTCTGATTCGTTAAGCTAATGGGTTATTGTTGTCACCCTGGCGGGTCTGCCTCATGAACTCCCATGTTAGTTAATGTGATAACTCCAGAACGAAATGACATGAGTTTCAAATTGATGCCAAAGGTGTATCTACTAAAAATCTCTGACTAGTTTGAATATCATTGACCTGGGCCTCTAGATCAGCGAGTCACCAAATCTCATGAATGCAATAACTTGAGAACAAGCTGACGTAAGATTTTGAAGTTCATAGAAGTCTGAGGGGTACCACTGGCAACCGTCAGTATTTTTGTAAAAGTCATTGATTCATAGATGCATATTCATTTTAAATTAACAGCCGATGGTGCAGCCGTCTATCTTCACTCTTCTAATAGTAGCATGGTTAAATTACATCATTTAATCAAAGCTGAAGTTCAATTTGCAGTATGTGCAAGAAGAAACTGAATTAGAAAAATGTAACTACCATTTTCATGTAAGAATATAAAATATTAATAATCTAATTACACTGCAATATCCACTGATCACATTACATAGAAATCTCTTCATTTTTATGTCACCCACTAATATAAAAATGGACATAATTTCACAGATGCTGCTTCTTTTTTTTTTTTATTGTGGGGCAAACAAAAGTTTCTGTAATCTATCAAATTATATGCAAGCCATATAGAAAATAAGGATAATATCTGTGAATGTCAGATTTTAATTTTAATTTTTTGTATAATCATCATTTAACCAGATGAGCCCAAAGAGAGCGGACCACTTTTTCCTTTTCTCTTTTTGAATCCAAATTCACTTCATCCCTTTCTTGCATTCTTACTTCAATGGTTTCAGACACCAGACTTGATATATTGTGTACTTGGCCGATTTGTGATGTGATGACACCTTTTAGTCATGCAGTTAACACTGGAAACAAGATTGAAGTCTCAACAAAGGTTCCTGTGAGGGAAACGGGCTGTTAGATGTGTATTTTCTGCCATCTGCTTTCATGTATGACTTTAACAGAATCACTAAAGCTTATCTGGGTGAATAGTGGCGTTAATTTAAGAAATGTAAACTCTGTAAATGTTAAGGTTTTAGCAAAATTCAAAAGCAAGTGTTGTGTATATATGTGTGCACTATTAAATGTAATATTTATTTTCTTTTTTTGCTAAAATGCACAACGTATTTTATAGAAGCACAAGGAATTCACCTTCAGGAGAAAATTGACATTTATTTTCGTCAATTTTCGTTAATTAAAAGATTATTGTCTCCTAAAAATAAGAAATCTGCTGTTGGATGATGTTGGATATAAAGCCCTACATAAATACTTATTTAGTTGTGAGTAGAGCTGCTGGATTGTGACCAAAATCGTGGTTATTGTGGTCGATGTTAAGACCATGAATAAGTAAGGCAATTATTGAGTCTCTTCTTTGACTTTGGCTTTAAGAGACTCAATAATTGCTACTAGTGTAGCATTGTGGTTAGCACTTTGAGTTTTCATGTTCTCCTTGTGTCAATTTGGGTTTCCTCTGCGCACTCATGCTTCCTCCCACATGCATATTAGGTTAATTGGCGATTCTAAATTGCAGTAGGTGTGATGTGAGTAAAAGATCACCTGTCCCTCTGTATTAGCTTGTCCCAGACCTGTCCAGCGTGTACCCTGCCTCTCTACCTGCAGCCTCCCTGCAATGAACAATGAGCAATGAACTGCTCTTTAACAGTAGATTTCCTTGAACTGAAAATAAAATTGAATATAAAAATATAAATAATAAAACTCAAAAAAGCCTGTAAATTGAATTCTATATGATGCATGCATTGCAGGGTATAACTGGGTTTTTAGAGAAGGTTGAAAAGCCACTGTTAAAGGAAAGGAACACGTTAGATTTTTAACAGATACACATGTAAAAACCTTTTCTCGTAAATTTAACAGTCTTATTCATTCAGAAAAGCAGCGAAACATTTTTTTTGTCCTGAAATGAATGCAGTTAATTGATTTTTAGAATAATTAAGCCAGGGTTATTATATAAAGTCCATTTAAAACTGTTTGTCATTCAGGTTTTAATTTCAAATTTAGCTGTGCTATTATGGAAAAATGAATTTTTAAATTCAATTTTCTACACACAATTGATAATTAAATTTGATGAAGTATAACATCCAAACACACCATTAATGATTCCTTGAAAAGGAAATCTGAAACTGTTGTTCCAGAGAAGGCTGCAAAGGACTTCCTCAGCTCTGCTTAACACTACCTCTCCAGTGTATCTGTACACATGAATTTTCTTGAATACCATATAAAAATGTACATTTGCTGCCTGCATGCACGGCTAGGTAAGAGAAGCTCCACTATATCCAGCCCCTTTTTCTTTGTGTCCAGATGTCTATAGAATCTGAGATGAGCCACCAAAGGTTTCGTTTCTTACTACAATCAGGGGTTTGGCACTTTTTTCTTACTTTGTCATTAATTTGTCTTGTGCAGCATGTGTGGTCATTCAAATGCATGATGATGCAGCAATGTTGTTTGCACAACAAAGATTTCTTTTTTTCTTATTTAAACCTCAGTGAGTGACCTGCTTCCCTCCTCTCCTCCCTCCTTTTCCTCTATACTTTCCCTTCTCTTTTTCCATGTAGCATTCTAATCCAGGGCATGCAGGACCTTTTCCGGTTGCATCCCTGCATAATGCCAATCCCACGAGTCCCACCAGTGCTAGTATGGCCGGCGCCCACGCACACCGTAGCCCTGTAAACCCTGCCATGGGTCCTATTGAGCTCATCCCATCCGTCACCAATCCCGAGAACCTGCCCTGCGTACCTGAGATCCCTCCCATTCAGGTAAGCACATTTTATTGTTGTTCAGTTTTCAAAATAAAGTTGATTAACAATCAATACATTACATTTCATTACATTGTTTTTTTTTTTTAATCAGTATAAATTATATAAAATGTGTTAACTCCATCCATCCATCCATCCATCCATCTTCATCCGCTTTATCCGAGGCCGGGTCGCGGGGGCAGCAGCCTAAGCAAAGAGGCCCAGACCGCTCTCTCCCCAGCCACCTCCTCCAGCTTATCCGGGGGAATACCAAGGCGTTCCCAGGCCAGCCGAGAGATATAATCTCTCCAGCGTGTCCTGGGTCTGCCCCGGGGCCTCCTCCCGGTGGGACATGCCTGGAACACCTCACCCAGGAGGCGCCCAGGGGGCATCCTTGTCAGATGCCCGAACCACCTCAGCTGGCTCCTTTCGATGTGGAGCAGCAGCTGCTCTACTCTGAGCCCCTCCCGGATGGCCGAACTTCTCACCCTATCTCTAAGGGAGAGGCCAGCCACCCTTCGGAGGAAGCTCATTTCTGCCGCTTGTATCCGCGATCTCGTTCTTTCGGTCACTACCCACAGCTCGTGGCCATAGGTGAGGGTAGGGACGTAGATCGACCGGTAAATTGAGAGCTTCGCTTTTACACTCAGCTCCCTCTTCACCACGATGGACCGGTGCAGCATCCGCATTACTGCAGCTGCAGCCCCAATCCGTCTGTCGATCTCCGGCTCCCTTCTCCCATCACTCGTGAACAAGACCCCGAGATACTTGAACTCCTCCACTTGGGGCAGGAACTCATCCCTGACCCGGAGTGGGCACTCCACCCTTTTCCGGCTGAGAACCATGGCCTCAGATTTGGAGGTGCTGATCCTCATTCCCGCTGCTTCACACTCTGCTGTGAACCGTTCCAGTGCGAGCTGGAGGCCTTCACCCGATGAAGCCAACAGAACCACATCATCCGCAAAAATCAGAGATGCGATTCTGAGGCCACCAAAGCGAAAGCCCTCCGCCACTTGGCTGTGCCTAGAAATCCTGTCCATAAAAATTATGAACAGAACCGGAGACAAAGGGCAGCCCTGGCGGAGCCCAGGAACGGGAACGAGTCCGACTTATTGCCGGCAATGCGAACCAAGCTCTTGCAACGGTCGTATAGGGATCGAATGGCCCGTAGCAATGGGCCAGACACCCCATACTCCCGCAACACCTCCCACAGGACACCCCGAGGGACACGGTCGAATGCCTTCTCCAAGCCCACAAAACACATGTAGACTGGTTGGGCAAACTCCCCATGCACCCTCGAGTATCCTCGAGAGGATAAAGAGCTGGTCCAGTGTTCCGCGACCAGGACGAAAACCGCATTGTTCCTCCTGTATCCGAGGTTCGACTAGCGGACGAACTCTCCTTTCCAGCACCCTGGCATAGAAAAACGCAAATAGTTGCGCAATAAATATTAAAATGTATAAAGTTTGTATATGTTGTTTTCTGGTTGTATAATTGTTAGAGTGAATTGTTAAATGTTGTCATTTTTATGCTTACCATCTCTACATTGTTTTAACTCTGTGATGAAAGGAATTCTGGGCGGGGGCTGTAGTGTTTTATCACAGGCACATCCTATCTGGAAGATCTGTTTCTTGTGATGTTGCTTCCTGCTTTTATGACCCTTTTGGTCAGCAGGAGGTATCACACACACACACGCACACACAGATGTTTACACATACACACGCATAGTGCCTTGTCTTTGTAACCATTTGGGGGTTTTACGTGGGTGGTGCTTTTGCTGTGATGTGTATTGTGTGAACTGTTTTCCCAATAAAAGGCAGCAAGCGGAGGCCATCGTTGGGGTCATTTTGTGGTAGACGGCACCAACGAGGCCTCCCTTCCAAGTACATCGATCGATCGCTGACTGTTTTGTTTTCTTCATGATGAATAAGTCTCTAAACCAGCGGGGCTTGTGGAAACACAGACCCAACAATAATCACTAGCACTGAAAGATGTTTCATATCTGTGAAGCTTAGATTAAAAAAACTCATAAATTAGATATTTGAAAACATGATGAGCAATGTGTGAATTTGTATAGTTACATAAAATGTGTCATGTGACCAGGAATGGTAAAGTTAGTTGGGATTACATTTGTCTGTAGCTGGTGGTGTTTACCTTGGTTGGATATCACTATTTCATTATTTGTTTATTTTTATTTTTGGCCTCTTCACTAACTTTTCTCTATCGCTCTACTTTTTTTGTAGTTGGAGGATGCAGGTACCAACTACCTTGGAGACCTTATGTATCGCGGGATCACAGCCAGCAAGCTTCAGCTGGGTTCAGTGGACATGAACCCCTCACCCGGACTATCCACACACTCTCCTGGATCTTCAGGTATCCGCATGTCTTTTTAAAATATCATTTAATGTTTTATTTGTAACGTTGTTGCAGTTTTAAATCACATACAGTCTATGGGATATTCGGGCGGCATTAATAGCTTTGGATTTTTAGCCTTTGATCTAAATGACACTGATTTATTTTTTTTTTTCTTCTTCTTTCTTTTCTTTCCCTGCTTAAGTGCTGTGTACATGTTGAAGAGCTTTAATGTGTACCCAGAGAAAGAGGTGATCATGGATGTTTTGTTCCTTGTTTCATTTATGTCTGCAGGTGTGTTTAATTCCCATACGCCAGCACGGCCTTCCAGCAACTCCAGCACAGGCAGCAGGGGCAGGTAAGACAACATAAGTCAAAATTTTATTAGCAAGGAGAAAGGATTTACAAGTGTTTCCATGACCTTTAGCATGGTGTTGGGTCCATAATAATGTAACATTTTTCATTTATATCATTTACATCTGTAGCGATAATATAATCATATAAGATCTACAATATGAATATATTGTGGTATTATTTTAATATTGAAAGAACTGTGTGGGAAAATGCTTTTTATATGTGCAGTAATCGGCTCAAAAGTAATTGGACTAATCGACACTAAACCGGTCCAGCTTAGGTACAAAAAGGGGTCGTTTAGATTAAGATTGAATCCTGATGCTGTGAGGAGCTTAAGTAAAAATCTGCTGTTGATGTATTGACTATTGTTTCTGTTTTATGGCAACATCATTCACTCAGGAGAAAATGTCCTGATAAATGGGAGTGATAAATTGCTTTGTAAAGAAAATGACTGAACAGAACAGTCAACAATGCTTGATGAGTTGTTGTTTGTACAAAGATGTGAAGTAGAATTGTGGATTTTGGCTGATGCAATAAAAAAGCTACCTCTGTAAAAATGATGGACAAAGAAAACTGTGGAGGATAAATAGCAACTACTCTTTGTACCATCTCATCTTTCAAGATAAGCGGTGTTTCTGTTATAGTTTGGGCAATCAGTGGAAATGCTCGCACACTGATGATTTTAGTGCCGATGGAGGCAACAGAATGAATGCACAGGATGAGTGTACAGGAGTCTGCTGTGTGCTGAGATTCAGACAAATGTATTAAAACTAATTGAAGGACTCTTTAGCATCTTTGAAATGCTGACAACACAACCACATTAAAACAAATACATCTTACTGGCTGATTTAGTCACCTGTTGAAAGTCTGAGCTGCACTCAACTTGCTATAAGATGATGCTCCTATCAGAGCATCACCAGAAAACAAATAGTGTCTCCTCTGTAGATCCAGGATTTCAGGAAGTCTTTGCTTCTCCTAGGCAAGATGTATTAAAGGTGCTCTATTTCACAGTGTTTTCACTGTTAAATGTGATGTTAAATTTGGCAACTGTAATTTTAATCTTTGCTATGTTATTTACATCTTAACATGAGAACTGTATGTGGTCTGGAACGGGAGTCAGACAACTTTGCATTTTCCTTCTTGTATCTCCATTCTTCTGATTCAGAAATCGTGCGTTTTTGTTCTGCATTTATTAATAGAAAGGTTTGTTTGGACAGAGAAAATAAGAGTGCAGAACAAATAAAAGTTATTTCAAATGAAATAACCCTCTCTAGCCTATCTATTTAAAAATAATGCTTTACAAAAACGACTGAGTCAGAACAAAATTCATGTTCTTTTCCAGTTATGCAGGTTTATTCATAATAAGTCAATTATATATAAATGAGGAAGCATGATAAAATTTGGTTTGTTTCTATCTGTTTCAGCTGTAGTTCTGCAGGAAGGGGAGGGCCAGGAGGTGGAGCAGCAGTGGAGCAGGTGACGGTGAAGCAGGAGCCTGGTACAGATGACAGCTATAGCTGTCCAGCTTCTTCTCTGAAGACAGAGCGGGGGAAAGATGCTGGAAGGAGTGCCTGCATGGTATGATATATACAGTTGTAATGTGATAATATCATATTGCAGTACAGCACTGCAAATTCAACAGAAAAAGTGATATGATAACACTGTTGACAAAGCTGTATTTAGTTAGAGTAGTGTCTTTATTTTGTCAAATATTGTCATTTTGCATTAAAACACTGCTTTGTGTGTGCTTTTCCCCTGAAGATGAGCAGTCCAGAGAACAGCCCCCATCCTGTAGTGGGAGCTGTATCTGCAGGCCAAGACGCTCTCAAGGCTCTAGGCGAGCGCATCAAAACGGAACCTCAGTCTGAGACACCTTGTTCTGGACTCAATGACTCCAGTACAGCCGCGTCATCTTCTTCCACAACCACAATGACCTCCACTACCTCGTCAGCCACAGAGAGCAGCAGCACCACGACAGTTGCTCCACTCACTAATGGAAACTCAAATAAGGGGGGAGAAACCAAAAGGAGTGAGGCTTCTACTGGAACCGGGAATGTTGAAGGGAAAGAGGATGACCCAAATGAAGACTGGTGTGCTGTTTGTATCAATGGCGGTGATCTGCTGTGCTGTGACCGGTGCCCCAAAGTGTTTCACATGAAATGCCATGTACCCACCATAAAAATATTTCCAAAGTAAGTGATTACAACGGAGTTTTATTTTATTTTATTGATTGGACGTCCCCTAAAAAAAGATTACAGATCTCCCAAATGCTTTAGATTAAAATCTTATTTTTACAAGGTCACTCTGTGAAACATAGATGCAATAAAACTTCAAAAGCACAATAAATTAAAATAAAAAGTAGTTGGGTGGATTTCAGGAAGTCACAGATGCAACAGAAAAAAGAAAGACATTAGTAATATAATAGCCGAATAATAGTCACAGGCTGTGATACCAGCAGACGCGTTGATCTCTTTAAACCCCCAAACACACTTCCATGCGATTCTGAATGTGCTGTGTGTTATTTGTGTGTCACAGGGGCGACTTTCTCTGCACGTTTTGTCGGAGTATAACCAACCCTGAAATAGAGTACTGTGATGATAGCAGGAAGGGCAAAGGAGAGCCGGGCCTGAGTGCTGAGGACCAAAGGGTCAGTAAAACAACCACAGTAATCCACATTGATGTGACTGATACAAGGCAACTAATTCTCTCTTCTTATGTCCTCAGAAATGTGAACGCCTCCTGCTGTACATTTTCTGTCATGAGCTCAGCGTGGGCTTTAGGGAACCTGTTCCTAGCTCTGTAAGTAGCACTGTGTCAGCTGTGCTGCACCACCATTGCTGCTGTGAAGATTCTACTTCCTTGTGTTGTTAGCAAAATTTAATTGTTCCTCATTTCGTGTGTTGTTTGACATTAACTCCTGTATTTTCTGTTTTTCTTCCAAAATTAATAAATGTCCGATTATATGGGCTCAAAATGTGGTCATAAATATTTTGTA